>NC_089519.1:14882962-15202640 GCF_963924715.1 Thunnus thynnus
CAGCAGAAATAGTTGTCAAAGTACACAACACCATACCTATTTGGGCAGCAATTCAGAGGCTTGGAACCAGTTTGATGGAAACATTTTTTCAAAATGTTCAAAAGTCAGGGTAAAATTGTCCTGATAATCGGATCGAAACAAAGCCATAAACATGCTGACAGAAAATTGGATTTGAGGGTTTCCATTCATTGAGGGGAGAAATGGAAGAGGGAGAAGTAAACACAGGAGCCAACATGTTTAAATATATAGCGACGTAGCGTTAGTAAGAAAAGGCAGAAAGAGAAAAGAAGAGAACGAGACAGTGAATGAACAGACGGCATCACGAGGAGGGTGAGAATTGAAATTAACAAATAAAAGGAAGGAAACAAACAAGAGGAAGTGTGTGTGTATGTGTGAAAGTGGTTGATAACAAGAACTTAGTGAACTGAAAGGTGTTGTCTGGGTGACTCGAGGTCAGCCTGATCTTCTAGATCATTTGTGATCTCTTCCCATATCTTTCAGACTCCATGTTCTCTCAACCATTATCTTACGCTTCTACTTCTCCTTTTAACTCCCACTTCCTCCTCACACTCATTTTCTCCTCACATTTGAGAAAACAATTCCACTGTCGCTTGTTTCAGCTCTATATTCTCCGTTTCACTCTTTTTTTATCTCAGTATCAGTTCTCATGTTTGTGATAATTCACTTGATTTGACTTGTTCAAAGTAACCACAGGTTTGTCTCCTTTTCATGGGCGGAAGTTTCATCTTAGATTTTTAATCTTGATAGAGATACTATATATACGTTGTGTCATTTCCTCAACCATCCTTGTCGCCCCGTCCCTCTGCTGCTAGAGGCTTCTCAGGGCTGTTTGAGGACAGCGAATAGAGGAGTAGAACTAGAGGTCAAGGAATATTTTAGAGTTCAAGTTATCTTTAGGAAGATAGCAGTAATTTCAGTTTACTCGCCTCAGGCTGGGTTCAGGTTAGGACAGAAATCTTAGGTTCTGGATTCAAACTGGGACAAGTTTCAGGGGTGAGAGATGGAAAGAAACATGACTTGAGATGGTGAGGAGAATTTTGTTACTCCTCTAAAGGGCGGATCCAAACTCTCAAAGGCACGAGGTCATAAAAAGTTTTGGTTTGCATTTGTGGATGATTTAAGTGAGTCAGATGGGCAGGGAAAGCCCTAGATAATTGTGTGTGTGTGCATGCATGTGTGTGTGTGTGTGTGTGTGTGGAGGAGAAGCCTGTTAAGAGTCTCTGCCTCTCCCTACACTGCCATCACCGCTATAACTGTGATAACAGTCCTTTATTAGACTTGACGCTGCCCTGGTCGTCGCTTTGTTCTTTAAGTTCAGCAGCCTCAGAGACAGACATCTCTTTCTCTAATGTTAAAGTATTGTATTAGAAGCTCACTAAGCTCCACTGACTAGACATTTTCTTTAGATATAGTCCAAAGGAAATATGCCAAAAAATCATACCCAAGTACTAAAAATGCTATATCGATTTCAGCTTAATTGACTTTGATTAAAGGGAATCATTTTTTCCAAAGAAAACACATGTTCTTCATATCATCATTTAATGGAAAATTCAGATGTTTCAAAAATAGAGAGATCTAAGAACACTATTCTAAATGCCTGATAGTCATATAAAATGCTGAACTTGGTGGACCTATAGACACAGCAGGCTAGTGGAAAAGGTTAAGGTCCACCTACACGAGACTAGTTAGTGCTTCAAAACCACATGCAGTAATTTAAAACGCCATGATTGTGCTCAAACACCTGTGTGAGTTGGGTTAATTATACAGCATCTGAAATTTGCAACACTGTAGACTAGAACTGAACAAAGAAAAAGAAGAAGTGCTTGCCGGCTTATTCCTTAAGCTGAATTTTCCCACAGAGTTGCTGATATTCATAGTTTCAAGAGAAGTGAGAGAACCCTCTAACTGTGCATGAAGTGTGACCCGACCCTAACATGTGCTCGCCTGCTGGTCAGTCTGCAGCCGTGTGTGGGTATGTGTGTGTGTGTGTGTGTGTGTGTGTGTGTGTGTGTGTGTGTGTGTGTGTGTGTGTGTGTGTGTGTTGTGTGTGTGTGTGTGCTCAGGGAGGGGTCAGTCAGTGGTAGAGAGAACAATAAAGACCAGATGGCCAAGTCTCTTTCTCCACCTGCTTCAGGCCTCTTTGTCCTCTCTCCCTCTCATACATTTCACACACTTCACTTTCTATCACTGATTTTCCTCAATAGTCACACATATTTCACATTTACTTCTACCTTAAGTTTAGCTCTTTACCCTCCAGATAGATGTTGTACAGTCAATTCAGCTCAAGTGTGTATTTTCTTGGTTTTATTAAATGACTTACAATTATGTCCTTTTCACTGTATTAAAACCCTTCTGTCACACATGCACACTAACAAACACACACAGTCTGACCAGTGCATAAACCTCATAGTGGCCACACCCAGACATGTTGCACTTGATTCCAACTGTGACTTACATGTGAAAGAAGTAGCAGGCTGTGTGCTGATCCTTCTCTGACAGATGAGAAATTTAGAAGGGGTGTGGTACTGTGAGAGAGCAGCAGGATTCAGGCTTTTTTCTGTATTGCCGTCTGTCTGTGTGTGTTACACAAAAACACACATTCCTACAGCTGTAATCATCAGAGCCAATAACGCCTCCTCTTATCTGATAGGTATTGGGTAATTTGTAGACACGAGGCATGCTTTAGCATACCTACATTCATATAAACACAGTTACAAAAACACACACACACCCCGTCCTCTGCCTAAAAGTCTAAATGTGACTTACTATCTCTTTTCTAAGAGATAGTAAGTACTTCTCTTACTATCTCTTTTCTAAGAGATAGTAAGTTTAACATGTACGATTTGTAGACAGAGGCTAATGAAGAAAGCTTGGCTACGCTTGCTTCTAGCTAGCTACATTAGCTAACATGTTGGGTATCCTCACAAGCCTTCTCATGTCCCAGTTTACCTATTTTTCCTCAAGTTATTACCATACATTTTTGTAATATTCTTGTTTTGTGAAATTATGACTAAATAACACACTAACTGTATGACCAGAACTCTAACGGGAGCTAATAATTTAGCTTAATGAGCTAACTAGCTTGCAAACTGCCTTGAGGTAGCCTTTTACCTTCTGTGTGTTAAAATGAAAAAGAACTGGCTAGGTATAGTCATATCATAAATAAATCTTCTTAACTGCCTTAATTTGCTACTGTAATCATTAGATAGTTGTTTTCCAAGCATGCATTTAAAACTGAAAGCTTTTGCTTGTTTGTTTGCTAAATGTATGCTAACTGTGCTGGCTAACACAGCCACATGTCAGTCACAGTGGTGTCTTGGGGGGACAGGATGAAAGTATATTGGCAGCCTAACTTATTATCGTCATTCTTCATAACATTAACCAACAAGTCCAGATAATACACATACTCTCACATGCTCATACACATACTCAAAGCATCAAAAGCTGACACCAGGTGTTTACACCATGTTCAGAGATTAAGTTAGGTTGTCCTTGTCGTGATAAGACCTTGGCCTGATTGAGGAAGTCCAGCACGGAGCACAGATTTAACTACACACAAAATACACAGACACTATTTGACAGTTATTCTCGATGCCTAACTCCCTTTCCCACAATGACTCTTTCTGTATTCAGACACGCACAAAGAAAATATCCCTTCAGGGATCAATAAAGCTGCATATTATTTCTTGTATTATTAGCACAGTGGAGAGGTTATGAAAGAGCACCTATGTGGTTTTGTCCTCTTAGAGTGGACACCTTTATTTATATTACCTTTATTTTAAGCCCATCAGGTTAACTAATTCTCTGATCATAAAAAAAACAACACAAAAGTCACAACAAGATTTAAATCAATATGTTGCTATGTCTGAATATCACAGCAGCTTCTGATGAAGCAGCTTTGGTTGTGTCCCGATTATAGTGGAATTAATTCATTTTGAAGAATCAAGTTTTTATGCCAGTGTGAAAAGATAAGACACACTCTGCATGCTGTTTCATTGTGGTTTAAACAAAACTTGAAGAAGTAAAATGATCACTGATTTCAGACAAATTATGCCATGTATGTGGAGCTGCCTCAGTCCCAGCACCACTAGGATCAGCAGCCTCTCCTGCCTGATAGACAAACAGCAGTGTGGCTTGGCCTCAGTCTGCTGTTTGTCTTAAAGTGAATGAAGATAGAAATGAGATAGAAATTACATTTCACATGGTAATCAGCGGGTCAAGTGTTCCTGCCAAGCTGGATTCATTCAAGAGGATTCAGCACAGGGTGTGAGAGGAGGAGGAGGAGGAGGGGTCATATACTTTCACAAACACTGCTTTTCGTCTTGTCTTGTATATCTGTATGTAGCTGTAACACATCCTCTGTCCCTCAAAGACATCTATTGGCATGTGAGGATCTTATTTTTAGATATCCCTGCAGTTATAACATCTCCAAATGAGTCACTGTACAACTATAGACACAACAAACACTACAGGGGGTGATATCTCAGTTTGATTATTCACTCTCAGTCTGTCTCTCACTCTCTCTCCATCCAGTCCAAACAAATGCAGCCCCCGTCCATTGAACCCCTTTCTTTTGATGTCTGTGTACCCATACCACTCTGCCAATATCACCTCTTTGTACTGCTCTCTCTCTCTCTCTCTCACACACACACACACACACACATATATATCCCTTTCTCCCCTCGTCCTGGCATTGACTGAATAGCTCGTTACCCCTAGAGACAGAGGTAGTTTCTGGTTGGTTGGTTTGGGGACCCTCCTTCCATTCCTCTGTCCCGCTGGGAGACAGAGAGACATTGTTATGTTCTGGTTATTTATTTGTAGTTTTGATTATACGTTCAGTTGTGCTTTTTAGCAGCGCTTTTATCAGTAAAATAAGGAATTGAAACTGAAAACACAGGCTTATGAGAGTATCAGTTTGACTTAAATGGTAAAGTGGGTGAAGTGTAGAGTATTGAACTCACCACCCTGCAGGTCACAGCATCACAAAGCTGCCATCCCTCAATCTTATCACTATTTTGATATGTTTACCTTCTTATGCATCATGGCTGTGTGACCATTAGTTGTTGCATAAGCAAATTGTAAAGTGCATTGTCTCAGTCTATTTATTTATAGGTAAAGGAAATGCAATATTGACTGTTAATGATGGAGCATTGCCTCACTCAAGCAAGGAGATGTTAATTGTTGAACAAGATGAGTGTTATTCATTTACTTTCTTGGTCAGACAGTGTGGTGATTTTAGCTGGTGTGCATGTGGTCACAGCCTGGCTGAGTGTGATGTCATTAAGTTTGTCCAGAGCCTCTGGCTTATACAAGATGTAGCTGACCAGACTATTATTAATAGTATTTAGGTTTCTCCTTTTCTGTTGGTTCTGTATTTCTAGGTTTTATTAGCATTATCTTTTCAAACTTTTTTAGTTTTGGTTTGGTTTTGGTTGTTACTTTTTTTGCTGTGACACATTGTTGAAGATCTTACTAAGCTATACATTAGTACAACATCCCTATTTTAATGGCTTTGCTTTGCTTCTACAACTTTGTGTCTTTTATTTGGTTTATTGGTTTATTAGCTGATGCTATTTGTTAACTATTGAAGAAACTTATCAGGACAAAGAAAATCACTAACGCACACTTTTTCTACTCCTCTTTCTTTTTCAGGAACCATCCGTCCAGTGCGGAGGAGTTTTTATGACCCAGCCTCGGCCCCGGGGCAGGGTTGGCAGTGGGAGTGGGAAAACGATGCGGGTTCATGGACGCCCTATGACATGGAGGTGGCCATTGCCATCGAGAGCGCCCACAGCCGCCAGCAGCCCTGCCTCGACCTCACACCGCTCGGCTTCTGCTACCTCATTGATTATCAGAACATGACACAGGTGTGTTTGGATACTTATGTTCTTTAGACTTCAGTTTGAAACATCTAACATCTAAGAACGCGTAAAATAATGTAAAATAGATGACATAATGCCTTCAAAGTTTTCCTAAATGTCCCCAGTGGTCAGAAGTGTCATGGACTGCTTTCTCTGTCATCCTGCAGGTGAACAAACAGAGCCAGAGGTGTCGGAGGATCCAGAGGCGTGCTGACATGGCACACCCTCTAGTGTCGGGGCCTCTCCCCTTTCAGAAGGGAGGAGGAGGTGTAGGAGGAGGGGGAGGGCTAACAGGAGCCCTGCTGGGTGTTGGGGTATCAGGGGCCAGCATGGGTATTGGAAGCTCTGTTTACCCCAATGGGGGCTCAACAGCTACTGGACTGGGCCAGCCTTGTTCCTGCCAGCAATGCATGCTGGTCCTTAGTGTGAAAACAAATACAGGAGGAGCAGGGGGAGGGATACAGACTTTAGGTAGACGTTCACTAACCATGCAGCGACCCAAGAACTCAGCACCCATGGTCCCCAAACCCCTGAGTCCATCTAAATCAGCCACTCTGGGACGAGGACAGCAGCAGAACTCCAACTCCAACTCCAACTACTACCAGACGCTGCCGCACGGCCTGGCCATCTCCAGAAACACCGCCTCCCCGAGAAGGAACGCCCAGCTCTTCGCTCAGTCGCTGGCCGCCCTCACCGCAGGCACCTCCTCTCTGGGTATCTCCTCGTCTTCCAACAGGCCGCCTCCCCCATCCCTCCCGCCCCCTCAGCCCCCATCATCCAACCCGAACCTGAACCCTCCGTCCCTTCCGGCTAAGCACTCCTCCTCATCCTCAGCCAACGAATCAGTGCCAACCGCCACATTAATTACCCCTGCCAGCAACGTGACCACGCCCCCTTCTCCCGTGCCATCTCCATCGCCGTTGGTGATGAAGCCGCAGCGCACGCCATCGACCGCGGCGACAGTGTGCCATGCCCCGTTGCCACAGAGATCAAGCTTAGCCGGGCTGAGCAGACCAGCACTACAGAGGATTGCCATGGCCCAGTCCAGAGCACTCATAGCCTCAGGGTGAGTGAAGCAAACACACACACACACACACACAGGAGCTTCGTAAAAGGCTTTTTATAGTTATTTACATGGTCTGAGAAGGATGATGGTGATGATGGTACACTCTAGAGCTGTGGTCACCATGTCACCATGATTTCATCTTTACTGCAACAAACATCACAAAGCTGCAATATCAGAAAAGCAAGATTCATAAAGCTCCTGCTCTGTTCTGCTATTTTAAATTCAGAATAGTCAGTAACAGTTGGTCTTAATCTAAATCAGCCAATTTTTGCATACTGGATTGGTTAAATGTCATTATTATGCTATTATTTGGTAACGTTTTATTGGCATATTTTCATTACAATATCCAAATTTAATCTCATACCGCATACTTTCCCATAGCATGCCATCCTATTCACAAGCATTTATTAGTCTGCACAGGCATGCACTGAGAAACGCTCTTGACAAACGCACATCAACACATTGACATTTGCACACTTGCATGTACACACACGAAAAACACTCTCACAAGTATGCATGCCTGAACATGCAACGCTAAATATGTACACACAAAACTCACATGCATACGTACGACCCTCTTTAAGTCCCATCAGTTGGTGTCATGCTCGTCGGTTTGAGAGGTGTGACTCTTCAGTTTCATCTTCATTCTTACTGAAAAATTCTCTAGTTAGTTGGAAGTTGTTGTTCCGGTTGTATTTTGGGGTTTCAGACCTGTTTAACATTAAAATGCTAATTTCTTTCATTAGATATTGGATGTGTTGAGCAATATGCACTAAACTAGCTGCTTAAATATCACAAAAATCATGATTATTTTGCTCAATATTGAGATAATATTTAACACTATTACTCATTGACTTTGTAAACATTATGCATTATTGAACTGTAAAGTGACAGTGGATTTCCCTAAACTTTAAATATAATTCAACTGAAAAATAAATAAAATTTGATGAATCGCCCAGCCCTACACTTAACAGAGGTGAAATGTGAAACGAGTGAAGTGGGTTTTCTGTAGTGAGTCCACATCACTCATGAGAACAGATAGATTAAAAGGCAGATGACGGCAATGTAAGATTCTAAGACAGATAAGATTCAGCAGTACCTGACTTACCAGCAGGCAGTGAACTCTGGTGACCATAAAATGTGAAACACTTATTCAAATACACGTTAAGTAACAATGTAAATAAATGAGAATACAAAGAATCTTCATGAAAAATGGAAGCAAGTCCAAACTTTGCTTTATAAAAATATCAACCTGACCTTGTAACTGTTTACTTGGATTCCTGTGGACAATTTGTCTTTGTCCTTGTGTGTGTGTGTGAGTGTGTGTGTGTGTGTGTGTGTGTGAGTGTGCCATCGGTGTGCGTCAAAAGTCAGCAGAGCCTTCTGTGTGTTGAACATCTGTGAAGTGGCATCTGTAGAGCAGAGGAGGAGGGAGGGAGGGATTGTGGGAGAGGACGGGTTAGCAAGTGTGAAGGCCACAGGTCAGCAGTACCTCCCTCTTGAAAGCTATTTTATGCATATAGCGGTATGTGCGGTGCAAAGGTCTGAGCAGAGGGAGCGGCGCTCTGCAAGGGGTCCACTCTGGTTTCCACATAACACACAAATCACACCATCACACAGACACAATCAAAAATACATTTGAAATTTATCGCAAACCCTGCAGGTGCACCTATAAAAACCTATAAATACAGCACTGAAACCACAAGATGTGTCACCATGAGTTCAGTTTCACTCTGTTGTTTTTTTGTGCGTGTTTGTGCATACTTTCACACCCTCCCTTCCTCTACATATCTGTTAGAGTGAGTGTCTCACGATGGGAGAATGCTTTAAAGCTGTCATGATTAGTAGATTAATTGATAAATCAATTAGTTGATTGACAGAAAATGAATCGCCAACTATTTTGAAAATATTATCTCGTTCCAGCTTTTGAAATGAGAATATTTTCTGGTTTCTTTTGTCCTCTATGATAGTAAACAAGATTAATCGAAAAAATAATCAACAGATTAATAAATAATGAAAATAACAATTAGAATAAACCCTGGAATGCTCATAGTGAGACACCAAAACAACTGTGTGAAACTCTGGTGCCTTGAGCTTCAGGTATACTTCTACGTTAAGGGGTTAACTGGCCAGCGTACTTTGTCAGAAGTGCTGGTCGGACAGTCGAATAGCTTCAGAAACCTCCGGTCTTCACGTTTCTGACATCAGATAAGGGGGGCCTGTGTAGGACCATTTCTGAAACTTTCTGAAGTCGACCATCTGACATTCACAATCACTTCACATCATGATCGGCCAGCTGTACAGAGGTCAGAAAGGAGCCAGGCTATGGAGATACCACTTGGGGAAGGCAAGATTGTATCTTCTACAAGTGTCTGATATGGGTAGAAATAGTAAGTGAAGACAAAATGAAGCAAGCACATACAAAAACAAATTCAATCAGATGAATGTTTGACTAAGATAAGCTATTTGTTTCATCTGAAGTACCCTGCCAGCCTAACTCACTCTCCCCGACCATTCTCCTCTCAGCGTCCTCCAGCTCTTTCCCCAAGTACCCTTAAACTCCTCGCTCCTCTTCTAATCATTCTCTGGGCCATGACCTCATCCTCTCCTTCCCCTTCCCATCTCTTTTATCTTTTTTTCCCCTGACTTTCCTCTGTGCTGGGACTTTCCAACTACCTGCTGCCTTGCTGCAAAAATATCCATATTAACAAGCCATTTATGACATCTTGCTATTGTCCTTTTTCTTCTAATTTCAGCTGATTCCATGTTAGTGGGTCAGTTTGTATTCAGTTGGAGTTTGAATGAGGTTGACTTGAAAGCTTTTAAAATGATCTGGCTTATTTGCACTTGTTTCTTGTTTCAATCTGCTTCACATTTATAGCATGGAGGGGAAAGTGTTGCTCATTTACCCACACAGGCTGATTTTAATCAGCTTCCAGTCACAGCTTATCTTCAAGCAGATTATTCAGTATTGCAACCGGAAAGAAAAGCTAGATTTCAGAGTGTCATTTTCAAAACCTTCCATGTTGTCATACAACAGTGATTAAAGCTGTTACATAAAAAGCTTTTCCAGGTGTGTGTTTCGCTTGTGAAAAAGCCTTCTGCTGCACAGGAAGTGATGCATTTTCACTTTCAGTTTAGCCCCAGAGACCAAAAAATGGGATTTTTGCAGATAATCACTTTCCAACTGAAAGCAAGGTCAGATGGTTTTGAGATGTAGATTTTTTTGTAGCGCCCCCCCCCCCCCCCCCACCACCACCCTCGGCCCTGTCCCTTGTTCCCTGCCCCCTCCCTTCCTTCCCTGGCTCCTCTCCTCCCTCCTCTCCTGTCGCGTCTCAGCAGTCTGGGCCCCTCAGACCCTCATTGTTGGTCTCCACAGTAACCTTTGTTGGATTACCCAAGCCTGGGCCACATTAGCAGCACAATGCCGAGCCTCTGCTAGTTTTCTCTTCTTTCTACTCTCTTCTCTATCCCCCTCTTTCACCTCTTTCCCGTTTCTCTGCTTTCCTCCTCTGTATTTCTGTCTTTCTTAGTCTCCAGCAGTTCCCTCTGTTCTCTTCACTCTTGTTCTGGCTCATTTTATCAGCCTGTTTTAGATGAAACTCTCCCCTCAAAGCATTTATTGCTATGGATGTATTCTTTTAGGGTGGGGGTCATTTGGTGGAATGCTCCCTCAGATAGATGGCTGTGCTGCGCTTTGAGCATATTCATTATGGGGTCATATTTTGGGTGGGGGGCGAGGTAGACAATGGTACTGGTCCAGTCAGCATTGTCGCTACCCCCAGACAATGACAATTGTGAGGAGGGGAGGGGTATATATGTATGTAGATATGTATTTAAACATATATTTATTTACATGTATGTGTGTGTGTGTGTGTGTGTGTGCTTCATGTGTTTTTGTTACCTCTTGGGGACCATTTCTGGTATAAACAGTGTTTTAATAGTCCTCATGGGGATCAAAAGTTAAGGTAGGGGTAAGGTGTGAATTAGTTATGGTTAAGGTTAGGGATTGGGTTAGGCTGTCCACAATGAATGGAAGTTAATGCAATGTCCTAATAAGGATAGCTGTGCAGACTTGTGTGTGTGTGTGTGTGTGTGTGTGTGTGTGTGTGTGTGTGTGTGTGTGTGTGTGTGTGTAGACAGTCTCAGACTCAGACAGTGCCTGAGACAAGGGCTGATGGGAATGGGGTGGGGGGTACAAGACAAAGAAACGAGTCAGCAAACTGTCAAAGATTGATCACACAGTGGTGCAAGAAATCAGGCCAGAGAGAGAGAGAGGTGACACACACACTCACACACACACACACATACACATACACACACTCATACACAGTGATGGCTGGCTGTGAAGGCATTTGACAAATGCGCACACACACACACACACACATTGTCCTTCTTTCTCACACACAGTAAAAGTAAATATTGATGATCCTAACAGGAGATGCAGTGAGGAATGTGTGCTCTCTCTCTGTCTGCAGTTGGGGATTATGGGAACAAGACAAAAGCAATGAATGAGTGGGAGAAAAGACTGGTGTGTCGTGGGGAAGGGGGGGCGCACAGACAGCGTACTGAGGAAAAGTAAATTGAGCAGGAGGGGGTGAGAGAAAGAGAGGAATCCATAAAGTCAGGCTTTATTTGGAGGACAGATAAGAAAAGCAGAGCAGAAATGGAGAGCGAGAACTCAGATGTGTCGGCACCTGCTTAGTGCAACAACAGGTCGCACACTACAGCTCTCTGGAATCTCATTTTAATTTCGGTGGCCCATAGGGGGGGCTGTGAACACAGACTGGGGAAAATCTTATCTGTTGTTTTTTCACACATTCAGGGAAAACATGCAGAATGAAACCTCGGATAAAACTGTTTTCCTTGAATGTTTGAGAAGAATGAAGAAAGTACACACATATCAGTCTTGACACATGCCTTGACAAATTTGACAAACAGTTCCCAGAGTGACTGCGTCTCCTGTCTGGTGTCTTTGCTTTGTGTCGCAGGGTAGCTGATAAATGAAGACTCGCGGCTCTGAGATTTTATTCACACATTCAAGTTTTTATACTTGTTCTGATTTGTTTCAGGTGTTAATGTGAAAGAATTTGAAAAAACCTGCACACTGTGAAACACTTGTACTCACTTTATTTACAACATTTGGGTCCCCCGACCTTCATGAGGTAAAATCCATCAATTTAAAGCTGGAGTGTGGGACTTTTGTGTCCTCCTGCTGGCAGTTAGAGTAATTACAAAAACACTGTGGAAGCATGCTTACGTCAGCCTCCGCCGCAGCCTACTCCATTGCTACTGTTGCAGCTGTAAAATGGAGGATAAATTATTTTGAGCGTCGCACAACCCCCGCAAAATGACTTGTTTCACTATCAGAATTTGATCCATTCAGCCTGATAACATTTGTAAAGTCTAGAAGAGCCGCAGGATTGAATTATTTTATCCCCATTCAAGTTAGCAGAGAGCTAACCGGAAGTTAGCCGGCTAGACCGGCGGAAGTCAGTAGTGCACATGCTCTGCCCATAAAGCAGTAGTTTGCATTCATCCGCCTAGTACAGGAATGTCAAACCTGACACCAGATGAAAAACTCTGGTATACTGTGAAATACAGAGAGATTTATCTGGCATTGATAGGCTTAATCAGCATTGTGTGAACTCGTTTTGCAAGGGTTTGAATATAACGGACAATGGTTTATGTGTAAAGGTTCTGTACCGCAGGTTTAATGACCCGTGAGGGAGAATGTAGTGTGCCCAATGTCTTTGTCAGTCACGTAAAATGCAGCTCTCTCTCACACTGAACCACACAACACCCATAAATTAGCTGCAATTCAGTAGGTCAGCTACCTAATCTTAGCATTAGTCATTGCCAGAGTGACTAGAGCTAGACAGACAAGGAGCCTGGGTCTGCTGTGATTCACGCTGTTGCTGTAATCACAGTATTGGCAGGGATACCGACACATCTCCAATCACCAGCTTTAACCTGTAGGCCCACAGGTCACCCTGGACAATGGCGTTTTTAACACTTAAATGAATATAAATGAGGGAAATACTGAAATTATATACATGCATCTGTTTATGAATTCTATAGCGGTTACCAGTTTAAAATGTTTATTGCATATTACAAATAAATATATCAAAATATGATTACATAAAACCTTATAGATGTATAAAATATAGGCTAAAACCAAAAATCCACTAGCTTTTAAAATCCCGTATTTGAGATACAATATGACACAGTGAAAATGAATGCCCTTGTAAAACCCAACTCACCATTAGGCATGGGACGATATGAAAATTTCATGTCATGATTATCCTGGCCAAAATAATTGTGCTTAATGATCCAGATAATCATCGAAATATGCTTAAAACTCTTAAAACGGCATTAAAACATACTGAAATCACTTTAACTTACATTTTGTTAAAAAAAAGAAATTATATTGCATCATAGGATTTTTTTGTTAACATCCTTTTTAGTGAAAAACAAACAAGAACAGATTCAGATTCTTGCCAACGACCAGCAGGTAATCACAATGAGAGAAAAAAATCCATTAATAAACAGAATCTACCTACCGACCTGATATCCAAACATTCACACTCTGAGCTTTCAGCCATGCTGACGAATGACTTAAAAGATGCAAGCTCCCCCTTGTGGCAAATGGCAATTTTAAATAAATCAGGAAATAAATTAGAAATTTGAAATAATCAGGAAATAAATAATGGTTGTTTGCACGGTGTATGCAGATTTGAAACAATTCTTTATCTCAATACAACAGAAAAACAAAGTGGCTGTGTGACAAGTCAGATCATGTCGTTTTTAAATTCTTTCAGGTTTATATTAATAATAGAGAATGGAAGTTTGGGAAAACATGCAAGTTACCCTCAAGAAGCAACGACGGAGAACAGACAGCTAGACCGAACAATAGCCTGCACTCGTCTGGTGTCTGAAACTCACTGCTGATCTGTCTGATTCCTCTCAGCCAGCCTGTCTGTCTGCATGTATTTCCATCCCTGACTGTGTGATAATGTTTGATGAGTTTCCTTCAAGTCACTTGTGATGGTTAAATTTGCTTCCCAAGATGCCAAAATATATACTTACATCATTTCATAGCTAATATTTCTGAACATCCACTGCCACTTTTGAAGCTGCTTCTATTGAACATTTGTTGATCCAGTCCTACCAAACCAGAGATCATTTATTCAACTAATGCATGTCTTTCTCTGTTTATTCTTAATTGACAAAATAAAATCCCAGCTTGCATTGAAAATTTAGTTTGATTAGTCCACAACACCAAAACCTGACTACCACTTCATGTCACATCAAATTTTTTTCACTAAAGCAGGAGAGGAAGTCTTCTAAAGTGTGTTGGAAACACTGCGTGTGTGTGTAAAAGAAAGTGTATAAGACTGTGGGTGCAGCTTTGTGCGTGTGTGACAATATGTGTGTGAGAATGTGTGGGAGTGTGTTATTGTCTGGTGTCTAAATCAGCCCAGCTGATGTCCGTCTGGACCCGGGGGAATAGGAGGAGCAGAGGGGACGGAGGGATGGAGGGAGTGTGTGTGAGACAAAGTGGAGGGAGTGTGTGATCTGGTGGGAAGAAGGCGGAGGGTAGGAGGGTGGGTTTGGGGTTGCGGGGGGTCAAGAGACTTGAGTCCCATTCAGGCACCTCCCCCTCCCCCCCCAGGCAGGGACGGGATCTTCCTTCCTTTAAAGATCTCAGGCTTTTTTTTTCTTCTTTACTACTCTCATTTCCATCAGAGCTCCCTGACTTCCTGCTTCTCCCCTCATACTTCCTCCTTTTTTTGGTCATGTTACCAAATGTGACATATACTAATATATATGTAAATATATGGCTATGTAAATAGGTAAATAATTAGTTAAATAACATAATGTTACATAATATTTCATACTGAGGAAGTAAAATATTGTCCTCTCTATTACAGAGTTCAAAGTGAGAGATGCTGCTGTTTTCTTTCATTGATATCCTAAATGTTCTTCAACATAAAAACACAGGAGTCTACTGGATAATTTAACAAAGCTATAGGCTCATCTTATGGCCAGCAGATGTAATATTACAACTTCATTACAGAAAAATCATGTTTTTTCTGTCATTTTTTATGGTGGCCTTGAGCCTTAGCTGCCATTGTTATGGAAAAGAAGCCAACCAAAGGCATAAATCAGAGCCGCAGGCAAATTCAGCTTCAGCTTTATTCTTGAATTCATAACAAAGCACAAGGCCACTGACCCAGAATCAAAAAGTGAACTGCTTTAGTCCTACTGAATATATTACTAGCTTTGTGGAAAGTGTAATCTCTAGCTTCTGCTTGGTGTTAGCAGCACACACAACATAGCTTTTAGCTCGGTGATTGCATGTTTCTAACTGAAATTCTCCTGGGGAGTTGTAGTTCAATTCTCTCCATGTGTTTTAATGTACGCAAGTTGTACCTTCAATTTTTTTTTTCAAAGAACCAGATATTTTCAAGAACAGTTGCTCATCTTTCTCACAGATGATTAAATCAGGAGTTTCACATCATATATATGCTAAATATGTGGTGGGTATTAATCTGCATGGACTGATATTTGTGTGCGCCAACATTGGAAAGTCAGTATCTGAGATAGATTTCAGATGTCAAAAGTCACTGTGATAACTGAAGCATCTCTGTCTTAATTATCATGTTATTGTAACCTGTTACAATGTTTTTTGCATTGTCCCTGACAAGTAAACTACCATGTATACTGTATGTGCATGTCATCAGCACATCAGTGGGGCAGCTGGAAAGTGTGTTAATGAAGCTTATCCAGGATCAGACTTGACTCAACACTCCCCTCTCTCTTCCATACCTCATACTGTAAAGCCTCCCTTGCTAACGCAGCAGCCTATTAAATATTAATAGATCCAGTGACTGGCAACAAGTGATTAGTGTGTGTGTGTGTGTGTGTGTGTGTGTGTGCGTGTGTGTGTGTGTGTGTGTGTGTGTGAGTGAGTGAGACTCATTGACTTGATCCAGCACAGATCTAATATAGGTATTTCCCATCCGTCATCAGCAGGCAGCCTATTTATGACAGAGGAGGTTGTGTGTCTCACGTTGTCAGAAATAAATCTCTGTGACAGAGAAGTTTAAGATCTTAAACTTCTTTGATTGCATACGACAGCAGAGCGCTCACATCTCAGAGCTAGACTCAGACTAATCTGATCACCGTGAATGGAAATTTGATGCAATGAAGACGTGATAGTAGCTACGTTTAGCCATGCGCTCTCACTGTGTGGTTGTCAGATAGCTGCTGACTGTGGGTGGGGCCAGAGGTAGTCTGGTTAAACTAGAAAAACTTGCTCATCAGGGTTAGATTATGTTTTGAGGAAACGTGTTAATTGACAAGGTGTGACTATTTGTGACATCCATCTATAAAAAACTAACATGAGAGGTGATTATTTATTTTTTTAACAAATTAGTAACGCCTGCTTTTGTATACCTGGGTTCCTGCGCATTGTAGGACTCATAAGTGAACGGGAGAATCAAGGACAGAGGTCAGGACAAACCACCTGATAGTTATCATGTACATAACATAAACTAAAGTCAATAGGCACATAGATCAAGAGACACACAGCAGAGACATCATCACGTAAACATTGAGAGTTGTTGTTATTAGACCGCCCCGGGTCATTATAGACGTCCTCAGGTAGAAACCTTGATGAGAGAGAATTAAATTATACCTTTTCATCTGCCTAGAGCTGCATTTTGCATTTTGGAATATGTCCGGACTCTTAATAACAAGAAAAAAAGTCATGTTGTTGTGAAGATTCTTTTTTTGATGTTAGAGCAGAGGCCTGTACAGTTTCTCTGTCTTGGAAGGATGTATGTTGTGACTTGTCTGACCCTCTAGTTACCTTGCTAAAAATGAGACTAGTTGACTACTATGTTGTAGCTAAAGGCAGGAAAGGAAACCCTGTGTGACAGATACACAGCAACCAATCAGTTTTACTCACCCTGTGATGTGATAGCAGTTAAATTATACGTGTGTTTTTGGAGTTTACAGTGGACCACACATTTGTATTAATGGCAGATTACATCAGTGATTTCTGTTGTTTACTGTTCCTCTACTCACACTTTCTGTTTTGCTTTCTCTCCCTGAAGCATGTAAAATAACACCTCATTTCACACACCAACTAATCCCCTCATACTCTCTCCCTTATCCACACTAGTGCAGACTTACACACACACACACACACACACATCCTAGTGAGTCATTCACTCGTGCGTCGTCATGTGTCGTTGAGTGGGGTTAAGTGAAAGCCGCTTAGTACACTGACAGAAAGCCTGTTAAAACTAAACCAACAACAGGAAACAACAGATCATCACCACACTCTGCCCTTCTGCCTGTCATGCTGCCCACATTAGTCTGGAGTATGAGTGTTTGTGTTTGCATGTGTTTGATAAGAGGGGGTCATACCCCCGCCCCCTTCGATAGCTCAGTTGGTAGAGCGGAGGACTGTAGCGGCTTATGCAGGCATCCTTAGGTCGCTGGTTCAAATCCGGCTCGAAGGAGGTGTGTGTTTTTTTTTTTTTTGTGAAGTAAACAAGGCAACACAGACTCTGATTTTAGTAAACATCAGTTGTGTGAGCAGATAGTTTGAGCTGCAGTGTGAACACAGCCTCAGTTAGATGCCCTCAGATATCCTCAATGTGTGTGTTTGTTCCTCTGTCAGCTTCCCCTCCAGCAGTCATTTTACAACCATAAGATAAAAGACAGTCCTCAGCCTCAAAGACTATAATGCCACACACACACACACACACACACTCAGCCCACCATGTGTATGTGTGTGTGTGTGTTTTGTTCTCCAGCCTGACTAGCCTCCAGGTCTATAAGTGTAGTCTGTAATGGACTAACCTGCTACTGACCCCAGCTGAACGGCTGTGTTGGCACATACAGCTGTCAGCTGGAGTAGTTTATTATCACCCGACCTCAGAGTTTCAGTGGGACAAACTGAATACACAGAGACATATAAATATAACCATATATAACCTGCAGGGCTCGTATTCATTTCTGAGAGTAAAGTTCAGTACGATTTAATATAGTCGACTATAAATATTATAAAAACTCATTATCTGAGTATGTATGTGTGATACGTGTGTTTATCAGTAAGAAATGATGATGATGGGCTTTGTGACGAAGCAGGTAATCCCCAGCAAGCAGCTGTGTGACGTCTATCTCTTTGAGCTCACTGAGCAGATGGAAACTCCTTGGATTAGCTCTCATAAACACACACAGCCTGACATAGTCATTCATACGCTCTCCAGGCAGCAGAGGTAGGAGTACATCGTCAGACAGAAGATACAAACAGGAAAAGGAGTGATAAAAGCAACCAGATAGAAGAAGGAAAAAGCAGAGGGAGTACTGACTTGCTTTTTGTGTTCTTTGGATGGATTTATGAAGTGTCTTTTCTTTCATTTTGTTCCTTTTGGAAGTTTACCAGATAAACATTTGACAGGACACTCATTTATTGAGCTGATATCATTCCCATCTTTTTTTATTCTTTAATTTGGTTGCTCTGAGAGTAAGAATGACGGTCATCAGTTTTTCAAAGTGAGTATCTATCTGGGGGAGTCCTCAAGTTATTTGCAAACCTCTCCTGTCTGATGGGATTGGACAGTCACTTTACGCCTGTTAGGAAGTGAGTAAATATACACAACTAAACAGTTTGTGTCTTTTCTTGCAGTGTGCCCACCGTCCCTGTAAAGAACCTCAATGGATCCAGTCCTGTTCACCCTGCACTGGCTGGTAAGATCACACACACACTCTTACCAGGGGCTGCTACTGGTTATAGAAAAAGTCAAGTGTTTGTTAAGTTTCTTTTGAGTTTTGGGGGAATTTTAAAAGAAACCAGGAAGGAAGATCTGTGTCATAACTGTGATTTTCTCTTGTGTATTTCAGGGATCACAGGCATCCTGATGAGTGCTGCTGCTCTGCCCGTCTGTCTTACCAGGCCTCCTAAACTTGTACTGCACCCTCCACCTGTCAGCAAGAGCGACATCAAACCTGTGCCAGGCTTTGGCCACTGCTGCAGAAAGACCACCAAGAAGCAGGCTCGCAAGGGTAAACACCGCACTGAAAACACGACACCAAATCCTATGATTTCTGCTCTTATTTTCAAATCCTTTACATCAATGTGAGCTGGATAAAAGTGAAACTTACGCAGTGCCATCCTCTCTGTCTGCAGGTAAAACTCCAGAGGAGGTGGTAAAGAAGTACCTGCAGAAAGTAAAAAGTCCACCAGAGGAGGTATGACCGATATTTGTCTCCTATCATGCTACTAACTCATAAAAACATATGGAAGGACAAGAGTTTGATTCTGGGTTTTCAGGACTGTACCATCTGTATGGAGCCACTGGCGGGTCCATCCGGATATAAGGGCCCAGGGGTGGGACCTGTTTCAAGAGCAGAGTCAGTGGGGCGACTAGCACAGTGTGGACACCAGTACCATTTCCAGTGTCTGGTGGCCATGTATAATAATGGCAACAAGGATGGCAGGTGGGTTAGAGACAAAGAACGTTCCGCGTAATCGTCTTGCAACACCATCACAGCAAATAAGCTCTTGAATTAATCTGTTTTCTACTCTCGTCTCAGTCTTCAGTGTCCCACCTGTAAAACCATCTACGGCGTAAAGACAGGCAACCAACCGGCAGGGAAGATGGAGTACCACGTCATCCCTCACTCTCTACCAGGGCATCCTGACTACAAAACCATACGCATCATCTACAACATACCACCAGGCATTCAGGTACGAGAAAAGAACTGAGCCACTAGTGGTAATTGTTGGTTTTTCATCCAATTCCAGTTGGTCACAGTGAAGTTGATCAACAGGAGCGTCCGCCAGTACTAAACACTGTCTCTCCCTCCAATCAGGGACCAGAGCATCCGAACCCAGGAAAGCCCTTCACTGCCAGAGGCTTTCCACGACACTGCTACCTCCCAGACAGCGAGAAAGGACGCAAGGTAGACTCATGACTGACCCCCATCACCTACCTACATCCATTCTTAATACACAAACATTTTCAAAAACATGTGAAACCAATTATCTTTATTGTAATCTGCCACTAGGTACTTAGACTGCTCCTGGTAGCGTGGGACCGCAGGTTGATCTTCTCAGTTGGTACTTCGAGCACTACAGGAGAGTCTGACACCGTCATCTGGAACGAGGTACATTCTCAGTTACACTTGACAGTTACTTCAAGACTCACCAGGGCTGTAATTTGTGATATTTACACATCAGATTCGTCATCACTGAAATGAAAGACACATTTTTCCCCATCTCTTCAAGGTCCACCATAAGACAGAGTTTGGCTCCAACCTGACCGGCCACGGCTTCCCCGACCCCGGACACCTCGACAACGTCCTGGAAGAGCTCCGAGCTCAGGGCATCACAGAGGACGACGGACTGACAGACAAGTGAAAGGATGAGTAATCGGGGCAGCAGAGGAAGAGGAGACGTCGGTGTGAGACAGTAATCGTGAGGGTGGAAGAGAGAAAGAGGAGTAGAAGAAGAGAAGTGGGCCTCACCATGAAAATAACAGAAGCAGGAGGAGGAGGGCGCTTGGACTGAGACAGTCTCTCTCTGCCAGCACTTAAAAGGGGTGCAGGGTGACGTTTTGGGTTATAGAAGACATTGATTTTGATTTGCAGGAGTAACCACTTCTTAAGATGTTGATGGAGTCACTGCTGGGTTTGCCTGTCAGTGCTGACGGTCTGACAAGACGGTTTTGAAGCAAGCACATCAACAGAAGTGGGAGATAGTTTGAGGAAGCAGCAGTTCAGAAATAAAAGTCAGACAGAGGAGGACAAAACTAAGAAACCAGCAGCAAGAATGATGGCACTCATGGTTTTAGCTACTAAACAGCTAGGTACTAAAAGTCAACACGGGAGAATGAATCGGTACTAATATTCAGGACAAAAACAAGTTTACTTTACTGAGAGAAAGAGTAACCAGGAGAAGATGGTAAAATGTTAGCACAGTTCAATAAAAACTGGGAGAGAACGGACAAAGAGAGACAGAAGTTGGAGAGGTGGGGGAGGGGATGGAAGGAAGGACAGAGGGAATAATGTAGCAGAAAGAGAGAAAGATGGTCTACGAACGTAGTGTAGGATAGGAGTAGAGTAAAACTAACTTGTATGGTACGTAACAGGTGCTTTAGCTATCACCACAAACACAACAAAACCAAGAGTGATGAAGAGAAAGAGAAAGACATATTGTGTGCTTGCTTTGTTCAAAACCACCTGCTTCTTCTCAGTTCAAGTTTAGTGCTGTTGCTCCCTCTCCTGGTTTATCTGATGAACTACACCTCAGCCTGCAAGCTACTGGAACAAATCAAAATGTTACTACGAGTTATCCACCTGTGTTACTTTTTATCATTGTTACTATAATCCTCATTTAACGTCATTCCATAATTTACCTCTTACTTTTTTACTTTTGTTATTATCTAGGCTCTGTGCGTTTATGATTGTATGTGAAATGACAAAAGACCAAACTAAGGCCTAGTCATGCGGGCCTCTTTGGAGTCTTATTGTTGAGCCGCTGTGGTACAATTTAGTCTTAGATACACAGGTACCAGAATTTACTTACATATCTTAATTTGAATTGTTTGTCCCTTTTGACAGTTCACCTGGTTTCATTGGATGTAGATGCGGTTGTATCCTGTCAAGAGTGGAGCACCGGTGAAAAAGAGTGGGGGTGTGAATAAAAAGCTGCTTACTTTCATAAAGAAGCATTTTGGGGTTTGGCAGGAAGCGCAGAGGTTTTATTTTTCAAGAATTTTTAAAAATTCTTGTTGAATGAGCCTGACTACAGGTGCTTAGAGCCGAGAGAAATGAAACAAAAGTCGGGGGCTCGTCCCCCAGAAAGCCCCACAGATTGAGCAGAACGTTGGAGGGATGGGGAGGATGGAGAGGATAAGAGGGAGAGCTGGTCTGCACGAACACAAAATACTACTGAGGAGGGAAAAAAAGACAAATAAATTTGACTTGAGCCATCTGTCAGGTGGACACAATTATTTTCACAAACAATTCATCCTGGTTCCATTATAACAGGACAATATGATGATAAGACTTAAGTCTGTGGTTGTAAGTGATGAGTGGGAGTTTATCAGATTACCACCCACAGACATGCAGCCCTGCCACTGGTTCAAATCTGTTGAAACCCATGACTGAACAGTTTTACGTGCATATAAACTCCCCTCTGATGTAGCACGTAAACTGAGGTCATGAAAGATATTTAATAATGACTCAACTTTTTCTTGTTTACTTGAGGTGATATATCTCATGACGTTTTCTTAGCCAGTTTCAGACTATCTATAGGAAACACATCAAAAACTGTAGTTTCTCCTGATTAGCTGCCATCGCTGAAGAGTTTCCTGTAATCCGTCCAATCAGGCCAGTTTGCAGCATCAGAACAGAAAGTCTCCGCTCAGTCGATTTACCTCATTTGAATCAGATTAGCTGCTGTTGTCAGCAAATCAGAGCCCGGTACTGTGAGTTCATGAGGATGTTAGTGTGATCGTAAAAACATAATTGTTACAGGTTCAGAATGTGGGACCTTTAATCTGTGACTATCATCGGCCGGAGTAGGAGATCAGCACCAACATGCATATCTCAACAACAGTGATAACAGCTCTCCTCTTCTTATCTCTACCTCCACCAACTGATAACGCACTGCCCAGTCTCTGAGTTGGGTCTGTAAACGACCCCTTATCACAATGTTACAAGACGTGTGTGTGTGTGTGTGTGTGTGAGAGAGAGAGAGAGAGAGAGAATCTGTGTACTGTGTATACTACCAACATGCTCCCAGTTTAGGGTATTATTTTGGTACTCCATGGGAATCACATCATCATTATTTAACTCATGATGATGATGATGATGATGGTACTCCCTGTACGGTAACTCCTTTATTATGTTTTTTTAATATCAAATGTAGTCACACCTATGCTTTTTAATAGCATTTTATTGACACTATCATAGAGTAAATTGCCTTTTTTTCATTTGTACATCTATGTTGTATTGATTATGCCCTTTTCTCATATGTTACAATTGGTTTACAATTGTTAAATACAATGTTTTTGTTTTTTCATTGTGTACAGAAGTTAAGCTGCTTTGCAACATCTTTTCTTTGGAAAAGGACTTTGATGGTAGACTTTTATCTGAGTGTGAAATGTAATGAATTTTTATAGTGAGTCAAACCCTTGTACACTTGCTCTTCTGTGAGTTAAAGAATACTTTCATTTTCCACACACCATCTGTCCCGCTGCTGTTCTGCACTGATTCTTTCTCTGCCTGCTGGAGCTCTCAGTGTTTGCGACCCTGGAAGGTTTCATAGCAGATGTGTTGATGGATATTTTACAGTGGGTCTCATGTCCATCCCTCTTTTTGCAGTAGGATGGCTCAAGTGCAGGCAGCATGATGAAAGTGATCATTTGAAACATTGTTAAATGTTACGACAGTTTCTTATCTTGTTGTAGCAGGTTTCTTGCTCTCTTGGCCCAAACACTCTCACATGAACCTAAATTAGCTTGAGAATAATGTTGGTTGATTTAAAGTCTTTGATACATGGTATGCAATGTTTGAAGCCATGAGAGCAATGTAGTAACCAGCTATGACCAGTAACTCACTATTTCAGTTTTGTCTCTTCTTAAAATGTGGATTTCTTTCCCATCACCTCTTCCCATCCCTACTGAAGAAACATCTCCTCCCAGCGTCTGTGGACGAGGGTCTTCTTGTCTATGAGGGGAGGGTGGGAATAGAGTTGCTCATAGGTGCTGGCATGGGAGAGACAGCATCAAAAACATGTGATAAGAAAAGCAAAGTGTAAATATTGCAAAATAATTGCTGGAGTATGAATGATTAATACAAGAAAAAAATAAAGAATGATTGAAATTTACTTGTGTTGTTCTAATTCAGTAGCTCAAGATACGGCTCTAGCTGTATAAACTGAAACTGCTAAGTATATGAATCTTTTAATAAGAAAACCTACATCTGGATTTGGACACTGTGCAGAACAGTCTCATATAATAACGTACTTTTTTCATTTTTCACTTTTTTTTTTTTTTTACCACATCTGTTCTTCGAGGGCGCATATCCCTTCGATAGCTCAGTTGGTAGAGCGGAGGACTGTAGGTGCTTATGGCAGTAATCCTTAGGTCGCTGGTTCAAATCCGGCTCGAAGGAGGTGTTATGTTTTCACACACAGTCACACGATACTGATACACCTCTCCACAGCGAATTGTGGTGGTGCCTCGACGGTAACCCTAGATTTGCGAAACTCGCACATGCGCATTACTTGATTCAGCTCAGTAGCGCTCGACGCTGCACACGCCAGCAATAACAGATATACCCGGAGTCGCTTCAAACTTCTCGCCGAGTTTGACGCAAGTCTGCATTTATATGAGTGGAATGATGTGACAGTGCTGTGCTTAAAAAGTTCTGCAGAGAAGTCCACAAGTTTTTCATGGTAGTTGGAAATCTCGCGAGAGCTTCGCAAATCGAGGGTTACCATCTAGACACGACCACGAATTACTGACAAGGTACTCCAAAGCTCACGCACCTTCACAACAATTATTTGTTCTTCCACAATAATTAGTATTTAATAAGAATACTGTAGATATCAAGAGATGTTTTGCATGAATATATTTATTAGTCCCTGTTCCTGTTTGAATGCTCCAATGATGACTTTTGTATCACGTCCACACGATGGCACTGTTAAGTATTTTGTAGTAGGTGGCATGGAAAGCATGTGTATTTATGGATTACAAAATATAATTAATTCACAGATTTTAAAACAATGTAATCAGTGTCAAATCACTGCGACTGTGTGTCATTTACAAAAAATGCATATAATTCTGTAACGTTTGAAATGTAATGCTAGAAATATCGGAGCGCGTGCTACAACGGAAGCTCGAATATCCAGAAAAGCAAATATAAAAACAAAATCGAGTTCCCTGACCGGGAATCGAACCCGGGCCGCGGCGGTGAGAGCGCCGAATCCTAACCACTAGACCACCAGGGAAGTTGCTTCGGGAGGAAATTATATTAATATTTATATATGGATATGTATATATATAATGCATGACATTTCTGACTGTTGTTAAAGGTTGCCAGAATGGAATTGTAAATTGTAGTGCTAAAGTTGAACACACTTAACTTCTCTAATTGGATGTACGACAACAGTCCAACTCCCCTCTGTCACAGTTACAGTCCTCTTTCTTTACCAGTACCCTGCTTTCTAGGCTCTGGGTGTATGTGTGTGTGTGTGTGTCTCTGTTAATGATGCATGGTCTGTGGAGGGTTGAGGAGCTTTCTGGCTTCAAACTCAACATCTCACGCCTTCATGCTGGTGTCCACCTCAAACGTCTGAAATTAGGAATGAGATATGATGAGCAGATTTGTCATATTTAACTCCAAACTACAACTGTGAAGTCTTTTCAGGATCTGGTCTTACCAGCTTGAGACGAGGCTTGACATCAGCATCAGAATCCTCCAGTTCAAACTCCCAGAGCGTTCAAACAGAAAGAAAACACAAGCTTCATCATTACTGTTTCCCTCTTCCTCATTAGAGACAGACTAGTGTAACATGAGCAGAGTTCAGGTCAGGTGTAGTGCTGGACTGCGTGTGTGTGTGTGTGTGTGTGTGTGTGTGTCAGTAACTCACTTCACTCTCACTATGCTCTTGCTCTCCTCCACCAGTAGGTCAGTCATGTCTTCAGCAGTCACAGCAGATGGGAGCTGTTTTCTCTGCTGAAGTCTCAACAGTTCAGCCACCGGTGCAATCTTAAGAACATACAAGAGATCACATTTATATTAGTGTTGACTTGACACTATAGTGGGTCTTAACTGAAACTTAAAAGAGCTGGTGTACCAGGCGACCTGCTGAGCCTGTTCATATATGGGTGCGTCAAACAACACCTGCAGAAAGTTTCTGCAGAGAGAATCTGATTGTTGAGTCTACGGATATGAGCCCAGGTTACTTTAAAGGTTTAACACATCTGTTTTGATACCCTTATTTGATCTAAAGGCCCATAAAAAGTTAAACCCACCATCAGAAATCACAGGGTTGACACTATAAAACATAATTGTTCAACTGATAACGGCCAATCAATGCAGCGTTAAATGACACGCGAAAAGCTTCAAATGTGATCAACATTGAAACATAGAGATTCAGCCGTGGTTTGCAGCAACGTACAATGCCGTTTTGTTCTGGTGATTAGTTTGGGATTGGAGCCTTCTATCACTCTCAAATTAATCGCCTGGTATTTTAATACTCAGCCAATTAAATTTAAAAGAAATCTGTAGCTGTGAAAGATTTGGTTAAATGTGTCATGTATGTCAACTGGTGGCATTGTATTTTTTGTCTAGCTCCAGATATTTTTGTTCCTGAAAAACTGGTATTTTGATGTATCAAAGCGGAACTTTACTTCAAGCATCGGTGGAAAAGGAAAAGACGCAAGCAGCCAGTAGTTCACTTCCATACAAAGAGCGGAGCGTCTTCCGCCGCTGCCTGCAGTTTTTCAGGCTTTTCTCCATATTTCAGTACTGAGATTGGTCCATAATACACACTGCAGAGAGCCTAAAAGCTATAGTTCAGTTCAGTTTTGCTGCTTAAATATCTGCTACAGTTGCATTACTGCATACAGCATTTCCATATGCTGAACGTAGCCTTTTTTTTAAATCATTAAAGTAAATCATTAAAGAAATAACATTATATTGCACCGTCTGATTGCACAGATAGGTTTATCATTGCACACAGACAGAAGTTTCAGTGTTATTGTGTTCTGGGACTTATCAGTCTGTTTTTGACAGAGCTGTAGTTTTTGGTTCTGTCAGAGTCTGCTCTCCCCCTCACCTGTTGCTGTGGGAATTATCCAATCATTCAGTCTCACTCTCTGCTCTGCCACACCCCTCATTAGTTCAACCACCTTCACCTGGCGCTCCCACCTGCTCATCATCTGCAATCAAGCCTGTATATAAGCTGCCTCGGCCCACTCCCTTCTTGTCAGATTGTCTACGCTACTATGCTCAGTCATCTTGCTCTCTTCACTGGACTGCCTTCCTGGTTTCTGATCAGCTTGTCTTCGACCATCGCTCCTCGTCTCTGCCCCGGTAAACCCACCGGCCTTCTGTCCCTGACTCTGAGTTCTGCCTGCCTGTTCCCTGGTCTTTGTCTGCTGTGGGAGTGGAGGATCGGGGTTCAAAAACTGTGTTTCTCCGACCGTGCTAATATTTCCTTGACATCGTGTGAAATAAAGACTGCTGAGTTTAAACCAGTGTCATTTGTGCTGCTATTGGGTCCTTCCTATACCCGTTACAGGTTCCTCAAATACACCTGAACCTCTATCCTACAGGTGTCTTTAAAGGCTATTCTATCTATTTCTCTATTTCCTCTAGTCATATCTCTCCATTCACATAATTTTTGTTTTATTTGTTCAGGTTTGAATATTTCTGTATATGAGTCTGTTTCCTCCATCTCAGCACTGTGGTTCCTTAACAAACAGTTAGTTAGTCTGATTTGCTCCCAAAATATGATGACTAGAATAACTGCTGACATTGACAATACATGTAAATCTACAACAAGTATTGACATTAACTTACAATATTTATTCAGCTAAAAACATTCTATAAACAGGAAAAAGGAAACAGTGAGCAGAGCTCTAATCATAGCTGACTTGATCAGTGTAAAAGTGGCCGGTTGAACATATCATAATAACATTTCAGTGTGTTTGAGTAACAGAGTTAAATAAATATATATATACCTGTTTTACATTGTTGTTGTTTTTCAACAGACTACAGAACAATGAGCCCACCCTCCACCCATTTCTGGTTTTGGCCATCTGATTCTATCTCACTTCCTCTCCATCTGCCTCTTTCCTTCCCCCCTATTTCCTACTCTCTTCCGTCAGCTTCCTGTGACTCTCACTCGATTCCTATCTTTTCATTCTATGTACTGTAAAAAAAAAAAAGAAGCAAGCTGAAAATATCTGCACTTTTGTGTTTCCATTTCATTATGTATCAGCATATCGATCCAGCTACTCTGAGTTACAGTAGTTAAGATGTTAAGGGGTCTCATTGTTAAAACCCATGTTTTAAATAAGAGTGTGCCTTTAATACAAAATCAAACTAGCAATTTGTTTATTGACAAAACAACACTGCCATACAGAATCAGGAATCAGGGCAAAAATATGACAAAAACAACATGTTAAATCACATTTCATGACACAGTTAATTAAGATCCTTTGGATAAGATCAATCAGTGTAGTCAAACTGAAATGGGACACATCAAAGAAAAATAACAGAAAAAAAAATATGAACATTTATTCAAATTATTTTTGTAGAAACTCAGGCGGTCACTCTACTTAACAGAGGTGATGATCAACTTACACAGGTGTGATGTGGAAAATTGAAGCCTCCTACATATTCATAGATTCTGGATTTTTTAATGAGGTAGAAGGGGGAGATGTAATTTTAAGGATTTTAAAATGACAATTTTTTTGTGGAAAAACCATATTAGGCACATATTATTGTTTAAAGTACAATATTTTATATGTCTTAATACACATCTGAGGGGATCTTTAACATTTTGAGTTTGAAACCCAGCCAAGGATGCTAATGCTACAGCTGTAGCAGCTCCCAGGACTGATATGACTGACTTCTGTGAGCCTGCTTTCACATTTCAAGATCATTCTAAGAAAACAAATCACATTGATGTGAGATCGAAAGCAGAGCATTTTGAAATGTTTCTGAAATCCAAAGGTCTTCCTTTCTACGCCTTTCTTGGTAGAATCAAGGAGATAATCCCTTGTAGTGCTTGCAGAAGATCAAACACCGACATCAGACCACACCATTATGCCCACATTTGCCTGTGGATGCAGCAGAAGAGCAGCAATTTCCTATGAATAGGAGAAAACATGAAAATATCATAATTTGCTGGTGACGCTATGGACTTCATGTTGAAGAGGTTACAGTGAGACAAACAAAGATTAGTTTATGATTGATTAAAGAGCTGGGTGTAAAAACAGGAAAATACTGCAGCTATGGAGCAATGCTTTTTGGATAACTTGCTTTTTATTTGTTGTCTTAAAAGCTTCTAATTTCATATAAACATCAGAACCGTGTATGTCAATACTGACCTCTAATTCTCCCACTTCTAACTCCATAGAGGACCAGCACAGCAACACAGACAACGACAGCAAAGACAGACAGGCCAACTGCCAGGTAAATCTTCTGGTCAGTAGAAGTGTCTTGTGAAGATTCAGCAGTTGATTTGATGGGATCAGCTTCTGTGAAACAGACAACAGGAGACAACAAGCTGGGGTGAACCTATGAGCAGGATTTGTGACATCACAACTAGTTTTGAAGCCAATCCTGGACCAATATTCAATTTACGCAAGTGTGATGTGGAAACATGAAGCCTCCAGTGCACAAACACTCAGAGTCCACTTTACAGTAAAATAGGAGACATCTTGTGTCCAGCTGTTAAACTTATGGGATGAAATATATTTACATATTCATAGAGTCTACAATTTTTAATGAGGGAGAAGGAGGAGATGTCATCTTAAAGAGTATTTTTATATGTATTAATACATGTCTGGAGGGGATCTTGAAGTATTTAAACCAAAAATACTCACTTGTGACATTAATTTCATACTTGTACTTGTCCACCACGTTGTTTCGATGAGTGATTTGTAAATGAAACTCTCCGCTGTGGTTGAGGTTTAGAGATGAAATGATGATGGATCCGCTCTTTATGTCCAGATGAAAACCTAATTCATTGGACAACAGTGTTCCATTGTCATAATTGAGTAGAACACGTCTATCTGGACCAGAGAACAGGACGACATGATCGTCAACTTGTAGTCCAATGTCTACAGTGAGGTTCTTTCCAACCTCTCCGGTCAGTTTGATAGTTTCACTCTGTCCATCTGGCAGAGCAACAACCACTAAAAGAGAGAAAGAGAGAGGATGTTAATCCCTTAATCAAAATCTTACAAAAATAAAAAAGAAACTTTCAACTGGTTTCAACAAATCTAACCACTACAAATCTTTAGACAAATGTATGTATACGTTTGAGAATGAAAATCAACAAAATATCATATTGGACATTCTGACTCATCCATTGGAGAATATTGTCATGTACATGTGGAGAGATGCTGATGTAATGATTGCGCTATATGAAAAGAGATGACAAAAATCACTACAGTTCATCACATGGAGAACATGAATGTCTGTACAAAATGTCATTTGATGACATTTACTCAAAACCACCAATCTGCTGGTGTCACTACAGGGAAAGTCAGGAGACACCAAAGTCAGTAGAATTCATCATCTGGAAGTTATGTCTGTACAAAATTTCAGTTGTTGAGATATTTCTGTCTGGCCCAAGTAGAAGACAGACCAACCAACTGACCAACATTATCACCTCTAGAGCCATAGCATATCTAAAAACATGGAACTGTATCAGGAAAAGAAATCCAAGCAACTGAAACTCTGGTAACTGTGTGCGTCACTGTTACAAAGAGGCCAAAATACAAGATAACTTATTTATATCCTTAAAAGTACACAGTCTGTAATGTGTATTCTTTTGCCTTGGTAGCTGACTACTTTCATATGTCTATATTGTTCTTAATATATTCTAAAATTAGTGCTAATAAGAAACTTAGAAACACTGTTTACAAAAACATTCTGGTTTGTCTCTCTCATCATTTTCTATAAGTGTCTGAGTATCTTTAGATAGGAAGACGTTCACATTCTCCATCTGCAGGTGGAGCTAGAGTAGCATGAAAACCACACTGGCTTTAAAGTCTTCGTTCCACCAAAGGGAAAACTACACACACACACACACACACACACACACACACACACGACACATGAAGAGAAAACAACCCCAGGGATTGTCTTTGTCAAGTCACTCTTGTTACTTTACAACAAGTCTAGTTGTTACTTTAGTTTTCACATCAGGGCACCATGTTTTCTATGACACTTGGACATTGTTTTACATGCCTCTATTGATAGAGAAGGAGACTTTTTAACTTTCTAACTAACTTTCCTCAGATTAAAAGCATCCTCCACTCTAATCTTGTGTCAACAACTGTGTCTGTGTTCATGCCTCTAAAACTTTCCTAAAGTTTGCAGATGACACCAGTCATCACCAACTGTGGTCTGTGTACAGGAAGGAAGTATGGTGCTTTGTGGTGATCACCTTAACCCTAACATCAAGCAAACAAAAGAACTGATCACAGATTTCACAAATCCAGAAATGCAGAACATGCAGCAAAATTCATAAATAATGGAGCAGTAGATTAAAAATTCCTCATCACTGAAGACCTTTTCTGGACCACTAATACCTCCTCCTCAGTAGCGGTTAAAGCCCAGAAGAACTTAGCTCAACCTACTGGTCAACTTCCTCTCATGCACCGTTCACCCAAAACCACACTACAGTGAGTCAGAGGAACCGCTCAGGACATGATTGGAACAAACCTGCCTGACATTGAGCCCCGCTTCAACTCATGATGCTCACTCAATCCAGCAATCAGCAAACACTTTAATCTCCCAGCTTTCTAATCCATAATCAGTAACAACTTCTTCCTCAGGGCCATCACACAAATGAACAATTACCATCAACTATGGTACACCTCATGCTTTGACATTCATACTGTAATAGTATTCCCCTCCTTTAATTCAGTGGCATTCCCTCTATGCTACTTCAGTACTTTGATGTGGTTAATTCTAACCTCTAAATGAATCCTCAGTCACATCTCGCTGCAAGCCATCAACCCATCCCACACACATTGAAATCAGGTGCAAGTTAAGTGCAAGTCTAAGTCATCAAAGCTACTGTAAACAAATCTGATAAACCAGTTTAATTTGAGCACTTTGCTGCTTTCCTGCACTGAATGATCTGTTTGAAAGACAACGGTACACAATGGAGGAAAGTTTAGTTAAGTATTAAATACTCACCAGCTGACAGCAGACAGAAAAGGGTGATCCTGTGGAACATCTTGAGTATAACAGTTAAAGCTGTGTGACTGCTGCTCTTTATGTTGCTGGTGGGTGGGAGGGGAGGGGAGTAGGAGGGGGAATGTCAGAGGGTGTGCCTTCATCTTTTCTCTGCCTCAAACTGGTTCTTCCCTTGCAGACAGATGTAAAACGTTCCAAGTAATCCACAGCTACTAGAACATATTGTATGAATTATAATAACATGAAGTGAGTCTGTGATGTCTGCCACCTCTCTGAAAGGGTAAATGTAGTTTTCATGTGAAAGGGTGAACTAACTGAAGCACATAGAAATATGTACACCTGCAAGAACTAGTTTTGATGATAGTTGTGCAGAGAGAAAACTAGACTTTCCTGACAGTGATCTTAGACTGTTTAAGAGGTTTGGATGATTAAGGAAGAAGGAAAAAAGGGAAGACTGTGGCAGGATGTGGTTAAGGGTTGAAAATACAGATGCTGCATGACAGATACTGTCCTCACACTTGCTGCTCTCTCACCTTTATATATTTTCTGTATGTGCATTAGTACACAAACAGACATTCTGTCAGGCATCCATGGAAAACGTTTGGTCATTTAACTAAATATTGATTGAGAATCCAATGTTTAAGTCAAAGTTGAAATATGAAAGAAGATTTTTATTTGGACAAGGACCAAAAGGTGTGTTTGGTCCTTGGACGTGTTGACCAAAAGACAAGGTCCTATTTGAAATGTCTGAATCATGAAAGCTGCATTTTGAGTTCACATAGGGTTAATCAAAACCTTGAAGATTTCAAACAGGACTGTTGGAGGATTTCTGGTTCCCAGTAGCATCTTGTCCCTGTGTACAAGGTAAATGGTTTGCTGACCTCCTGGTCAATACTCACTTTCTGACATCATACTGTGTTGTGTTCCACAACTGTAGTGGTTGGCTGACCTTGGTGAGGTGGAGAGACAGTGACACACACACACACTCCAAGATTAATAATTTTAATCATGTGTTTGTTTCCCTCTGTTCTTCCTGTCTCCTGGATTAAACACTCTGTTATTTCAATCACTTGTTTTTCACATCCCAGAAAAAGCACAGAATTGATTGTACTGTTGTAAGATGTTGGCCTATCTGACAGAAATCATGCAGGGAGTTTACTCAATGAAGAGCTCAATCTGCACAATGGATATGTTTGTGTGGGTGTGTGTGAATGAAACAGTTCACTTCCTCCGTGTGTGCACTCAGCACGTCTGCCTCTTTTTACTGAGATGTCTTGCAACAGAATGAAATATTTCATCAGAGCTTTCATATGTGAGTACCTATACTGACCTTTTATTGACCATTATGATCATGATCCTCTCATATTAGAGATGCACCGATCGATCAGCCACCAATCGAAATCAGTCGGTTTTCAGCTAATCGGCGGCATGACCGTTGACCAGCCAATCAGTCTCATATATCTGATTTTTTGCTGATCATTTCTGCACATAGCCTCACTATGGTTCACAGACAGTGCAGCCACACACACACAACATGGTGTTGGTGTGGAATTCCCGCGGAACCCAATGCAAATCTTGCGGGAGCGAGCGGTCATATAATATAGTGCTGCTCCCTGGATTTAGCCAGCGCTGCAGGCTGACTCTCTCACAATCCTACGGGTGCCCACACCGCTACCTGCTGCCGCTCCTCCTCACACGCATACACACACACACTCATGAGCGCACCACCTGCTGCTGCAACCTGCTGACTTCATTTGAATGAGCAAAGAAAAGAAACACCAAACAATGCGTGCATATTCACGCATCATAGATACTGTTGCATCTTTCCTTTATTACCTTATCTTAGATTGATTGTATTGATTACATTTTTGGAGAGTATTTTTTTACTTTGGCATGTGAAGAATGTGGCAGTACTCATGTACCTGCACCAGTCAGACGAAAGGGCAGCCATACCCTTAATGTAGCCTTAGGTGAAAACCAGGGTAAAGTTCATGCAGCACTTTCTGCTGCTTGGAAAACTTATTGCTATGAGGTAAAGGCAACAGAGATGACTATATGTACATTTTTATCTGGATTATGGAGGAGACACTAAGAGGAAAGTGTTTAGTGAGATTTGTATCACTGACTGAAAGTGAAACTTTAAAGACAATGGCCAGTTTATAATATTTCTGCATATTTTGCTCTGTCATTAACCATACCTGCTATTTTAGACCCTGTCTATCAAGCAGTTGTACCTGACCTCCACAACAACAGGCACACCCAATCCCCTCATCAGCTCCCCAGTACTGTACATACCTTTCCCTGACTTAGCCAGATTGTCTCTTTTGTTATCCAAACTGTAGCATGTGAGCCTTCAGTCTACCTATCCTGCCTGCTTTGTTTTTAACTTACAGTAAGCAGGCATTTTACACTCATTCCTGCTAGTGTCTATCTGACAACTAAGAGCAGTTGAGGATCTCTGAATTGTTTCTTGTGTCTTACTGACTGAGGGGGACTGAGATGAAGTGAGGCTTGTGGATCTGTAGGTTAGCTGTTTCAAACCTGTATGAATATTTTTGGAGTGGAGGTATGCTGTGTAGCACTTTTCAATGATTACTAGCTCAATGTGGTTAATGGAGAGTATACATTGTGACCAATACAGTGAAGGGGATTTTACTTGAATGAGAGTTAGAAGGCCAGGGGGGCACATGTGTATAGGTGTTTTATTTGTATTCCATGTCATGACAATATTACAATCTAATCATGAAGATTGTACCCTAAAATGTTTGGTAAAGAAAAGAGTGAATGAATTCAAAAACTCACCAGACACAATCTTTTAGAAAATTTATAATGTGCTAATTGTAAGTTCTGTAATTAAATGACAAATTTATGACTCTGGGGAAGGTGAAATGAGATGTGCATTTCTCAGTATATTAAACCATGTGTGTGCTGTAAACTTTCTGTTATGTGACGGCAATCAGTTGACTCACTTACTTATTCAGATGTAACATTCAAGTGTATGTCTGAAGGGGTTCTAATAAGACTTAACAGGAAGCTTCACCTACCCTAGATGAGTTGCACTTCCTTTCTTCCCTTCTCCACAAGCTTTTCAGGTTAGCTCGGTATTCTCTTTTATAGATGTTACATATAGCTTCATCCCAGCTTGTGACTCATGACTCACTCACATGAACCTGACAAGTTCATATTTTTGCGTCTGTGATGCTGATGATTTATCTGTTGACACTCCCTTTCTTCATTCAGCTCCTTCCCTTATTTGGAGTGTTTGCTTTATCTGGGTATGTTTTTGTTGTAGATAACTTCCTCTTAGATGTTTACCAGTTCATTATTGATTCCCTCATTCTGATGGCCTCAGGATTTCTATCTATATTCTAAGCATATTTCACCTGCATGAATGTAGGGATGGTGTTAATTATGTGACAATGCTGAGGCTTACATATATTCTTGAAAAGAACCCAGATTAATTTCTCAAATGCTTTTAATTCAATGCAGTGAGAGGAAAACTGTCGATATAATGAATCTGATTACAATTTAGGACAAAAAAATTCAACATCAGTGTTATTATTTCAACCAAGTTTCAATTTTAAATTCAATTCTGGTGTCAATCACTCTTCTTCTCCCAACTTTGAGTGCTGTCTCTCATTCCACTCTGAAAAAAACACCTGACATTATTGCTCCCAACCACTGACCAAAATACATTTCTGATATGGTGAAGTCTCAATTGAAAGTAAATAGAGTTTAAATGACTTGAAGTTCAGGAGCTACTGACACAGGAGGGTTTGTCAGCCTGTCAACAGAAGCAACTAAGGCACAAAACTAATGACATCAGCTCCACTGTACTTTGTGTTTAGTGCTAATTAGCAAATGTTAGCATGCTAACAAGCTAAACTAAGATGATGAACATGGTAAACATTATACCTGCTAAACATAAGCAGGTTAAAAGTATCATTGTGAGCATGTTAGCATGCTAACATTTGCATTTAGCTCAAAACACCAATGTGCCCACTAAGTACAGCCTCACAGAGCTGCTAGTCTCTTAGTCTCTTCACTATCAATTATTCAATCACTATAAAGTTAACCAATGAAGACCAATTTTCTTCATATCAGAATATCAGTTAATACTGACCTCTAATTTTCTCATATTTAACTGCACAGGTAAGCAGCACAGTGCAAACAGCATTCACCTCCTCAATTCAGCTGCCTCTTTGTATAAGGGAGAGAAGTCCAGTCCCTTTTCCTATAAGGATGATACACCCACACAATCATACCTCTCACATTACTCTCTGCCTTCTGACCCCATTCACTGAAAATTTCTAACTTATGTTACCAGAGGTAATGAGACAATTGTCTTGGCAAGCCACTAAGCTCGGTTTGCCATAATTCTCTGCCATCAGAGCTGACAAGATTCATCAACATGATACTGAAGATGTACAAAACATCCTCAGGAGGAACTACTGTCTTGTGTGTAATGTGTGTGTGTGTTACATTACATATTGTAACTGAAACAAAAAGGATGCCAGTGTCTGTGTCCTCACGTTTGAGCAGATTCATTTCAGGATCCCTCTGTGTTCACAATCATTTAACTGCCAGAGAACAGCAGGACCTGACCGCAGCCAGCTGGCTGTTATTCCACTCCTTCATTCATAAAAGAATATTTTTATAAGAGGTCAGACACGAGGATCACAGAAGTAGGCGAAGACATGTTGGAAAAACAAATGAGGCATCTCCTCATTCAAGCCCGGGAAATTTCATAGATTTTTTGCTGGAGGAAAGATGTGAGTTTGGGTTCTTGTGGTTTTAATTCATAACTGTGTGTTTGTGTTCTGCCATTTTGTATTTCAGTCTGTGTTTTGTGCTGTGAGACACACCCTCAATGGTGCTACCTGATGAAATATTTTCCCATGCCTCCTGGCTCCCAGCCAACTAACTGACATACTTCATGTCAGTTTTCCCTCTGCTAATAGTGCAGACAGCAGCACAAAGAGTCCTGTCACATGACAAGCAGGTAGATCCTCAGTTAACATGTGTGATCACACACACAGGAAGAATCCTGAAGTAACCCTTAATGTACACACCTTGTCAACACTGGCCATGTAACATTATCAGTGACACATATTCTTGCATCTTAAAATATTCATTTAATAAAACAATTGAAAACATCGTTGGGGTTAGATCAGTTCACCTGTTTCCAATACAAACCAATTTGTTTCAAGAAAGTTTTATATTAGTGTCTGATTTTCTTGCTTCTCCTGCAGTGATCTGCTCTTGTCTGCCTTGTTGTGTCCTTTAAGTTACTCCCAGACAGTAAACACAATGCAGACAGCAACAGCGAGGTAAACTGGGACAGCTGCCAGGTGAGCAGTAGTGTCATGTGGAGGTCCAGTTGGTTTGATGGGATCAGCCTCTGTGACACACACAACAGGAGACAACAAGCTTCATTGCGGGACTGAGGTGAACAAAATGTCTGTATGTGCAGGTATATAGTGGAAGCAGTAATGATGAAACACACATACATGTATATCAAAATGTTGTACCTGATGCACACAAACACTTTTGCGTACATACAGCCCCCATCTCCCCACACACACAACATACGTAAAGTTTTCCTGCCAAAATGGTCATTTATCATTTGTCAAAATCATGATTTCATTCTCAAGGATTAAGAGTGAAAGTTTTTTGTTGTTGCTGCGGAGAAACAAGTAAAATTGTTGACATTTAGATATGATACGTATTGTTGAAATGTAAATATGCCACGTTTTGTCAAAATGTTGATATAGTATGTTTTGTTGAAATGTTAACATGCTTCAAATTACATGTGTTGAAACGTAGATATTCAATGTTTCTGTGGTTTGCAGAAACGTACAATGCCAACGTTTTTATTCTGGCGCCCAGGCTGGAAGCACACACTTTTGTGTACATACAGTCTCCATCTCCCCACACACACAAAATACGTAAAGTTTTCATTCAATGCTGGACATTTTTTGGTGTCACTCACAGTCACTCTTTAATGCTTCTTCCCCAAAATGTTTTCAGTTTAATCAGAAACTTAGTTCTGTGCTTCACATCAGTCATAACGCAGCAGAAATGACACTGATTACTGTAACATCACAACAACACAACACATGTGTTTATTTGATGAAAATGTGTAAAATGTGTAAGTGTATTGTTAGATGAGAAATGTTTGACCTGAAATTAAAAAGGCTTTTCATCATTCATCATTATTTAATGGTGGGAGAAACTAGCGATAAAGTATGTAGAGCTGCAATGATCTTAATAGGTCATTTTAAGCAAAAATGGTTTCAGCATCTCAAATGTGACAATTTAATGCTTTTCTTTGTCAAACATGATCATAAACTGAACATCTTTGAGTTTAGGACTGACTTTTAGACAAAACAAGACATTTGAAGACGTCACCCTTGACTCCAGGAAATTAACAGGCATGTTACATATGTCAATATGTTTCACTATTTACTGACATTATTGCTTTCACTGATTATGGTTTGGTCGAAATGAAAATCTAATTCATAAACATAGACTTTAAAATGATTATGACAGAGATTAAACTCTACATTCATGAAAGCACAAACATCACATTTAACATTACAGTAAAAAGGCTAACAGCTGGTTTAATTGTACAGACACATTCTTCACTCTGTAAATGTGCTGCTAATTTTGTTATTTTACATGTTGGTCCTCAGTTTAAAAAAGATTTTGAGTGCTTTTTCTCTAAAAGTTGGCGCTGGCAAACTGATTAGTTTCACTAACACTGCTGTACCACTTTCAACATGTCTTCATTGAATCAGATTAACAGAAAAGCTACAGCACCAACAAGGTAAATATGCAGATAGAGATATTAAATATGTGATTTGTCCCACCTTCTGTCCATAAGAAATGGAAAACATTCCCTCAAGAAACTAAACACACTGCTTTGTTAAAGTAAGAAAGTTAAAAGTCTTTATTGGGGCACATGGCCAGACACACATAAGTAAAGGGACAACAGAACCAAAACAAAAGGAGGAAAAACTCTGTAAATAGAAAGAAAACAAAAACAAGCTTTTAATTTAAATTTGATATAATAACCAAGAATAAATGACCAGCATTTAATCTAATTAATTTATAAATTAATATCATAATTGAGTCAGTAGTCTTCTCAGCTCATCACCACCTATAACAGTGTTGAGAGTGACCTCAGTGACCTTGTAGCTTGGTGATTATGAGCTTAATGTAGCAGTGACTCAGTGGATGGTCTGTCTGCTCTCACTGCTTGTCTCATATACACCACATACACATTCAAGTCTAGAGAAGACAAAAGTGGTGTTGGAGTTATCAAATAGATTAATTTGATGTGTCAGTAAAAAATGGCTGTGTTTTAGTTTTGAGGCAGTGTCAAAAAAGTCTAGAAATAAAGATAACAGACTGCTCTCCAGCCATGAACCACATCTCTTACATGCTGGTATATGAATAGCAGTGCACCAGAGAGGGACTTCTGAATGAAAAGAATGCAAAGTGAAGACCCACTCTAAAGGATATCCTAGTTACTGTTAATCATATCCTGTATAGCACCATAAAGACATGATGGAAGTTCTATTATTGGTGGTTTTCCTACGAAATAGTTCATCTAGGATCCTCTTTTATCCTCTGACATCAGACGACCTCACTGTTACACCGACAATTTCCTGTGGAGAAGAGAAAACATGAGATCCCACTGCTGGTGATTCTGTTGATGATACACAACACAGCTTCTAAACTCATATGAAGATCAGAACTCTGTTAATACTGACCTTTAATGTTCTTCCATCTGAATGCACAGAGGAGCAGCACAATGCAGACAAGAACAAATAACACAACTGATAAAGCAGTTGCCAGGTACTTCCACTGGTAAGCAGTGATGTTATCTAGAGGTGCATCAGTTGGTTTGATGGGATCAGCCTCTGTGAAACAGACAACATGAGACAATGAGCTTCATTAGCAGCTATGGGACTGAGGTGAACAAAATGTGTGTATGTGCAGGTATATAGTGGAAGCAGTAATGATGAAACACACGTATATCAGAATGTTGTTCCTGATGCACTCACACACTTTTACGTACACACAGCCTCCCTACACACACAAAATACATAAAGTTTTCCTGCCAAAATGGTCATTTATCATTTGTCAAGATCATGATTTCATCTCAAGGATTTAGAGTGAAAGTTTTTTGTTGTTGCTGCGGAGAAACAAGTAAAATTGGTATTTTTTCCCACTATGTCCCTTCCAGGCCTCTGTATTTATCTTAACCTGCAGTCTGTTCATAAAAATGTTGTTGGTTTAAAAAATATCACCAGAATCTGGAAATCTTTAGTCTGCGTAGCCACCAGGACAGTCATCACGCTGTTTTAGAGATTTTCTGCTCCTGCTACTTAGACACAAACACTCACATTCTCAGGATGATCTTCTGCTTTATATTAAAGTCTCCAAACACTCACCCACAACAGTCAGGTTAAAGCTGTGCTGTGAGCCGTTTCCATTGATGATCTGTCCCTTATAAAGTCCGGTGTCGTTGATGCTGAGGGGCCTGATGGTGAGAGATCCAGTCTTTATGTTCAGGTGGAATCTCTCTGATGTGTTCAGTATCAGGTTGCCTTCATCAAAGTTCACTATCACACGCCGCTCTTCACCAGTAGACCAGATGACCTGATAATCATCGTGTAGTCCAGTGACTCCAGTCTGCAGAGTGATGTGGTCTCCAGCCTTCCCTGTCACTGTTACAGTCTCACCCTGTCCACCTGGTAGAGCAAGCCCCACTGACAGAGAGAGAGAGAGAGAGAGAGAGAGAGAGGGAGAGAGAGAGAGATGATTGTTGATATCTGCATATTATTGTATGTTTTTTGCTAATCATCTGTCAATGTTAATCATTTTCTCTACTGTGTTGGCAAGTTTTCTGGTCTGTCATGCCAATAAAGCTTATTTGAATTTGAGAGAGAGAGGTGACAGCAGGGTAAAGATGAGAGTTGTCCTAAAAAGAAACTGGACACACAATGCTGCTGCTGTACAAAACCAAATAATAAGAACAGAGAAGAACATTCTCCTTCTTCTTTGCCTTCATGGGTGAATCCTTTTATCTGTGTTTATTCTCAATTACAACTGAGAGCACAGTTACATTTGTCATGCTGAAAGAGTTATTCTGCCATTGACTGTGTGTGTGTGAAGTGTCTTTAACAGTGTCTTTGGACAGGAACATTACAAGCAGAATCTAATTGTTGCTGCTGTCGTTGAGACACGAGTCACACAGGAATGCACTTGATTCCTTGACCCTGACTTTGACTTCCACATGTGGCTGGAGCAGCACAAAACCTGCTCAGCTTCACTAACACACAGGACAGTAAGAGTCTGTAGTTAAGAAGACTTTCAATCAGGAGCATGTTTAATTGATACACACATTTTTATAAACCTCCACTGATATCAGACATTCTCTCTCTCACACACACACAACACTCTGCATACACAGCCATTTACAGTATTCTCTGAAACTGGCTGAAATAATCTAATAAACGCTGTTTTGCTGCTTTCTACACTGAATCAGCTGTTACCAGCTTGTCTTTGAATAAAGCAACAGAGATTATGTTATAATGGGAAGAAAGGTTCAGTACTCACACATAACAGCTGTCATCAACCATGTCATCTTGCAATACATTGTAGCATAAAGAGACTGATTTCCCAAACTGAGTCAAACAGCAAAGCAGCAGCCAACAGACACAAGTGAACTGACTGAAGCCGCCAGCCTTTATGATCCCAACACACTGTGCAGATACTAAACCCCGCCTGCTCTCTCTCTCACTCTCTCACTCACTCACTCTCTCCCTTAACTCTCCTTCCTTCCTCAGTAGTCTGTGTTTGGTGAAAAATGACTGCACGTGTGTTTCTAGAAACTTTCGTGTCCTTTCCCACCCTTTTAACTCACCAAGGCAATTTGGAGTCTGTTCAGGCTACGTTGAACTGAAGGTTCCCTCTGACATTTCAAAATGATGACTAATTTCATTTAACAATATTTTTACCCCTGAAATGTATAACATAGCTAAAAATAAACACTCTGCCTGTTTCTTTCTGTTTAGAATACAGATGGGAGGTCTCCATTTCCCACAGTACGTTAGACTGAAACACATAATCTAGATTCAACTGAACAAAACTAACAAGAAAAATGCTAAATTGGAGATTATGTTGAACCTGTGTCAACTACTCCCTGAAGACCCCCACAGTTGCAGAGGTGTAAGAATCTTAAATAAAATGAAAAATGAAGATGAAAAGATGAAACTGCTAATACTGTCTTATACTCTTATTTTGAGTGTGTGTGTGTTTGTGTGCATAAGTAGCAATAACGTGTTAAAGGCTAATTTCCTCCCCAGTGCAGAACACTTCAAAACACTAAAAAGAGAAATTCTCTCAGGCCTGAACAGCTCTGATGGCTTTTTGAGAAGACACACTCTTCATCATTCATACACTCCTCTTCCTCTTGCAATGCCTCTTCTATGCTGGACAAAATGTTAATAGGAAGTGTGTGTGCATTCTTGTGCCTGTCTTAGAAAAAAACCCAGCATCAGTTCATTAGAGTGAAGTAACATTTCCTGTAGGTGGGATCTACAGGAAATGTGAAAGGATCTACAATAGAGTCTGTGGTCTGTTTGCATGTCAATATAAGATGGTTTTTGGAAAGGGAAGTGTGTGTGAGAGTCAGCTTTCAGCCCTCATTTCAACAAGAACAAAAAACTAATTATTATACCACTATGACCCATAATCTGCACAGTAAAACACTCTCCATCTTAAACAAGTCATTGAGGATCTTCAAGCTGCTTTCTTACTTAAATAACTGGCAGTTAGGTTTCTTTGTAGAGCTCAACCTCATGATGTCATTGTAACTGGGTCTACGAATGATTGCAAAGAAATGACAAGAGGCAGGCCTTGTGCAGGTCTTCATTAAGTTTGGTGTCTAAGTGGGTAGAAGCTGCCAGAGAGAAGGATGCTGACACAGAAGTGAGACTACTTTCATATAGACTCTTTGTAAACAGTCATGGAGAGACAGGACAAAACACACCATGGTCACACCAGCTGTAAGACACCACACATCACAGCAGCAGCACTGTGTAATACACTGCATGTAACCTAATGACTTGTCAAAATGGCTGTTTCTACACTGTAATTCAATAAACCAATCTACTGTGAGGACTGAACACTAAATCAACTGTCTGAGTTTACAACCTGCCAGATCTGTGATCACACAAACAGAACAACATGATAAGAGAGGATCTGGTTAACCACAATAGAAAGGTTCAGTAAACATACTCACATATGAAAGCTGCCATAAACCATTTCATCCTGTTGCAGAACATTCCAGTACAAAGAGGCTTTCTGAGCCGTCAACTACAGTTGAGCACCGAGAGTGCAGAGAGAGACAGGAGGTGAGTCCGACCAGAAGCTCTCTTATCATAGAGGAGGCGGGGGGCGGGGTGGAAGCGGGCAAGCAAGTGAACATGACTACTGACTCATAGAGCCTATTTCTCAATACGTGTGTTTTTGTCTTCCTCTCTGTGTGCATGCATGTGTGTGTGTGTGTGTTTTGATGCTTCCTGGAGGGGCAGGAAAGTTTGATGATTATTTTGATAAAACCACAATGAAGGAGACATACAGACCACACCATCAATGGATAGTTGAGCTGTTGTTATGGACTTTCAGTGAGGTAAAACACAAGCTAAAAGAAAGGTCAACAGGCTGTCATACTCCATGAATCACTTTTTTGCCTTTCAAGACTGAATCACTGTGTGAATTTTATAAACTAGCAGCTTCTCTTTGACAAAAGCAACACTGGTATAATGGAAGATAATCTATTTGGTCAACTTCTGCAGACAACCACTTGATTTCCTTGACAAGTGAGCCGCAAACCGCAGCGAGTGTGTGTGTTTGTGTGTAGTGTAATGCGTTCTCTCAGGGTTTCCCCTGTTCATATATTTCCTGCTGGAGGAAATATATGAGTTTGGGTTTTCGATGTCTTAATTCATAACTGTGTGTTTGTGTTCTGCCACTTTGTGTTTCAGTCTGTGTTTTGTGCTGTCACACACACCCTCAATGGTGTTACCTGATTAAATATTTTCTCAATACATCTTTCCCATGCCTCCTGGCTCCCAGACAACTAACTTCATGTCAGTTTTCCCTCTGCTAATAACACAGACAGTAGCACAAAGATTCCTCAGTCACATGACAAGCATGTAGATCCTCAGTTATCGTGTGAACACACACACAGGAAGGATCCTGAAGTAACCCTTAATGTACACACCTTGTCAACACTGGCCATGTAGCATTATCAGCAGCAGTGTGTGACACATATTCTTAAATCTTAAAATATTCATTTAATAGAACAATTGAAAACACCATTGGGGTTAGATCTGTTCACCTGTTTCCAATACAAACCAATTTGTTTCAAGGAAGTTTTACATTAGAGTCTGATTTTCTTGCTTCTCCTGCAGTGATCTTCCCTTGTCTTACTTGTTGTGTCTTTAAAGTTGCTCCCATATAAACACTGATTATATTCTTTCCATCCTGTTGCAGGACGTCACAGTACAAAGAAGCCGACTGGCTTCCCCAGTTGAATAACACATGATGATAGCAGGACATGACATGTAGTGTGAATGGCAGCAGACGGACCGGAAAGTCATACCCTTCATGCTTTATTCCAACTCTGCTCTCCTGCTAAGTGACTCATTCATATGAACACCTCCCACATTCCTCTCTTGTAATGTAAATGGACTGTCTAAACTATGAATACGCAGCGGATCAAATGGTAAATTATTTTATTTTCTCATTACAGCAGAAATACATCAACTCTCTCTTTTCTTTAGAAAGAGAAAAACAATAGATTAAAGTAACAGAAGGTTTTATCCAGTGGAGAGGAGGAATAACAAGTCACGGACCTGAGTATCACTGACTGCATCAGTGTAGTAACAGATTTTCATTTGTTTGAAAAGCTCTTACTTAATCAAACTTTAAGTGTGCTTCAAATCCTGGAGTGTGTTAGACAAGCCTGCAGTCCTTTGTCTCGGTCAGCAAACACAACAGAGGAGCTGTTTGAGTGGCACACTGACAGCTTCTGTTTGCACAGCACATATTTCCTGTCATTCAATGCTGGACATTTTTTGGTGTCACTCACAGTCACTCTTTAATGCTTCTTCCCCAAAATGTTTTCAGTTTAATCAGAAACTTAGTTCTGTGCTTCACATCAGTCATAACGCAGCAGAAATGACACTGATTACTGTAACATCACAACAACACAACAAATTTGTTTATTTGATGAAAATGTGTAAAATGTGTAAGTGTATTGTTAGATGAGAAATGTTTGACCTGAAATTAAAAAGGCTTTTCATCATTCATCATTATTTAATGGTGGGAGAAACTAGCGATAAAGTATGTAGAGCTGCAATGATCTTAATAGGTCATTTTAAGCAAAAATGGTTTCAGCATCTCAAATGTGACAATTTAATGCTTTTCTTTGTCAAACATGATCATAAACTGAACATCTTTGAGTTTAGGACTGACTTTTAGACAAAACAAGACATTTGAAGACGTCACCCTTGACTCCAGGAAATTAACAGGCATGTTACATATGTCAATATGTTTCACTATTTACTGACATTATTGCTTTCACTGATTATGGTTTGGTTGAAATGAAAATCTAATTCATAAACATAGACTTTAAAATGATTATGACAGAGATTAAACTCTACATTCATGAAAGCACAAACATCACATTTAACATTACAGTAAAAAGGCTAACAGCTGGTTTAATTGTACAGACACATTCTTCACTCTGTAAATGTGCTGCTAATTTTGTTATTTTACATGTTGGTCCTCAGTTTAAAAAAGATTTTGAGTGCTTTTTCTCTAAAAGTTGGCGCTGGCAAACTGATTAGTTTCACTAACACTGCTGTACCACTTTCAACATGTCTTCATTGAATCAGATTAACAGAAAAGCTACAGCACCAACAAGGTAAATATGCAGATAGAGATATTAAATATGTGATTTGTCCCACCTTCTGTCCATAAGAAATGGAAAACATTCCCTCAAGAAACTAAACACACTGCTTTGTTAAAGTAAGAAAGTTAAAAGTCTTTATTGGGGCACATGGCCAGACACACATAAGTAAAGGGACAACAAAACCAAAACAAAAGGAGGAAAAACTCTGTAAATAGAAAGAAAACAAAAACAAGCTCTTAATTTAAATTTGATATAATAACCAAGAATAAATGACCAGCATTTAATCTAATTAATTTATAAATTAATATCATAATTGAGTCAGTAGTCTTCTCAGCTCATCACCACCTATAACAGTGTTGAGAGTGACCTCAGTGACCTTGTAGCTTGGTGATTATGAGCTTAATGTAGCAGTGACTCAGTGGATGGTCTGTCTGCTCTCACTGCTTGTCTCATATACACCACATACACATTCAAGTCTAGAGAAGACAAAAGTGGTGTTGGAGTTATCAAATAGATTAATTTGATGTGTCAGTAAAAATTGGCTGTGTTTTAGTTTTGAGGCAGTGTCAAAAAAGTCTAGAAATAAAGATGACAGACTGCTCTCCAGCCATGAACCACATCTCTTACATGCTGGTATATGAATAGCAGTGCACCAGAGAGGGACTTCTGAATGAAAAGAATGCAAAGTGAAGACCCACTCTAAAGGATATCCTAGTTACTGTTAATCATATCCTGTATAGCACCATAAAGACATGAGGAAGTTCTATTATTGGTGGTTTTCCTACGAAATAGTTCATCTAGGATCCTCTTTTATCCTCTGACATCAGACGACCTCACTGTTACACCGACAATTTCCTGTGGAGAAGAGAAAACATGAGATCCCACTGCTGGTGATTCTGTTGATGATACACAACACAGCTTCTAAACTCATATGAAGATCAGAACTCTGTTAATACTGACCTTTAATGTTCTTCCATCTGAATGCACAGAGGAGCAGCACAATGCAGACAAGAACAAATAACACAACTGATAAAGCAGTTGCCAGGTACTTCCTCTGGTAAGCAGTGATGTTATCTAGAGGTGCATCAGTTGGTTTGATGGGATCAGCCTCTGTGAAACAGACAACATGAGACAATGAGCTTCATTAGCAGCTATGGGACTGAGGTGAACAAAATGTGTGTATGTGCAGGTATATAGTGGAAGCAGTAATGATGAAACACACGTATATCAGAATGTTGTTCCTGATGCACTCACACACTTTTACGTACACACAGCCTCCCTACACACACAAAATACGTAAAGTTTTCCTGCCAAAATGGTCATTTATCATTTGTCAAGATCATGATTTCATTCTCAAGGATTTAGAGTGAAAGTTTTTTGTTGTTGCTGCGGAGAAACAAGTAAAATTGGTATTTTTTTTTCCCACTATGTCCCTTCCAGGCCTCTGTATTTATCTTAACCTGCAGTCTGTTCATTCAACCCTACCCAATCGCTAGAACAAAACATTGGCACTGAACATTTCTGCAAACCACAGAAATGTTGAATATCTATGTTTCAACACATGTAATACGTATCATATCAACATTTCTACAAACGTAGCATATTAACATTTATATTCGTTGAATAATGGTGTCATTTATGATGTGACAACGCTGTGGTTAAGGTCTGCTTAGGTTTAGGCACAAAGACCGCTTGGTTAGGGTTAGGGAAAGATCATGGTTTGGGTTAAAATAAAATAAAAAATAAAATAAAAACGGCCGATGTCTCACTAAAAACACCTGGTTTTCTCCCCAGAAAAACAAATTCTGGGGAGAACTAAAAACACCTGCTTTTGTCGGTTGAAATGGGAAGCGGGAATTGGTTTTGAGGTGGTCTCTAACCGTGTTCTCTGCTGATTTCCAACGAGCTGCCAACAAACTTACCAACCATCAACCGGCCTCTCCTCCTCCTATATAGGAAAGTCAGCTCATGTAGATTGCATGTTAACAACGTCACTTTAGAAATGTTGAGATGATATGTTTTGTTGACATTTAGATATGATACGTATTGTTGAAATGTAAATATGCCATGTTTTGTCAAAATGTTGATATAGTATGTTTTGTTGAAATGTTAACATGCTTCGAATTACATGTGTTGAAACGTAGATATTCAAGGTTTCTGTGGTTTGCAGAAACGTACAATGCCAACGTTTTATTCTGGCGACCAGGCTGGAAGCACACACACGCTTTTGCATACATACAGCCCCCATCTCCCCACACACACAAAATACATAAAGTTTTCCTGCCAAAATGGTCATTTATCATTTGTCAGGATCATGATTTCATTCTCAAGGATTTAGAGTGAAAGTTTTTTGTTGTTGCTGCGGAGAATGTCCCTTCCAGGCCTCTGTATTTATCTTAACCTGCAGTCTGTTCATAAAAATGTTGTTGGTTTAAAAAATATCATCAGAATCTGGAAATCTTTAGTCTGCGCAGCCACCAGGACAGTCATCACGCTGTTTTAGAGATTTTCTGCTCCTGCTACTTAGACACAAACACTCACATTCTCAGGATGATCTTCTGCTTTATATTAAAGTCTCCAAACACTCACCCACAACAGTCAGGTTAAAGCTGTGCTGTGAGCCGTTTCCATTGATGATCTGTCCCTCATAAAGTCCAGTGTCGTTGATGCTGAGGGACCTGATGGTGAGAGATCCAGTCTTTATGTTCAGGTGGAATCTCTCTGATGTGTTCAGTATCAGGTCGCCTTCATCAAAGTGCACTATCACACGCCGCTCTTCACCAGTAGACCAGATGACCTGATAATCACCGTGTAGTCCAGTGACTCCAGTCTGCAGAGTGATGTGGTCTCCAGCCTTCCCTGTCACTGTTACAGTCTCACCCTGTCCACCTGGTAGAGCGAGCCCCACTGAGAGAGAGAGAGAGAGAGAGTCAGAGAGAGAGAGAGAGAGAGAGAGAGAGAGATGATTGTTGATATCTGCATATTATTGTATGTTTTTTGCTAATCATCTGTCAATGTTAATCATTTTCTGTACTGTGTTGGCAAGTTTTCTGGTCTGTCATGCCAATAAAGCTTATTTGAATTTGAGAGAGAGAGGTGACAGCAGGGTAAAGATGAGAGTTGTCCTAAAAAGAAACTGGACACACAATGCTGCTGCTGTACAAAACCAAATAATAAGAACAGAGAAGAACATTCTCCTTCTTCTTTGCCTTCATGGGTGAATCCTTTTATTTGTGTTTATTCTCAATTACAACTGAGAGCACAGTTACATTTGTCATGCTGAAAGAGTTATTCTGCCATTGACTGTGTGTGTGTGAAGTGTCTTTAACAGTGTCTTTGGACAGGAACATTACAAGCAGAATCTACTTGTTGCTGCTGTCGTTGAGACACGAGTCACACAGGAATGCACTTGATTCCTTGACCCTGACTTTGACTTCCACATGTGGCTGGAGCAGCACAAACCCTGCTCAGCTTCACTAACACACAGGACAGTAAGAGTCTGTAGTTAAGAAGACTTTCAATCAGGAGCATGTTTAATTGATACACACATTTTTATAAACCTCCACTGATATCAGACATTCTCTCACACACACACACACACAACACTCTGCATACACAGCCATTTACAGTATTCTCTGAAACTGGCTGAAATAATCTAATAAACGCTGTTTTGCTGCTTTCTACACTGAATCAGCTGTTACCAGCTTGTCTTTGAATAAAGCAACAGAGATTATGTTATAATGGGAAGAAAGGTTCAGTACTCACACATAACAGCTGTCATCAACCATGTCATCTTGCAATACATTGTAGCATAAAGAGACTGATTTCCCAAACTGAGTCAAACAGCAAAGCAGCAGCCAACAGACACAAGTGAACTGACTGAAGCCGCCAGCCTTTATGATCCCAACACACTGTGCAGATACTAAACCCCGCCTGCTCTCTCTCTCACTCTCCCACTCACTCACTCTCTCCCTTAACTCTCCTTCCTTCCTCAGTAGTCTGTGTTTGGTGAAAAATGACTGCACGTGTGTTTCTCGAAACTCTTGTGTCCTTTCCCACCCTTTTAACTCACCAAGGCAATTTGGAGTCTGTTCAGGCTACGTTGAACTGAAGGTTCCCTCTGACATTTCAAAATGATGACTAATTTCATTTAACAATATTTTTACCCCTGAAATGTATAAAATAGCTGAAAATAAACACTCTGCCTGTTTCTTTCTGTTTAGAGTACAGATGGGAGGTCTCCATTTCCCACAGTACGTTAGACTGAAACACATAATCTAGATTCAACTGAACAAAACTAACAAGAAAAATGCTAAATTGGAGATTATGTTGAACCTGTGTCAACTACTCCCTGAAGACCCCCACAGTTGCAGAGGTGTAAGAATCTTAAATAAAATGAAAAATGAAGATGAAAAGATGAAACTGCTAATACTGTCTTATACTCTTATTTTGAGTGTGTGTGTGTTTGTGTGCATAAGTAGCAATAACGTGTTAAAGGCTAATTTCCTCCCCAGTGCAGAACACTTCAAAACACTAAAAAGAGAAATTCTCTCAGGCCTGAACAGCTCTGATGGCTTTTTGAGAAGACACACTCTTCATCATTCATACACTCCTCTTCCTCTTGCAATGCCTCTTCTATGCTGGACAAAATGTTAATAGGAAGTGTGTGTGCATTCTTGTGCCTGTCTTAGAAAAAAACCCAGCATCAGCTCATTACAGTGAAGTAACATTTCCTGTAGGTGGGATCTACAGGAAATGTGAAAGGATCTACAATAGAGTCTGTGGTCTGTTTGCATGTCAATATAAGATGGTGTTTGGAAAGGGAAGTGTGTGTGTGAGTCAGCTTTCCGCCCTCATTTCAACAAGAACAAAAAACTAATTATTATACCACTATGACCCATAATCTGCACAGTAAAACACTCTCCATCTTAAACAAGTCATTGAGGATCTTCAAGCTGCTTTCTTACTTAAATAATTGGGGGGTGGAAGCAGGCAAGCAAGTGAACATGACCACTGACTCATAGAGTCTATTTCTTAATACATGTGTGTTTTTGTCTTCCTCTCTGTGTGCATGCATGTGTGTGTGTGTGTGTTTGGATGCTTCCTGGAGGGGCAGGAAAGTTTGATGATTATTTTGATAAAACCCCAATGAAGGAGACACACAGACCACACCATCAATGGATAGTTGAGCTGTTGTTATGGACTTTCAGTGAGGTAAAACATAAGCTAAAAGAAAGGTCAACAGGCTGTCATACTGTACAACACCTGGAACACTCCAGGGCTGTTGATCTATGGAGAGCATGAAGGGAGAGAAATCTGTGATGGTTTTAAAATATGTAATCCAAGACTTCAGAGAGAGAAAATCAATCAATCATCAAGTAAAGAACTGTTGAAACAGACAAACAGCTAATACTTCAACCGCAAGCACAGCTAAATGTGAGATAGAGCTCTTTGACATTGGGGCAAAAAACCTAAAACAAAACACACAATCTATTTTCATCTCTTGAGTTTGCATTCTCAATCAATGTTTAGTTAAATGGCCAAAAGTCTGTCATGGATGCCTGACAGAATGTCTGTCTCTGTACTAATGAATATACAGAAAATATATAAAAGTGAGAGAATGGCTGTTTCCCATCAAGTGTGAGGGAAGTGTCTGTAAAGCAGCATCTGTATCTGACCACACCCAACCATGGTCTTCCCTTTTTTCCTTTTATCTCAATATCCAAACCTCTTAAAGAAAGAAACACACTCACTTTAATGCATAAACCAGTATAATATGAATGCAGGATTTTTCCTACACCAAAAGAAATGTTGGTCTATCAGCTAGTCAGAACAAAGATAATGGCACGATAACAGAAAGTAAACAAACTGTTCAGTCATTGAGATAATTGAATTTTGTCGTCTGCCATTTCTTCCAAACTTGAATCCATTTACTGTCTTGTCATATACTGTATGTCTGTTTATAACATGTATTATGGTGCTGCTTGACAAGCCCAAGGTAAAACACAATAGTGTTAGCTTTAATCCTAATTTCTATAACCCAAACTGCTAAAGGCTACATTTTGAACTAGGTGAAATATTAAAGTAAAAAACTCTTCACATTAATTGCTGATTGCAAACGTCTGAGTAAATTCCATTGATCATGTTTCTTTTGATATAAGAAGATTCGATTAGATTCAAGAGAGCTCAGGAAGTCTTTAAACCTGCATTAAATGAAGTGATGCCTGTGATCTAGTTCAGACAGCCCAACTCCAGCTGCTGCTCCACCCACATGCCATACTCCCCTCACTGTAACATATATCCAACGTACCCTTATAATCATGATGGTGTATTTAAGCTGTAAGTTTACTCACACTTTGCTGCTGCTGCCGCTCATGAAGCATTTCAAAAGCCCACCTCCACCCCAGCATCCACCTGTAGGCTCTGAGTCTATCTTCCCCTAGGGAAGAAGTTAGTAGCACTGCTCCTCACTCCCTATGTGAGAACAATGTTTCCTTGTTTCACTGTTGGGGAGTGACGAAGTCAGAGCCTAGACACCAAACACTAATGCTGAACATATTCTACATTTAAATAATAATCTACTCCATGTGAGTTGGCTGACTGAACTGAGGTTTTGGTGTCTTGGGAGCATCAGAAACAAGTTGTGAACATGGACATATCACCTTTTAAGCTGATATGTTTCACTGCTTATTTCCATATCCAACAGTTATAAAATAACATTATTATTCATTTGGAGTCGTGTTTCTGTCCACCTGGTGAATGTAAGTCTAACATTACTTTGTTTCAGCTGTTTTTGCTCTCTATCAACTCCTGAGGGAAATATCTGGCTCTTTAGCTGCTAAATGTTCACCAGCTAGTCTACAGCTAACTGTGTATGTTTGCCATTTGGTGCTGAGCAGGTAGTGTACAGTGGGTTTATGGAGCTTTTTTTCTGACAACAGCTGCCTGCTGCAGCCAAAAACCACATTATGAGAGCGCTGAGAGTGAACCAAAACAGACATTGCATTTAAGCAAACCTGGAAGTTGCAATTCTTATATAAGTCCTAAAACTGCAGTCAAACAAAGAACTGCCTCATCACATGAAGCAGAGTTTCTACAACTATCTGAGTTCACAAGTTATCAGCTTTTATCAAACAGAATGACATAATGACAGAAGATCATTTGATGATAATGACAAAAGTTCAGTATGCCACTCACATAAAGCTGCCATCAACATAATAATGTTGCAAAGCATTGCGGTGTAGAGCCTCACTGACTTCTGCACAGCAGATAGTTGAGACAATGAAAGACTGCTGAGCAGCGCTGCCTGTCCCGTGTGAGGAGGGACTTGGAGTCCAACCTCCTTTTATCAACTGGGAGTGTTAGGCACACTGTAGCATCCACACCCTCCCATGGTCTTCCCCTTTTTCCATTTATCTTTATATTCAAACCTCTTAAAGAGTCTAAGATCACTGTCAAGAAATGTGGAAAGCCTGGTTTTCTTTCACCACAACTATCATCAAAACTAGTTTTTGCTGGTGTACATATTACTATGTGCTTCAATTAGCTCACCCTTTCACATGAAAACTACCTTTACCTTTACTACCTACTCGTATCCTCTCAATGTCTCTTATAATTGTCAGTACAAATTGAGTGTCATAAGAAATAAGCCAATTCTTGAGACAAATCTACCCCAAACTTAATGTATTAACCATCTCAACATAAATTCTCAAGGAAGATTTTCTACACCAAATGAAATGTTATATCAGCCAGTCAGACCATCAGCGATAACTGATCATTTCTTCCAGTACAGTTGTTATTTGCATTAGGGGTACTATTATCAGTGTCTTGGAAAAACTTGTTTGACAAGTTATCGTTACTTATTGTACATTTCCTGTCATATGCTGTATGCCTGTTGATAACAAGGGTATTACGGTGCTGCTAGACAAGTCCAAGGTAGGACACAATAGTGTTAGCTCTGATCCTAAAATATAATTTTACATAACCACATTTACTTTACTTACTGACTGAGTCACTTTTCCCTTTAGTAAATGTCAAAGCTATCATGACTATGGTAGTTTATTCTGTGCTACATACGATTAATGACGAAAAAACTTGCTTTAACATGCACACAGCAACCCGATCACCTAACAAGAGTCAGTATTGGACAATTTCTGAAAAACCCTTGATTATATACAATGCAAAAGTCCTTTCAACAATATATGTTCATAGTTATGGCAAATAAATGACAGTCAAGGTTTGGTTAGGTTTAGGGACCTCACACACTCAATCGTGGTAACAATTAATAAAGAGGAAACCATCATCTGCAGGTCTGTGATGCAAACTCCAGTCTCCCATATGAGTCAAACAAAACTGCCCCACATTCCTGAGGATATTCTGCAGATATACAAATAGGTGTAATGTGATCAAACCAGTGTTTTTGAGTCTTGATAACACAAATTACAGCAGCCTGTTTTTAAAAAAGAGGTTTAGCTAAGGGAGTATGTATGAAGTACTTTTAGATAGTTGGAAACAAATGGTGTTCATCAAAAACAGACTGAACTACTCCCAAGACATGCCGGAGGACATGTGGAGAGAAAAATGCAGATCACACTCATGTTTTCTGGGAATGTATGAAAATAACAAAAAAAATGTATAGGTAGAGTTGAAAGTGATATTAAGTTATGAATTACCAAAGACATGTGTGGAAAATATTCACTGATATCTGAAAGTTCTGTTAGTGGTAACAAAGAAGGCAATCACCAGGAAATGGTGTAAAGAGAACCTCCCTACTTTGAGACACTGGTCGGACACTGTTGGTGTGATATTTGATGTGGAAAGACTCACACATGTTTTGAGAATATAACAGAATTATACAACAATCAGAGTTTAATGAGAAATGGGACAAATGCTTATAAAACCCATTACAAAGACGCTACCAAAACCTTTGAATGAAGACTGAGATTGAGACTGAGAAAACTGAACTGTTGCCTTGTGCAGGTTAAAAACTGGATGAAACACTTGATGAATCAATTGCTGTATAGCTTTAATTGCTGTTAGTAGTAATCCTGTCCACATTCAGTATATACATACCGTATATATTGAGTATGTACAGAAGGTGCTCAAGTTTATGTTGTGTTCCCTCTTGTGATTACCTATCAAAACATTTCTACTTTCAGAGAGAATTACAGGAGTTTACAAGGGTGTGGCACACAATGTGTCAGGCTTTATCTTGTGTTTCAGCTTATCTGCTCACTGCTTCACCTGTTGACACTGTGTCAGCTGTTCGGAGGAATGGCAGTTTGACAATAGAAGAACACAAAGCAACAACACAAATCATGTGGTTTGTCAAACCATAGTGTGCATAATCATGTGTGTGGCAGCTTAAGCACGTCTTAACTTTACTTTAGGGAGAAAGCCATGGCTGCTGGGGAAAACTGATGATTGTGGCTGAGTGCAACTTATCTCACTAATCAGTATTTAAGTATAGATGGCAGTGCCCTTCAAGGTTTGATGTGCGCTAAACAGCCCTGCAACTGGTAGTTTTGACTGTGGTTCAAAAACCCACAATCACCCAGCATTTCTGAAACAAAGGTTTCCTCTCCTATGCACTTCAAAGCCCAAAGGTTTTCAGTGTAACCAGTAAAGGTCTTGTGGGACTTGTTCTATTTAATCTCCACACAGGAAAGAAAGGAAACCCCAATTACATCCACTACACCTACGCATAAAGGCTGCAGGAGGGAAGGAAGAAGAAGGAAAGGAAAGGGAGGAAATGAGAAATAGAATGAATCATATCAATGTTTCTGTAGCGACTACTGACAACAAAGTAAAAGCCGCTGAGAGGCTGAGGTTGGGCCTTGTTTGCTGTTTGTCTGACGCGCTACCAAAAAAAAGATTCGCAGAGATCAAAAAATAAGTTTGAATAGCGTTTATTAATGAAAAAGAGCAACTTATTATAACGTGCACAAAATATACTCAAAATAATCACAGCAATCAGGTGTAAAACAGCGGTCAACAAAAAATACCACTCATCCTCTCTCTCGTTCTTACCAGCTGGCATGCAGGTGAACAAGTGCTTATATTAACTATAGGATATCACCGCCCATATCCATGGGACCTGATTATCAATCACCATGATTGTGCAATAATAGATAAACCAAAATAACCCAAAATATAAACCACACAAAAATTACTACTTTGTAATTCATTCAAACTTAAAATTAATCCATTCATGGCTTCTACAGTTTCAAACTTCTCTTACTTCCTCTTTTGTAGATTGTCTTTGTCTGTCACTCTGATTTTCCATCTTGTGCAGATTTATCTAGACATAGCATGTAATGATTTTAAGACAACATTCGTACTGGGTTAGTTTGATGTGTGATCCCCATTGTAATTCCCAAAAGATCTGCTTGAGCAGAACAGTCTGATGAGGAGACTGAGGTCTGGGCTGGATTTATCAAGCATCTCAGAATCACTCCTAGTAATCAGGCTGAGAGTTAAGCTCAGACTAAAAACAGTCCTACCTCAGAGAAAGACTAAAGAGTGGTTTATGAAATTTCCTACTTATAGCAAGAACAACGTCTTCAAGCAGAGATTGATTTTTATGACAGTCAGAGCTGTAAATAAGAAATAAAGATTATTTCAGTTCTCTGACAGTTGCAGTTTGAGGCATTTAAAAGGGGTGAAAAATAAAAATGCTGAAAATAGCACCACCTTTTTATAGATAGACTTATTGTGTATAGGTGAACAATAAGTGACTGAGGTATTGAGGTTATGTATGCGATGAGATGACAATAGAATCAATAGAGTTTAAATCTTCATTTACTAAAAAACATTTGCATTAGGCTGTAAGTAAACACTCCAATAAGTGTGATACATGCATTTTCTGTATGTTCTAATCTTTTAGATTCAGTTGTGTGACACATAGTTGACCCTATCAGGTCTGATGTTTTACCACTTTGCTTTATCCAGGCAATTTTGGGAAAGTTATTAAAATATGCTGTTTTGGCAGAAATTAAATCATTGTTTGACAGACCTTGTGAGAAGTGCAAAAAACAGCATATGTGATCACCATGAAAAGTCCTTGAAACCACAGCAACAGAGAAAATGTAGCTTTGACACAGTGATGATTACAGTCTGTCAAGTTTCTGCAGTTATGAATCAAACTTTGAGCCACAGATTTATTTATTCCCCCACTACTCAGTGTGAAATTATGGAAAAACAAGCTGCATTCACACACATCAAGGGTTTATTTATTTAAATTCATTCAGTCATTTGTTTGGAGTTACAGATGGTGGAGCTATGTTGTATGTCTGTCTGTCATTGAGTCACTGACTGACTGATGAAGTTACACCATTGGTCAGCCAAAGGCCACCAAAGCTTGGGGCAGCCAAATATCCCAGAATGCATTTCGCACCAACCGGCAGGACTGTTGATATTTCACTTTATTTAGTTTTAATTATTTTTCGGGCGTGAAAGTAACCATTTACTTTCCCAATATGTCAGTTTATCCAAATAATGCCTTTTTGGAAATTTGCTCTGGCATTTTTGGATACGTGAGGAGTTTTCGGCGCACTTCCTGGGGGCTTGGTTGCCATGTGTCACCACTTCCTGTATCCATCGTTTCAAATTAAAAGCCCTCTAGCATTTCATACATGGTCCTAGTCATGTAAGTCAAGGTTAACTCTCAGCCTGAGTGTTTCTGAGATGCTTGATACATCCGGTCCAGACCTCAGTTGGTCTTTTCTTACAGTGCTGACTGCTGTTTTGCCTTTATGTATTTTATTTCTGTGCTGGTTTTAAGAAAGTTTTTTGGTTTCTTTGTTGGTTTGTGTGTGTACTTCCCATCTGCCCGCCCTAATCTGTATCCTCTTTCTGTGTCTTTGGCCAGAACTTAATCCAGGAAAAGGTCATGGTCCTGTTCAAGCCAGGGCCTAGTATGCTGATAAGAAAACTCCTTTTATTGCAGGGCTGCACTTTGCACATTTATCTTTAGTTTTGTGTGTTTGTGTGTGTGATGTTACCAACGTTGCACTGGTCTAGGGTGGGTCATTTTCATTTTTTGTGTATGAAAATACACAACAAAATAAAAATCTAAATCTTGAAATCTTGAAAAAGAAAAATAAAAAAAAATAGAGGCCTTTCTCTTCCCTGTTTGCGCTCAGTGCATTGTGCTGCAGCCAGTGTTGCATGAGTCATGAGTAAAAGTATGAGTAAATCTAGCAGGGTCTTGTCACTTCCTTACTGTTTAGCTTTTAAAATGTCACATCAGCCCACAGTTTTCTGATAGGTGAAAAAACAAACAAAGTTACGTTCCTCCAGGAATGGTGATCATATCACACATGTGCTGTGGTAGGAAACAGTGATTGTGCAATAAGTACACCCTGTTTGTACTGAGCTGAAATATGCTGTGTGTCTCTGTGCTTCTTACACAGACAATTACAACTGTGACCTGACCTGACCTGACCTGACATGAACCTGCACTGATCCTCATAATTATTTGTTATCTATTGGTGTGTTAATTGGTGTAATATTGTTTTTTTTTTTTTAACTCTGAGGGAGTACATGAATGTTCTACTCTTAGTCATAGACAGAGATAATGTATGCCATGTGACATTAAACACGTTCACTTGTAGCATTAGATAGAAACTCACAGACTCTGTGACAAAGTAGATCAAACTAAAATCCACACAACATAAGACATTTTTCTTTAGAATTTTGTAACAATAAATACTGACTGTGAGAACATAGTGGAGCACACACTTTGCATGTTTTGATAATAGTATTTTAAAATAGATACAACTCAGTTCAGCCCAACTGGCATATCACATGATATGTGGCATATGTGACTATTTCTGGACCAGTTCTGTGCTTGAGTGACTCATCATCCTTGTGCAGTAACATGAACATAAAGAGATTTCATGTTTATTCTCTTGCAGAGATATATCTATTAAAGAGTCAACAAATGCAAGATTGTCAGATGAATAGGAAAGAATGTATCCACTGTATATAATTGAGATTGTGTGAGATTGTGTGAGATTGTGTGAGCATAGCTAAGTTGTTGTGGTTTTGATCTTGCAGGATTAATAATAGTGCCATTTACTTTTTGAATATATCTTAAATGGACAGAATGTAACCATGAGTCCAGGACTATTTATCAAAGAGCATGATAAACCCTACCATTGATTTGAAATAGTCAAGTACCCAATATATTGTCATAATTTGTGAGCAAATATTTATTTTTTTCTTACTTAATAATTCAACTGCTCATTGTCCTGTGATTGACTATAGCTAGCAGCATTTTCAAGCTACACAACTGCAGTGTGCATTATGGTTCAATTGTGAACCTTGAATCCTTGACCCAAAAGTAGCAATACCACAATGAAGAAAGACTCCATTACAAGTAAACCTGCTACTTAAGTAAATGTACATAAGTATTATCAACTAAAGTTAGTTAAAATTCTAATAAAAGTAAATATTACACTGGATATGGCATCTAAGTGTTATACTATCATATTTTATTATTGAATTATTAAGATTGATGCATTATTATGTAAGTACTGTAGCAGTTTACTGTTGTAGTTCATCATGGTGAAGTTAATTTGAACTATTCTATATAATGTTGTAAACTAGTATGTACTTTACTTATATACTGCGCAGCCTAATTTGAAAGAAAAGTAGTCTGGACTGAGGAAATCAGTCTACAGGATTTATGACAAAGTCTCTGAGTGAAGATGTGACAACTACTCTGAAAAGAAGTTTTGGGCCTGCTGTGTCTGGGTGTGGAAAGATTTAGGCTGGTGGGTGTGTTTACTCAGGGTTAGCAGGACATAAACAACATTATTCAAAGTTCTCCATCCAATATTAGCATGTGGTTCCTAAATTCTTGACAAATCCACTGTTCTTGCTTTGGAATCACAGCCGTCTTCAGTTGTAATAATTTAGAAAAAAACTTGTTGTGAGGTGTCAAATCTGCAAGACTGACGCTTTGTGTATGAGCTCAATTTGAAATATATCATCAAAGTTTACAGCTGTAGTGGAGATAACACAGTGTAACAAATTCATAAATAAATGATAATCTACCATGAGCTGCTCTGAGACAGTTAAAGCGTATAATCTGTGTGGATTATCCTGTTTGCACTGTGGCTTCTTGACAAAACAATGTAAGTGATGTGTCTTCATGTGTACTAACAGCTGGAACAAGCAGTATAATTGAATGCACTTAAATTATTGAAAGTGCAAATACTCATTATGCAGTTTGGCCTCATTCATTATGTTATATCATTATGTATATTATACTGTTATATAATATTATAGAATGTATTAACATGCAAGCAGCACTGAAATGGTGTAGCTGGTTGGGGAAGAACTAGCTTTAACCACTTTATATACTTTTGGGTAGTTTAATGCATCACAATTGTCTCCAAAGTCTTAATCTACAGAGTATCCTGTAATTTATATTGTCAAATAAAATAATAGAAAACCTAAAGAAGTCAAGAATTGTCTATGCCATGTTTTATAATAGTAAAATATATTTTATGATCAGAATACTTTACAAGTATAATAACAAGCAGCCGCTGTTGATTTAGCTTGAAATCTTATGAAGTATAGTCAACATCAAGGTGTTTCTGTGACTTTAAAGTGCTGCTTTCACCTTCATGACAGCAGTCATCTTCAAGTAAAGTCAGGATGTACCCATATACTATAAAGGCAGTAATAATCTAGTAAAATCATTACCAGGATACTTGTGTTGTGATATTTACACACTCTTAGTTTAATATAAGTGCACAATGAGCTTTAATAGAGACATAATGGCAACTTTAACCACGCTCTGGCTGGATACAATGCACGTCAGTCATGTTAGCAGTACAGAGGGCCAGTGCCCCAGCAGGAAGGAAGAGCTCTCAGGAAGTGATCTCTCTTTAACCTCTCGACACACAAATAGACCTCAGTAGGAGAGAGGGACAAAGAGAAAGAGACAACGATAGAAAAGAGAGCATAGGCAAGCATTAACAACTTAAACTAAACTTTATTTGGTCTGTGTTATACTATGGTTATTTACTAGCCTATAAGAATACAGATGGATGACTCAGCAACACTCAGGTAGTGGCTTCCCACAGGTTTCATGTATTGCTGTATGCTGAGAGGCAGTGATGACAGACTGTTACCTCGTGTACTGAAGACCTACTGTAGTTATAAATTAGTGTTTTGGATACTTAACACTAATTATCATAATTAGTGAAGTGTTATTTGCTGAATAATATGGTTTGTGGCCTGGGAGGTTGGGAAACTCTGGTATAACATATTCATAATAAGTAAGTTAATCTTAATGTTTATTCATACTACTACTACTACAACAAATAAGCGAAGAATCCTTCCGGCTGTGAGTATCATTTAAAACAGTTGCAAGGTTCCCAGACGAGTCATGCACCCGTGAAAATAATCATTGGTGGGGGAAGTATTCAGATATTTTACCAATGCCAAAATATAGAATGTATTTCATTACAAGTAAACGTATTATCATCTAAATATACCTAATCTATCTAATATCTGATGCTGAATGGCCCTTTTTATACTGTTATATTGCAGTATGCATATTATATTATTGTGTTACACCCTGTTTTATTTTGGAGTTTTCTGTCCACAGCTTCAGCTCAGTCATGTGATTAGCAGTCACTTATGTGAACCCTCTTAGGTAGGTAGGGAACTGGTTGAGCTAGGAGGAGACATGTCCAAACCCTGTCATAAGAATTGCATGTGGTAGCACACAGTGACATTTGTGAATCCTGCTTTGTGTGTGTGTGTGTGTGAGCTGTAGGTAGAAAGTATTTTTGGTTTTCAGATTAAAGTTGTTTCACCTGTTTAACTCTCACAACTTAAAGTGAGGCAGGTCATTTAGTAGCCATTGTAGTGTGTGCTCAGCTTTGCTTGTGTGATCCTTCTGATTGTGTAGTCCTGCTTTTGCGGTCTGAATATTCTTTGGTTCCTTTAAGGGGAAATTAAGGTTTATTTTAACCTAATGTATTTCCCATAAATGTAAGTATTGTCGCTCTATGTGTCATGCTAATTTTGCTCCATTATAGAAATTCGGTTGAGTCAAAAGAAGACGTATATTGCACAAAACAACAAACATCAGGGCAAACTGCTGAGCATCCTACGGTGTGGCTTTTTGTGAATTGTCAGAATCTCTACAAAGGAGCTAGAGAGAGCAAAATTAGCATGACATAGTGCCACAGTAGCCACATTGATGGGAAATACATCAGGTTGAAATAAACTGTAACTTTCCTTTAAGGGTTATTTGTACTGAAGGTACTTTGGTTGGTGTGACAGCTTCTTGAATACTAGCGTGGAGGTGCAATGATAAGCTGATTAATCAATTAGTTGCCCACTATTAAATTAATCAGCAACTAATTGATCAGCGATTCATTGTTTTGAGTCATATTTTAAGAAAAAAATGCTAAAATTCTTATTCCAAAATCTAAAGATGAATATTTTCTGGTTTCTTTGGTTGTCATCTTGGCCTTTGGGACAACTAATTGGTTAATAGAGAAAATGATAAATTGATTAGTCGCAGCCCTATGCTTGTTTGTATCTGACAGCTGTAACTGTGTTGTGGCTCATAGTTTATACTGATTCATCTTTTTCAGTGTAAACCCCTTTGCAGGCTTAGAGTCTCATCTTTTGACCCATTTATAGTCTGGTTGAATTTCTAGCCGGTAACACAGCAGTCTGCATTGTTTGGATAGGCGAGTGTGTTTAGAACTGCTGCTCACATAATGTAGAATTAGTTTTTGTGTTGCCATCATGGTGTTTGATTTGGACAGGTTTGTTAAAGACACTGACATCCAGCTACTCTTAGCTTGCCACTGAAAGGTCTTTGCTCTGTATTTGGTGATCAGAGTGAAAAATATGAGCTTCCCCATTATCAGACTGATTCATCATCCCACTCTGTGGTTGCAATGTTGTTGCAAGATGAGTGGGAAGTAAGTAGAGACAAAGCTTCAGGGTTGAGAGAGATGGAATTAAAGCTGCGGCAGTCAAAACCTCAAACAGGAAGTACAGTGACTGATAAATCTGTGGCTTCTAGTGCTAAAATAAATAAATCTGGTCCCACCTTTCAGTAGATGTTGTACGCATGTGGTAATGTTGCAACATGTGGTAAGCACTTTGGAGAGGTCAAAGCACAGTTAGATATTGCTGTTGCAGTGTGTTCTCATTGGCAAAGTTTCACTAACTTTGGATAAAAGTAGTGACTGTGACACTGTTAACGTTGCTATTGTGAGTTAGTGCATGACAATTATTGCTGTTGACCCTGAGCAAGAACCATGCATCACCATGCATGTTGCATCACACAAACATGTGAGTTATGCCTCTGACATTTGCTGGTAGAAGTGATGTGAGAAGCAGGAAGTCAACTATGACATCACTGACAGTTAGGTTTTCAGGCTTGTGTTAGCAAACCAAGCTAACTAGCTTCTTGCTTTAGAGGGCAGTGTTGATTGTGTGAGTTCAGATAAAGTCAGTGTTTCTGGGTTGCTGAAACACACAGTTTAGCCTGCCGGGTTGCTGTGGACTGAATACTGAAAACACAACAATTATAAAGAGCTGTGATAGTTGATAGTTTCATTGATTATGAAAAAGTATTATGGAAAATATGGGTGTTGTTTTGATGTCAATCAAATCTAATCTATCTTAACACTAATCAAAATGTGTATTTCTGAACTGACTGTGTCTACAGTGAGGGGATCTGGTGGCTCTGTTATGCTGTGGGGGGGATTTTGCTGGCATGGTTTGGGTCCACTTGTCCCCTTAGAGGGAAGAGTCACTGCAAATCAATACAAAGTTGTTCTGAGTCATCACCTTTATCCTATGATGAAACATTACTATCCTGAATGGAGTGGTCTCTTCCAGGATGACAATGCCCCAATTCACAGGGCACGAGGGGTCACTGAATGGTTTGATGAGTATGAAAATGATGTGAATCATATTCTATGGCCTTCACAGTCACCAGATCTCAACCTATGTGAACACCTATGATAGATTTTGGACTGATGTGTTAGATAGTGCTCTCCAACACCATCCTCAAAACACCAAATGAGGAAATATCTTTTTGAAGAATGGTGTTCATCCCTCCAGAAGAGTTCAGAGACTGTCTAATCAATGCCAAGGTGTACTGAAGCTGTTCTGGTGACCCAACACCTTACTAAGACACTTTATGTCGGCTTTTCCTTTAATTTATCACCCATCTGTATGTACAGCATGTTTGTGTGTGGCTTAAACTTGACATTAGTCAACAATTAGGTATTTATTCATCAACATTGTAACACTTGTAACAGTGATCAAACATTAACATGAACAATGTCTCTGGTCTCTAGAATATCAGAAAATAATTTTAGGGGGTAAATTGAGCCATTGACTCAACTTGCCCCAACATCACTGGCACGTTTTACCTCACAACCTCCATTTTGACAAAACTGTTTCACACAGTGGCTCAGATCCACAATTATGCTACGTTTATGACTTTGTTTTGTTGCTTACACTGACTTAAATTAACATGTAATAATGTCCAAAAATTATCTATTTTAATTAAGATACAAGACTAATAACTTTAGTAACATGATGAATTCACTTGACATTGCAAAAATCATTTTTTTTGCTCTGTTTTCTGACCACTCTCTCTATGTGCTTGAGTCCAAGATGGATTGAGTAATGTGAACTATACTTTCTTAATATGTGGTCCCATGATTACTTTCGTTTATGGTTACCAAGATAAAGGGGGTGGCTCATTTTACCCACTGGCTCTGTTTACCCCGTTCTCCCCTACTCAGTGCTTGCTTATGTTTCCAGTAAACATTAATGAGCCTTTTAACTGCACAACTAAAGGGCAGAGATAGAGTATAAACCTGCTGCCATCTAGAGGCAACATTGAGAGATGCAAAGATGTTTTTTTCTACTGCATATCAAATATCATTTCTTCATGATGTCATCCAGCTTTGCTATGATGAGGACTTCTTCCTGACCACAGTTTGAAAAACCTGATGATAAAACTTTCCTCACACATTTTATTTCCTCACAGACGTTGAAGTGAGAAGAGAAATGTCTGGGTTTCAGTGTACTATGTTATATACTGAATGCTGTATTAGAGACTTTATTACCTGAACTGCTCTCAAACACAGATGGCTGCTGCTAATGATGAAACTACATGCTGTCAATGAGCATAATTATTCATTAAGACATTAACTACAGGTACAGATGCCTTCACAGCCTAATGACTGAACACTGAACAACAATGTTACAACAACCAGCATACAGTAGAAAACAGCTAAAACACAATAATCCTTTTGTACAGTTTACTATTGTAGAAAGGTCAAAGGTCAAAGTCTGGTCTTTCAGCTGGCTGTATACAGTAGTCAGCAAATATATGGACAATATTGTTTAAATACCATGCTAAGTTCACATTTTTGCCACAAGGTTGAAAACCCAGATTTTGAAAGTGTTTCTTCCACTTTTTTAAGGAAGAGACGAGAGGAAGAGAAAAAGCACTGTGAACCGAGAAGTGGCTTTTGTTATGTTGTTGTTGTAATAAACTGTAACAAATTCTTCAAAAATACTGATCTATTATATTATTATCATTAATATTACTTTTTTTTTTTAAAGGAAGTTTTTTACATTTCATTATGTCCTATAAAGCATTCTGTTAGAATGGCAAAGATGTACATTGGGTTGAGTTTAGTAACTCATCTATTGAAAACAACTGTTTCAATGCATTGCATTCTGGGTAAAATTAGCTATAACATTCATTTAAACACTCATAAAACTACTGGCTTTCTTCTGCTGTTCTGCTCGCTGCTGTAAACAAACATGAGGGAGGAGGCGCTGCACCTTTGGAATGCCGCTGCTCAACATTTCAAACATGCTGTGACTCGACTTGATTTTCTAATGTTTGTACAGTTTGATTTTTAGTCACATATCAGCTCTTAATGACCAATCTGGTCACAGACAGATATTCAGTGTTTGTGCAAGTTGGAACACACTGTCCCTGCAACTTGCTGAGAAATAACGAAGCAGAAATAAAACCAAAAGTAAACTCAAAAGCTGCCACTCGTGATTATGAGAGTTTTGATTATAATGAATGTCACAAAGTGTTGAGATCACAGACGGGCTGCGGTTTTTAGATTGTGCCAAACATGAAAAGACAAATACAAGAGTGAAGTGAACTTTGCACCTTTGCATGTTGGTACAGTGTGTCCAGTCCACTGACAACTACTCACTACAGAAACATACAGCCAGTCCTGCAAATCAGCAGTTTACTCGAAAATACCAAAATATGCATCAGCTTTGCATTTTTGCACACCCAACACAAACAAGAAAGCCATAAATACTCATGCAGTTTCCTCTTACCAGCAGTGCGACCTGCAGTGGAGCTGAACTTTTGGAGCAGGCAGAGAAACAATGTGTTTACAGCCAGTTGAGGACTGAAGTAGGAGTGTCTGAAATTCCTTTGCAACACCCAGTTCCTGTTTTCCTGTCTACTCTGCTTTCTTTTTTCACAGACAAGAAATCGGCTCCCAGAGAGAAAAAATGGGGTTACTTATCTGTTTTCTCAGCTTCACTCTTTTCTGACACTTGTTAACCACTGGCTGTGCTGTCAGCTTAAAACTGATGTCTGTTAGTGATGAAAGTTACATTTAAATAAAGGAACCTCACACCATTAACAAGATGCAACAATGACATTATTTAATGTGCAATAAAGTGAAGGCTAATCAAATAAATAAAATCACCCCAACATAGCAGGAAAGTGTAGGCTTTTCTGTCTATTTAGTATATTGAAATGATTTCAATTGTCTGTTTGCAAAGCAGGTTGATTCCATGATTTCAAAACACTGCACAGGTTCAGATCAGGAAGGCCGTTCCTCATTCTACCCCATATTTCCTGTCTCTTTCTACTGACTAGATATCTATGGGTTCATCCCAATTCCCTTAAATTGCATCCAAGCTTCCCTCACTTGTATCTTTTTCTTTGCATCTTAGTCCCTCCAGATGAAGATGCAAGGAAAAAATGTGAGGAGAGAGGAAATCAAATCAAATCAAGTTTATTTATAAAGCACATTTAAAAACAACCAGAATTGACCAAAGTGCTGTACAATAAAATAACAAAAGTAAATTAAAACAACATAACAAGGTAACAGCAAAAAAAAAAGTATAGAGTACAGATGACATAATAATACTATCCCATATGCAAACAAAAATAAACAAGGAAGTGTTTTTTTTAGAGAAATGAGAAATCCTTTCCTCTGAAGCGTCATGTGAAGCGACATCAGCTGGCAACGGCAGACAAATACAAGAGTGAAGTGAACTTTGCACCTTTGCATGTTGGTACAGTGTGTCCAGTCCACTGACAACTACTCACTACAGAAACATACAGCCAGTCCTGCAAATCAGCAGTTTACTCGAAAATACCAAAATATGCATCAGCTTTGCATTTTTGCACACCCAACACAAACAAGAAAGCCATAAATACTCATGCAGTTTCCTCTTACCAACAGTGCGACTTGCAGTGGAGCTGAACTTTTGGAGCAGGCAGAGAAACAATGTGTTTACACCCAGTTGAGGACTGAAGTAGGAGTGTCTGAAATTCCTTTGCAAACACCCAGTTCCTGTTTTCCTGTCTACTCTGCTTTCTTTTTTCACAGACAAGAAATCGGCTCCCAGAGAGAAAAAATGGGGTTACTTATCTGTTTTCTCAGCTTCACTCTTTTCTGACACTTGTTAACCACTGGCTGTGCTGTCAGCTTAAAACTGATGTCTGTTAGTGATGAAAGTTACATTTAAATAAAGGAACCTCACACCATTAACAAGATGCAACAATGACATTATTTAATGTGCAATAAAGTGAAGTGTGTCTTTTTCTTTGCATCTTAGTCCCTCCAGATGAAGATGCAAGGAAAAAATGTGAGGAGAGAGGAAATCAAATCAAATCAAGTTTATTTATAAAGCACATTTAAAAACAACCAGAATTGACCAAAGTGCTGTACAATAAAATAACAAAAGTAAATTAAAACAACATAACAAGGTAACAGCAAAAAAAAAGTAGAGAGTAGAGATGACATAATAATACTATCCCATATGCAAACAAAAATAAACAAGGAAGTGTTTTTTTTTTAGAGAAATGAGAAATCCTTTCCTCTGAAGCGTCATGTGAAGCGACGTCCGTTTCTGATGACGATGGCAGCTGATCACAGTTGATCAGCTGTCAGACGGCTTTAAAAGCTATAGAGACTTTTGATGGAGTTGTGTGTGCATACATGTGCACTGTACTGACACTAATAAAGGTGCAGTTATGATTGCCAGTGTAGCTGTTTCCTCTCTGCAGTCTGTTACTTGTTTAACAAACACCTGCAAAGGAATAAAAACCTGCATTCTGTATTTATACTGCGTCCTGCTCAGATGCTCATGAACCATTTCTACCGGCAGAATGCATTTATGTTATTTATTCATTATTTGCATCTGTATTTGTTGATATTCTGATCGTGAATTCATTATTTAATAACCCAGAATATGATCAGGGTGTCATTTTCTCTCTCACATCAAAATGTGTAGTGGCTACATTGGTCCACAGCACAAAATGTATTTCACAATACATACAATATGTTTCACAATAATGGCTTTGAAATTGTGAGATGCCCATGTTTTTTTGGCCTATTCTTTTCTAGTTGACTGCGTCCACATCACGGGACTGTCAAGTTTCTGTCTGTGAAAACAAACAAAATAGCTGCCATTCCTTTTATGCCGTTCCACACCTTTCTTTTTTCTTTTCTTTTTTTTAAAATTTTTAGATAGTTTCAGCATTAAAATGTGTTTTGATAACATTTTCTAGAAAGAAATGTACATTTAATTTTCATAATCTTCCTTCAGTGAATGTATATAATTTTAGTTTGTTAGTCTGGCCAGAAAATTGTAGGAAGGCAAACTTTTCTATCTTTGCTATGTTGGTTGCTATGGACACTGCTATTGCTGAATCCATGTAGTTAATAATATATAAAATAGACTGTATAAAGATAATGGATGTAGCCACAATGACACCACCCATTAGCTTGTAGAACATGGATGTATAAAGAGAAGTGGATGAAAAATTATTGGGCACGCTCTATGGGCCCAATGTGTCCATGGAGCGCAGTAGAGACCTCTACCAGCCAAGACAGCTAGCTTCTGGTTTAGCCCTCCAGCTAACTTGAATGAGGATAAAATGATTCAATCATGCAGCTCTTCGAGACTTTCGAAATGTGATCAGACTGAATGGATCAAATTTTGATAGTGAAATTAATCTTTTTGTGGTGGTTGTGACACTCGAAAAATGTTGCTGAATTACAGATGTCTCTTTCACAAAGTAAATCTACTGGAAAAAGTCTTTTTGGGCCCAATAGCATCATGTGACAGACCTGGAAGTTGTAATTAAACAGTTTGGCAAATATGTCAAATTGGCTTCAAAGCCTGGTGCTGTTCCTGGGGGCTTGGTTTTGAAGCTTCAAGTTTGGCATTTTGACCATCGCTATCTCGATTTTTTGAAGCCAGAAATGATTAGAAGTGACCGTATTTAGATGAGAGCATAGAGCTGAGGACATGCTCCCCAGAGTCCAACAACAGCACCTCACTCTCGTTGTGGTGGCGACTTGTCAATCAAAAGGTAACCACGCCCTAAAGCATACCCTGCTTTATCATCTGTCAGTCACATGATATGAATACAGGCCAATAGAAAAGAACAGGCCCAAAAAATACATATGCATCTCACAATGTTAGAGTAGTTATTGTGAAACTATGCTGTGGACCAACATAGCTATTACACATTTTGATGTGAGACTGGGTTGCTTTTGAACACTGGAAATGATCTATTTGGGTAAATGTTTCAGGGAAAATGGAAACAATGTAATTCACATCAAACTCGATGTTCAGATGCTCATTTTCAACCTCACATGTGACTGAATGAAATTGATGATAAATGATGTAAAACATAAATGTGTTAAATGTGTTTTTTGCTGACAGACTCTCCATGATTTTAATTTTATCCATAATAAAGGTTAATGGAAATTGACTGGGAACTATCTGGAAGCCAGCTGGAATCAGGCTGGGAGCAGCAATTCTGAGTGGCTGGTACTGTAAGTGCAGAATATCAGAATCTTGGATAAGGATGCAGCATGTGTACTGAGCAGTTTAGTGCTGTGGGTGCAGCTGTCACAGTCCCTCTTGCTCTTCATTTTTTCAAAATGAGAGAAACAGCAACAGCACTTTCAAACACAACCAGAGGAATCAGGAACAGCCAGGACTGTGTGTTACTGTCACCTGTCAGACACATTTAACATGAACATCAGTAAAACAGTTTGTTCCCAAGAATACATACAATTTTGAAATGACAGTAGCATCATCTTTTCAACAGTGTAAACAGTCTTACTTGTGTTGTCTGTGTTGTTTTGTTGTCTGCAGGATGTTGTGATGTTGACAGGAAGAGTCTTCTTTTCAGCAGGGTTGGCAGCCTCACATCTATAAGAGGAGCTGAAATCCTGCTTGTGTACAGTGAGAGGCAGAGAGAGAGCAGAGCTGCTCTGGTTCAGTATCTCCTCGTCTTTGTACCACAACAGTGTTGTCTTTTCACCTTTCTCCACAGAACACAGCAAGATGCAGCTCTCAGCACTCACACTCGATGTGTTCACTGCAGGAGTTGATATAGACTCTAAAGAGGAAAAATTAAAATAATTGAGAATACTCAGAGGGTCGGACTTTAACACACAAACCCTACAGCTTAGACACAGAACTTTAGTTTACCTACATACAGGACATCAGGCCTTAGGATAGTGTATGTAGGCTTATATATTGTAAATTTACAAGATTGAAAACTGACTAGAGAGAGAGAAATTTAAGAAATACTTTTGTTAATCCCAAATTTAACAAAACTAGAGGACCGTGAAAAGCAACAGATTAGGAGAGGGACACACATACATGTCCTGCATGCATACTTAGCGGCACAATATGTGACTGCATGTCACAAACTAAGGGACACATAATTAAGAGAACAATATGAATAGGACAAATAATTATCTTGACATGGTCCATTATACATATGGTTACTTTTTATCTATTCCCTTGATTACTGTTGTTAATATCATGTGATTGTTATTTTGTCTAAATTTGACAGAGTTTTTAAGCTTTTGCAACATTGTGACTTTACATAGTCCTGCTAATGCAAGCACTGTACAGTAAATGTGGCTATATAGTAGACACACACACACACACACACACACACACACACACACACACACACATGCACACATGTTTAGTGTTCTCTGCCATTTTCTTGTTCTTTTTATGTATTTATTTATTTATTTATTCATTTTATTTCATTTAATGAATTGTATTTTTTCATCTCATTATTGAAATGTATTATCTTTCATGCTTTGTCAATATTATTCATCTGTAAATGTGATTATTCAAAGTACTCAAAGTGAATTTGATTACATAGTAGAGTTACACACACACACACACACACACACACACACACACACATGCAAATGTTTGTTTGAAACTTTTCATCTGCATATAGTTACCACTGGAGGCACAGAACTGTAACTGTAAATTACTGGATTTGTAAGCAGAAGCAATTGACTTGGTAGTTAACTGGGCATATTGACAATTACGGTGCAGTAACTACAGAAAAGTGGATAAAGAAGTATGTATCATTTATATATATATATTATATTTCTTACTACTTACCATACACTTTGAGTTTATAAGATGTAAGAAAAACTCTTCCTTTTTTAGAGTCAATGATATAATTTCCTGAATCATTTGTCTTAAGTCTTTTGATTTCAAATAGCCGAGTTTTGTTGTTCCAGAAAAGTCTGTCATTGAACCATTCCTCCAATATCTCAAATTTCATCCCATCCACCATAGCAATAGTATATACTTCATATGAAAGAAATCCATACTCCACCACAGGGTCAGGTAGAGTGATGGATCCTCCCTCAGAGCCTGCGAGGTCCTTCTGTGCTTTCAGAGCAGCAGATGAGCTCATCACTGTAAAATACAGTGTATTCCAACAGTCAGTGCAGTCAGGATTTAATATGGTCATAGAACGTCCATACGAGTAAGTGAAAATGAAAATCCAAATTGGATTATTGCATTTTCATTCTCATTTTTACTCACATACATAAGTTTAAAAAATATTTAAACTGGAAGTCAGATGAGACTGAGTGACAGAAATGTTCCTATACTGTGGTTTTCAAATTGTTTTTCTATGTGTTTGTTTCCTGTCTCACTTAGAAAAACCACATTGCATGGACAGCTCTGAGACATACAGTACATTTCTTTTTTGTTTGTTTTTTTGTTGATAGATGTCCATTTCTATTTATATATTCATGGTTACTTTGTAATTAAAAAAGAGCAATGATGTAAGTTAAGAAGAGAGCACATTCAGAATTGTTATTGACCTGTCAGCAGTTCTTTGAATATTCATACTAGATTTAATGAAGAAAATAGTCCCTAAAAAGAATAGAAAAATAATAAAAAGTAAGAATGAACTATAAATATTATAAAAATGTAGTATCCTTTTCATATTAAATGCTAAAATTGCCCCAACTGCACATAGTTTGAAAAGTAAACTTCATAGACTAAACTGTAAGGTACAGAATATTTGCATGTGTTTTCATGTTTTTACTATAATGACAAGAAGTTTAACACTAAGTGCCATACGGTTATCAAACAGTGCAAATATGTACACATTCATTTAAACAGACATCTAAAAACACACTACGACCAGGTAAAGAGTAATTTAAAACAGTAATTTCAATTACCAATGAAAAAGATGGTAATCCTCTTGTGTAACTCCATGGTTCATTGCAGGCTTTGGGATCAGACCTCTAATATTGTTTAACTACTTTTCACACTAAACTGATGGAAAACCTGAAACTTCCTTCTGTCAACTCTGAGTGCAAGTTACATGACAGAAACAAATCATCTCTGGCAAGCTATTTTAACTGTGACTCACATCCTGAGTCCACCAGAGATAGGTAGATACATCCAACCACTGAAACCACTTGCTGCTCACTAGTGTTGCTGAACAGCAAAAAAAAGGACATCTAAATACAGTCACTAAATACCATCACAAACATAAGAATATAGTTTAAAACCTACTGTACCAGTCAAAGGTTTAGACTCACTTTCAAGTGAATGGAAAGTGTGTACAAACTTTTGACTGGTACTGTAGGTATGTAAATGTTTAAAACTGTTAATACGATTAAGAACAGCAAAACCTTTATTAAGTGATCTGATGTATTAGTGAGTGCTCTGTTTCACCAACATATGTTTTATCGGACAGCTGATCGTGTATATCACATTTTTTGTTTTACAGGTGATGAAATTGTTTACATTTATAGTCTCATCTGTTTCCACACTTAAAATTCTTGATTAGTCTGTTGTCAGTGACAGTTTAGAATTTGTAGGTGATACGTGACATGACTTTGACAATGCCATCCTTTACATTCCTTCCTCTCTTAAAAGTATTCATTGGTGTGTTGATTAAAGCATGTTCTAGCTGTGGGTCATTTTGTAAAATGTGCCAAAAACAGTGTTTTTTATATTACTTGTTTTTGGGGTGTAAATGGTGCAACACACAAGGGGAGGTCTGCTCCTCATTCTGTTTTGGTTTGTTAGACAGTCTTCTCGAGTCCTTTGTTCAAGTTTTAAAATGGCATCTCTTAGCCAGTCTTATTTATAGCCTCTTTCAGTGAATTTCTCGAGGTAGTTTATTGTGTCCATGCCATGGACCTTTATGAAGCTCTCACTTTTCAGACCAAAGGAAGGTGATTTTTGAATCCTTAGGCCTCTAGGAGTCATCTTGTTTCTAGTGTATTCTGATAGAGTAATGGTATGCAATCTGTTCTGAATGCACTGGAGACTATGCATCTAACCACTGAAACCACTTGTTTCTCGCTTGTCTTGCTTTAGAAACAGGTATGGTGACCACAGAAAAATGTGTTCCATTAGGCTTAAAAACTAGAGTAGAGTAGAGGACCTCTGACTGCATTCTTAACATTCACATCCACAAATTCCAGTTTAACTTAATTTTTACTTATGAGAATCAAGGTGTTCTCCAACATACATTAGAGATCATTCTGGGAAAGTTTCCAGAAACATGGAGTTTGATACATATCTGTCTGTCCCCCCCCCCCCCCCCCCCCCCCCCCCAGTCCAATTTAAGAGTTGAACTTGGGGGGGACTATAGACAGACATGTGACAAGGCCAACCATTGGAATTGCATTTTTAAGGAATGATGACATGCACAACCTCATGATTCAACAGTGAATAACAATATTGTTTTTTTCAGTCAAGGTATAATTAAAACTGGGTCAATGGCTTTATTTATTTATTTTTTTTAAATAAATATTTAGTCAGACCAAACAAAAAATTTAACATAACCTTCTCTTTCACACCCTTAAAATTCGCCAGGTTTGGAGAGAATAAGACAGTAGCTTTTCTTCATTTTCTACCTAGTTTTCTGGTTCCACCACCAGTTTCAGTGGCTTGTTGGTGCTCATTGCCCTGTGGCTACTGAAGGAGTCCAGTGCTGTTGCAGACAGGGAGTACAGCACCTGCTCTCTCCAAGATGGGCTCCCTCCTCACAGCCATGGTCCTGGCCCCAGATCCCTCCTCCTGGGTGTGCTGGAAGATCCACCAGTTTTTAAACACAGCATCATAGAACGGAAGCAGTCCAGTGATGTCCACGCACTCCCAGCTCAACAGAAAAAGCGGCAGGTCCAGACCTTGGCCATTGACTCTTCATAACAGTGCCTGTGTCAGATCTCCCCAGAAAATATCTGCTTGATATAGGAGGCCACCACTCTCCAGATCCAGCCCTTATCCCCCCCCCCTTTTACAAAAAAAGTCCATCAGAGTCCTCTGTAGCTCCTCCAACAGGCCAGCAGGTGGGTTAATAACCACCAACTTAAGCTGCGGTGAGGAAGCCACTAAACTGTATACTAGCAATGTCCAGCCTATGTATGAAACTTGACTTCCACTTTGCCAACCTAGTGGTTATGGCAGATTAGGCTACCTCCGAGTGCTGTTACTGACTGAGCTCTGAGCCCTCAAATGAATGGGAGGGCTGGGAAAGAATGTTATTATTCAGAATAATGTATTTGTAAATCATAAAAAGAATCACTGTGGTATAACTGCCAGTTTGTTATGGAGCAAACTGGACTGACAGATGACTGTTCTTTTCCAAAATTGCAAGCAATTCTTTCTGCATGTAAAACAGTCAAATCTAACTGAATTGAACATTAAGAATAACTTAATATGTCCAGAAAAGTGATTTAACTTAAAAAATACATACAATACAGATACAACATATTTGAAACCATACTGGATTCTCAAACAGTTAGTGTGTCATAACAGGGATGTGTGTGTTTAAAGGGATGAGTACTAACAAATGTGATTCATAATGACTGTCACAGCCTGCATCACGCCCACCTGTAAGATACTGTATTTCTGATCCCACTATAAGTGCGACAGGTGTGCCCTGAGGAGCTGGACCTGAAATTACCAGAAATGTGTTGACCATGATACAATGAAACCATTTCACCTAACATATATCTAACTCCTTCACAGTACCAACAAAAACTAGCATGTGCTGCCCTCAACTGGTCTAAAAGGTGAACCACAGGTGAACAGTTAACTTTTACAGTCTAGCCTAAATGATCATGTGACCACAGGGTGCCAGCGTTTGGAAAAATACAGCAATAACAACCTTAAAAGCATAGTTAGATGGCTATCGAGTTAAGGATGCTCAACCAACAAATGGAAACAATTCAGTAGAATAGATGGTTTATTCAACTCTCCACTGCTAGGACATTGGAGAAATGCTGATGAATATCTATAGATAATAAATAAAGTTGATTTCATAGCCTAGTTTTATTTACAAAACATGGGAAATAAACACTTATAACATTCTGCTCCTGGCACCTGTCAGGATGGTTCCTCCTGTCTCTACCTGCAAAGGTTAAACAGAAGAAGCAGGAGGAGCACTATCAGGGACAGAGGCTGTCACAGAAAACATCCTCAACATTTCTAAATTGTCAGTAAACGACTTCAGAATCCTCAGGCAGTATGAACGTGATGTTTGACTGGTACTATATATATGTGTATATATATTTAATAACAAATATATTTTTAAAAATATTTGTGTTGGAATTAGTCTTACAATACCTTGTGTCTGTGATCCCACTGTTGTCTGTGTTGTTTTGTTGTCTGCAGGATGTTGTGATGTTGACAGGAAGAGTCTTCTTTTCAGCAGGGTTGGCAGCCTCACATCTATAAGAGGAGCTGAAATCCTGCTTGTGTACAGTGAGAGGCAGAGAGAGAGCAGAGCTGCTCTGGTTCAGTATCTCCTCGTCTTTGTACCACAACAGTGTCGTCTCTTCAGCTTTCTCCACAGAACACAGCAAGATGCAGCTCTCAGCGCTCACATTCGATGAGTTCACTGCAGGATGTGATACAGACTCTGGAGAAGAAATGAACAGAGATTGAGAAGTGGACAACATGAGTGACTTCAGTATCCTACTCTACTTCTAATCTAATTACCGTTGTAGAGATTCTACTGATAAGTAAAGTTAAAAGTCTAAATAGGCCACTTGCTCTTTTTCTGAGCAAACCTGGGAAAATACCCAAAATATAAAAGTTGATATGCATAACATGCAGCCACAGAGAACCACTGCCATAGACCAGCAATTTCAGTCCAACAGTTTGAAGTAAACACATTCTAACAACTGAGAATAAGTCAACTATCATCAGTAAATATCACTGGACTGCCCACATGCCAGTTGAGCAGAAATATTCAGTAACATCCTTTTTTAACCACAATTTATTCTGTTACTTTTTGCTGTTCACACAGATAACCATCAGTTTCTCTAAAAAAATAATTAAGAGGTGTGAGCATATTTTAAAAACCCAGAAGGTCTTTTAAAATCACAAACCATTGTTCTGAGGGTATTTTCAGAATCCTCAGACTCTTCTAAGCAACTGGATGAAAAAAATATTCAGTCCTCTTAGTGATTAAAAAAATGATTAAATGATTAGACGACCTTAATTGACTAATTTTGTTTTTTAAAAAATGGTGTAATGTATTCCTATACTAGAACCAAACACAATGAAATATCATCAACAAAAAAAACAGAATTCTATCAAAATACATGAAGCTGTCATGATGATCTTTCACATTGTGCTCTTGAAGAGCATCAGACGTGTTGAGAATCAGGTATAACAGACTGACAGGTTGTCCACTAATATTACAATAATTATTTTACAGTGTTTCATTATAATCAATCAATAAACTGATAATTTTTTTAAAAAAAAATTTATTGTAAATAGATGTATCAAATTTGCATTTAAATGATGCATGAATAAACTCTAAGTAAAAAAAAACAAATAAAAGGTCATCATATTGTCTAATGAATCATTTTATATCGTCCCTCTGTCATTTTAAACGAGGCTTTTCATTTTTACTTTTTATTCCTTCTAATAACGTGTTTACTTTTCATTCTTAGTTTCACAATGAATCTGTTTTCTGCTTGAACATTTACACTGTGCATTTTTTATTATCAGTAATTTATTGGTTAGTTGAACATTGACATAAACATATATAAGAAATGCTCATACAAAATGATGATAATGGCAGGCCAGTCTATGGAATTCTATTAATCACAAGCATAAATAAGCCATCAAAGACAAACAAACAAATCAACAGAAACCACAGCAACAACAACATAGAAAAGCTGACCAGTTGTCTAAACTTAGAATTGCAAGGGGAAAAAAAGCCAGTGGAAATCTAAACCTGTCAACTATAAGAACCATTTATATGATCAAGAAACCTTTGCTATTTCTTCAGCCAGTAGGAGATACTCTCATAAGAGGCAACTCTACCTACAAGCTGGTAGCATGCACGCACAAAAGGAGGTTGGGTGATTTCCACTCTTTGACTACCAGTCAGCTTATCATGGGTACCGTCTGAATACAACTGGGTAGCCAAGGATTTGAGGGCGGATGAATCACCTAAAACAATCCTCTGGACACAATCATGAATTGTTTTCTAGAACTCTTGTATTGCTGGCACTCTCACTGGCACCTTCAGCAGTGGGAGTTTCAGCTTGAGTCTAAATAACTTTGAGGAGGTCCAATAAAATCAGTTAATTATTTTGAATTGAATAAGTCTAGTCCTTATGTCTTCTGATGCCAGTTTGGAGTTCCTCAACAGATTAAACCATTCATTATCTGTAAATCATGCACTCAAGTCTTTTTCCCATACTGACTTTAAAGTGATGCATTTTATAGACTTATTTAACAGGAGAAAATAGTATCTAGATTGTGACCAAGTCCTAATACACCTAATAGCTGATCAATAACTTCAATCTCTGAGGGGGCAACATTTCTGATTTTATTTTGTTGTTACTCTTTGTTTGAAGCACAACATTCAAATAAACACCTACATTAGCTTAATTGCAAAATATCATTTTTTTTATTAAGTTCCAAATATCCACCTACATTAAATGTTTTCAATTTTCCCTCTGTTGCATAATAAGCTTTGCTCTGTGGTACTTTGACTTGGATTTTAAACAGAATGGCTGCCTGACCCCTCTCGCACATGTCCTGATAATCTCTGATGATGTTACTCTTGCCTAGTCTATGTCTGCTGTCACACTCAGGTGCAGATTTAGTTTACTGTTTACTGTTCACCCTTTCTCCAACTGGGAATGTTGGTATTGGCAGTGAGTAGAAGAAGTACTCAGAACTTTTTTATGAAGTAAAAGTATTAACTATTAATAATAAAACTACATATTAATGATTACACTTACAAGTCCTCACTGCACTAAGGCCATAACATGCATGTTTTTATTGATGTCCTAACACATAAACCACAGGACGTTCCATAGGAAAAAATATTAAATCAGGTTCAGATTCTGTTCTTGGGACACTATTATTTAAAAAACAGAACCTGCTCTAAACATTGACCGTATATAAATATGGGCAACATGTCTGTCTGTCATGAATGTATTATGAAATGAAATGAGTGCACATAAATTGTAATGGTAAATAAATATTGTTAATATTAATTTACAACACAAACAAACATAGGCCTCATGGATTACAGATGGACCAATCAGTCTATATTAGAAACAAATCTCGATTCTCACACTGTCTATATGGTCCTTAATATACATCAATGTTTGTAATATAACAAAATAACAAAACTGACTTATGAGGAAGTTTAATTTCCTCAAACTTAAAGTCAAATCAAGACAACAGTTTTGCTGATAGATGAATCAGCATTATGTTTTCTAATAACTGAAACTATCCGTCAGTTTCAGTGTTGTTTGCAACAGTTAGAGGTCCACAACCTTTTACAGCTTAAGGAAACATGTTAATAGAGTTGTTGTGTAGTGTTAGTACCTGTATTAAAATATTTGTAAATTCTTTCATAGCAGGGTTTGACAGATTTCACAGATTGTGCCTTAAAAGTATTTACAGAACAGTCGTTCATCTAGAGACAGGTGGAAGCCAGACCTTACCAGTTTTGTCTGCCTCTTGCCTGGAATGTGTTCATGTCTCTCAATCACTTGACACCTGGGCTGCCTCTATGTGTTTCCTATTCCTCACACGTTTTCTTTTAATCTTGAATAAATTGCACCTTCTTTTTGAATCAGTTCTTTACTTCCTCCTTGTTTTTCTTTCAACAACATAAACGTTATAGCCTGCAATTCTTCCTCACTTCTATCTCCTCTCTCCTGATTCATTCACTCCCTCTCTGAAAATGTAAAAAGATTCCTTTTAAAAGTCTGAGTGAGCATGAAGCAGAACTTTAACTTGTATGGCGTTAATTACAGTAATTGTGGACAAACAACACAGTGTGAATGCACCAGCAGTCAAGCTGTGCAGATTATCAAACTACATTAACATTACTGTAATGTAAGGCAGCAACAGCAGATAAACTGGATAAACCTCTCTAGCTACTTACAACTTCGTTGTATTTTGACATTATTATTTGATGCCGCACATATCAGTTAATGTCATATATGATCTTCTGAACTCTGATTCATTCATCTGTCTCATGGAAGCAGCTCCAGTCTGTCTGCTGGCCTCAGCACGGAGGGTTTTTTTTATTAGGCTATTTTTAACACCCAGGTAGCAGGAGCGGGTGATGGTTTCTTGGCCGCTCCCAGATAACAGTTGTCACCATGCCTCATACAATGATACAATGTTCACACAAAACCACCACCATCCGCCCCTGCTACCTGGGTGTTAAAAATAGCTAGAGGACCCGACAGAAACTGCAGTATAAAGCCAGTCTGAGCTACTAACTGCTGTAAAGTGATGAAATTCTGTGTAAGTTATTGCAGCAAAAGCAGCACCCCTGCTCTGCTCCTCATCATTCACCTATATAAACGATATTACAAACTATTCCCTATGTCATAAACGTCACTCTCTCAAACTGGTAATCACGTTAAGCGGTAAGCGGTGGGCGAAGGTGCCTCGCCCAGTCCCTTAATGAAAAGTACAGTGAGCGACCACGACTGTGTCTGCTGATCTCAGTGCGCAGTGAACAACCTGTGGGACGTAATCTACGCTGCAGCGTTCTTGAATATTGATTCATTCACTTAGTTTTTAGGCGAACTCATTAACCTTCAACTGATTAGGCTCCGTCTTTGTCTAGACTAGATTCAGTCGTGACCGGATTTACGATCTTAGGCTTTTTCAGGCAAACTTTCACCCGCCGCTATTTCAGTCACTCTAGTGGATCCAGCACCTACATGCCGCTCAAACAAGGGATGCACAGATGCCTGATTATCTTCGTCATAGGTTATATCCATGGAAGTGTCCGTGTTTCTACCGGCCACGAGCCAGGTGAGCATACAACGCAAGACATGTTGAATGAGGACCCTCTTGAGTTTTGTGATAAAGTTGTTCGAGTTGAATATGGTGTGATCATGTGATCAGCCTAACACCGCGGAGTACAGAGACTCTGTCTGCTGTTATAATAGTAAAGATAACAGTAAAATCATGCGGTTGCTCCAGTTTTCTTACATTGCTGCTTTGCTGCTTTGAAACCTGTCCTTGATTTCAGGGCCATTTTAGGCAAAGATCCATTGTTAAAAGTCTGTCACACACGGGTTTTCACGATTAAGTGAATTGGCCCCAGGCAAACGCCGTCTGCTTCTTTTCACCCTTTCTCTAACTGGGAATGTTGGTATTGGCAGTGGTAAAGCCCTCAAAACCTTTTCTGAAGTAAAACTATTAATAGTAAAACTACGTATTAATACCGCACAGTAAAAGTCCTACAGTCAAGATTTTAAGTGAAGAGTGAAAGAGAGGAATTATTAGCACAATGTCCTTAAATTTAGCCTACTTAACTTATGTTCAAGGTGGAGCTTTTAATTCTAATAATGCTGGATAGTTTAATGAAGAATAATGCATCACATTTAATTGTTATATTTTGTGAGTAAAATCTGAATCTGCAACATAACCAGTAACATTTGTTATATTATTGTAGGTAAATGTAGTGGTAGGCTACATTGTTTTCTTCTGAAGTAGAAGTACACAGTAAGTAGTAGGCTTTACAGTTACATATTTTTAAGTGCCTTTTGTAGTAATTTCGGGTGCAATGAGTTAGAACAGTAACATAATTAAATATTTGTCATATCTAAAAATCGTAATAAATCTATAGCTGTTTAGGGCCCCTTTAGTTGGGGGCCCCCAGCAGTTGTCTACTTTGTCTAATGGTAAAGTCTGCCCCTAGTCATACTCACATATGGCACTTCTTACATAAAAAAAACACTGCTGACACTGCATTAAACACCTGATACTTTCATTTGCACACACTGCTGTGAAATAATCACCAGGTTACTCCTATTCAATACACACATCATAATGTGATCCACAGGATAATTCATAACCAAGATATGAATAACACCATTATGTGCAGTACAGACTATAACTGTCTTTGCACAGGTGCACCCTCAGCTTGAGTCAGAGATACTAGAAGATACTATAAAACAATTTAGAAACTATTATAGGAAACAGGCAGGTTATATTTTTTTAATGCAGAGGTATTCAGCTATAAAACATATCTAGAAGTTGCTCTGTAATTTTTAACACAGGCCTGAAGTGTGCACTGTACGTTGCATAATGAAAAAAACAACAGAATTAAAATCAATAAATGTGGTCAAAACAGCCATGAGTGAAAGCCTTGTTCAGATAATACTCAACACAGAAATGACACACTGTCTGTGATGTGATTGGAGTCAAAGACACACCTGCACAGATGATCAGTAACCTGGATAATGTTATCACAATAAACAGGTTATGTTCAACAGCATATCATATTCTGCATCATATAGTTGTATGTATGATTACAACTAGAAGAAGTCTTAACAGCGACTAGAGCATGTAAAACACTAGCTGAAAGATGATGTTGATGACATGATATAGAACAGAAGGTGAGTCAAGTCAAATAAAGATATATTTAAAATAATAAAGTATTGTAAGAAGGTGGATCATCTAGGACACCAAAATGTCCAGAAACAGTCCTTCTCAATTTCATCAGTGTCAGAATGAGAGAAAATTGGCTCGTGGTTACAACAGAAGTGAAAAATCCATGTCACTGAAACTCATTTAAAATTACACAGAACAAAAAATGTCAGTGCAATAATACCAGACAGGATTACCTGTGTGATTGTATATTTTTAAATCTGAAACAAAGTGTGAGTTTGACTAAACCACTATACTGTAGCATTAAGAGGTAAGATCCAAGATGTGCATTTTAATAGCATATAGTTGTCATGGTTGTGTTACACTCACTTTGTCTGAAGTGCTGTAATTCAGAGAAGCATCATATAAAAATGTTAGAACTGAGGTCTATCCCTCAATGGTAGTGCTGTAATCTCATCATGATTATAAACACTGCAGCTCTTTGTCAGTGCTTTTCACCAGCACTGACTGTTGTATCATTTTATTTTACAGTGGTGGGCCTACCTCCACCTGGGGAAGTGAAGAACCTGACAGCCACTGGAAGAGTCACTCTACCTGACTGTCTGGTGACGTTTGGATTTCTCAGTTATAATGAAAAAAATATTGCCCTGGTGAAGGATTCAAAAATGCAGATATTAGATAAAAAATACGAGAACAAACTTCACTGGAACAACAGCACTGGATGCTTCACATTTACTGGCCTGCAGAAGAATGACTCTGGGATGTATCGTATTGACTCTAAAATAACACGTTTCAATCAAGGTTATAATCTCACAGTCTATGGTAAGTTATAGTGCGTCTGCCAGTACTGATCAGTTTGTTGTGGATAACGTTGTTCTAATTGTGTCCATGTGTCCAAATAATGTGTTGAGATTGCTTCAGGCTGTCTGCTCGTTTTGTCCATTTATAGCTGATGAGACTGTTAAAAGGTGATTTTGCACAACAAACTTCATTGGGTCTCTCTCTTACAATTGCTGCTATGGAAGACATTGTCATTGACTGTAGAGTTTTAGTTTTGTTGTTTCCAGACATCTAATGAGCGCATATCCGCTGACTGCTGTCTTTATGCAGATAAGGCAACGGAGTGCAACTTCGGTGCTCATTTTGGCACGGATTTGCCTTTGCTTTATCGCAAAGGCAATTCTGTTACCCGCTCAGACCACCTCCTATTGCACATGCAGGGCAATTTTCATGGCTTAAGTTGGTAGAGGCGCATGCACACAGTATGTCTCTAGAATCACAACACACCTTTTATTTATTTTAAGTTTGGCCCCTTTCATTTTGCTACATGTTTTTAATTTACTGCAGATTGACATGAGAATCAAAACACAATTTTATTTTTAAGGAAGATTCGTACCATTAATATCATCCACATGAGTGTAATCCTGGACTGGCAATTGGCAGGCATCAGGAGTTTTCCCAGCCTGGCCTTCTAAATGGCCCACAGGGCCACAGGCCACAGATCTTTTTTTTTTTTTTTTTTGAACCCTGAATGCATCACTGCCTTGCTCACTGTGACAGCCAGGCACGGTAGAAGTAGAGAGCGAGATGAGAGAGAGAGACAGAGAGACAGACAGAGAGACAGACAGAGAGAGAGAGTGAGAGTAGTTGGCAGTTACATGTTTCGTTTGGCAGCAAGTTCATTTAGTGCACTTAGCGCACGGACTGCAGCCACCAGGTTAGTCAGTAAATAAATGTGCTAGCTAGCTAACGTAGCTAATGTTACCGATGCGTCATCATCGTCCCCTGTCAATGTTAAAGCAGCCAAGAAACTGGACAATCAATAATAAGTGGTAGTTTCCTTCAAAGGTCCTCAAAAACATTGATGGCATAATTAGCATATCTACTATAGTTAATGTGGTCGATATTATTTGAAAATTGAAATTATTTTGGTGAAAATTCAAGTCAGTGAGTTCATACTCTTTTGTCACACTATTCAGGCTACTGTAGTTTGTTGAAAGGTCTATGTTATTTAATGTTTGTGTTGGTTAAAGGGTTATTTTAATTTTTGATGGGTAACTGTTAGTGTATGTACATGTAGTATGGGGACATGATATAGTATGATGCAGTTTGTTGGAAGATTCCATTTTGGTTTTCCTCCTGTCCTTTATTTTCTGAGTCACCAGCCACCACTGGTACAGAAGCCCACTACTTCAGAGCAGGTACAAGACAATGTGTATAGATGAAACAGTTCACTGTTCACTGTTCAGCAGCACTTGAGTCTTGTGTTTGCACTCTGCACATTGTTAAACTCCAGTGTCATTCAGCCTCTTTTTACTGCGATGTCTTACAACAGAATGAAATATTTTGCTGATCATATTTTCCACACATAGCCGCAATATGGTTCACGTCGCACACACAGCTGCTGCGGCACAGACAACACACACACACAACATGCAGGTCACGCACACAGTGGCAGCTGTGGCACATACAGTACAGCCATAAACACACAACATGTCGTTGGTGTGCAAGTTCTTCAGTGAGTGAAGAGGACACAAAGCTCACAATTTGTAATACCTCTAAGTCCAGAATAGATGTGGAGGAACAACCTTGGAAACATTTGGAACAACTAACTTAATCAGACACTTTAAAAAAACACAACTGTGGTGAACATGCCCAATTTCAAGAAGAAAAATGTTTTATTATTATTATATTGATATTTAAATAGTTAATGAACATACAGTTGAATTTCAATATTCCATTAAAGAAAAGTTACAAAATGTTTGTGTATGCTGTCAATTATAGTTCTTACAAAGAAAGAAAATATAGAAAGAAAGAAAATCTTTCTTATTAAATTCTTAGAAAGAAAGAAAATCGGAATCGGCAGGTCAGACTCAGAAACTGGAATCTGCCAAGAAAATTGCAATCAGGGCATCTCTATCTCCTATCGTGTTTTTTGCTGGCAACTTGTAAAATCAGTCTTTACACTAAATAATCCATCTTGAAAAGTAATTTAATGTCATGTTATGTTTCTAGGACTTTATTCTCTTTAGAATAAATCCTATATCTAATCCTATGTGTGTGTGTGTCTGTATACATGCACACGTACACACAAAGAGAAAAACTTTTTGTGGTCAGACCACAAGAGCATATCACAACCCTCCTGCATGTATCTCTGTATTATCCAGCAATACATAGCACAAAGGCTGAGTGTGTTTCATCATTACTGCTTCCACTATATACCTGCACATACACACATTTTGTTCACCTCAGTCCCACAATGAAGATTGTTGTCTCCTGTTGTGTGTTTCACAGAGGCTGATCCCATCAAACCAACTGATGCACCTCAAGATAACACTTACCAGAGGAAGTACCTGGCAACTGCTTTATCAGTTGTGTTATTTGTTCTTGTCTGCACTGTGCTGCTCATCTGTGCATCCAGACAGAAGAACATTAAAGGTCAGTATTAACAGAGTTCTGATCTTCTTATGAGTTTAGAAGCTGTGTTGTGTATCATCAACAGAATCACCAGCAGTGGGATCTCATGTTTTCTCTTCTCCACAGGAAAGTGTTGGCGTAACAGTGAGGTCGTCTGGAGGATAAAAGAGGATCTTTCGTCTTTATGGTGCTATACAGGAAATGATAAACAGTAACTAGGATATCCTTTAGAGCACAGGTCACATTAACTGAATATTTTCTGTCATTGACTGAATTTTTTAACAATGAAGGAAAAATCTGAAGGCAGATTACACTGAGTGTGATAAACCATAACTTAAAATAATTCACCCCCCTGTCCAGTTGGTGGCAAGTGTGCATATTAATTAATCTTGTCTTGTGTCGGAAATTATATTTATGATTCAATATATTTTATTGTGCTAGTGTTACCATAATAATGCAAGTATGTAAGAAACCATTTAATAATAGATAATACAAATGAAAAAGAAGACTGATAATGTAAATTAGAGATAATGTAAATTAGAGATAATGTAAATTATCACTGCTGCCATTTTACAACACAGTAATCCAGTATAGACTTAATTTATTAATATGATATTTCAATATCGATCCAGTTCACTACAGTATGCTACGATACCAAGTGGCTCATGCCAGCTTTCACATAGCTAACGTTAGCTGGTGCAACTCAGTGCAGAAATCTTTGTTTTTATGTATATAGCGTAACAAATATCACTGATATTGGTCAGTGAAATTTCAGTACAATGTCTTACGTTGTAGGAAGGAGGAATTATCCAGATAGCTACTGGCTGCCATTCAGTCTCATATCTTTCAATCTGTAATGTTATCTAAGTCCAGCAGTTATTGCTACTGGACTAGCTAGCTGCTATAAATTAAACGTTTTGTGTTACGAACAGGGGTGCAAAGTGTATTTCTATCTTTTTATCTTTCTCTTCTATCTGCGCCACTGGTGCAGAAAGAGCGCATTTCCTGCCGGTGAAGCGAGTGCTAGCAGGATCGGGAAATCCCACGTTCAGAGAGTCTTGCCAACTTCTGATCACTTCCCTGGGAGAAATGTTCCCTCTCTTCAAAACTTGGCTGAAGTGGCGCTGGTAATTCCACCCTCCAGTGTGGCGGCAGAGTGCAGGTTCAGCCTTCAGAACAAAATTAAAACGGCCATGAGAAGTCGTCTATCCGAGGCAAAGACGCAAAATCTAATGACAATCTCCCTTGATGCGTTTGATTACACACAAGCGAGCACCCAGTTTAAGTCCATGCGGACCAGGAGGAAGGTTTGAGCTCAGGCTAGATTTTGGTTTTGATTTTATTTTATTTAGGAGGCAAGAAAAGCAAATTTAAAGACAAGCAGTGAGAGCAGAGATAGACCATCCACTGAGTCACTGCTACATTAAGCTCATAATCACCAAGCCACAAGGTCACTGAGGTCACTCTCAACACTGTTACAGGTGGTGATGAGCTGAGAAGACTACTGCAAAGGGAAATCTCATTTAAGACTCAGTTATGATATTAATTTATGAATTAATGAGCTGGTCATTTATTCTTTATTATTCTTGTGTATTATATGTAATTTAAATTTAAAAGCATTTTTTTCTACTTACAGAGTTTTTCCTCCTTTTGTTTTGGTTTTGTTGTCCCTTTACTTATGTGTGTCCGGCCATGTGCCCCAATAAAGACTTTTAACTTTCTTACTTTAACAAAGCAGTGTGTTTAGTTTCTTGAGGGAATGTGTTTCATTTCTTTTGGACAGAAGGTGGGACAAGTCACATATTTACCTTGTTGGTGCTGTAGCTTTTCTGTTAATCTGATTCAATGAGACGTGTTGAAAGTGGTACGGAAGTGTTAGTAAAACTAAACAGTTTACCAGCGCTGACTTTTAGTGAAAAAGGACTCAAAATCTTTCTTAAACTCAGGACCAACATTTAAAATAACAAATTAGCAGCACATTTACAGAGCGAATAATGTGTCTGTACAATTAAAACAGCTGTTAGCCTTTCTACTGTAATGTTAAAGCTATATTATATAACTATTCTGCATTAATATGTCTGATAACAACTAGACCTATGTTATATATTTTGTTGTGTTGTGTACTTACATTATCCCAAATGTTTCCAACTATTTTCAAACCCAGAGAAATCTCTAATTTTCATCAAGGTAGCGGGGCATAGCGGGGTCTGGGGCATAAATCAGATGTGGGTTTAGGAATCCAAATAAGTATTATTAGAATCACTGTTTTGTAAGCTAAAAATAGAAATGGCTAACATGTGTCAAACTAGCAGTCAAGCCAATTCACATGAGGTTAAAACATGGCTGGTGATACTGGGATGGTTGTAACATCTTGTTATTATCATTTCATTTATATTTTAAAAACTTAAAGGCCTACATAAACTAGCTAGCTTGCTAGATAGATAGCTAGATAGATAGAGAGAGAGATTCAGATGGCATAAAACAAGGCAAATCAGTCAGGACAGTGGCCAAATCATACGGCATTTGCCATGTGACCCTGTACTGAATGTTGTCCTCAAACTAATCCATTTTGATTTCATGTTTAATCTTTTTTGAGGAAGTGTGTTTTACCCATTAAATAATTTTCTTGCATTATAATTTGATGGCCTCCCCTCTTTTTTGTCATGTAGTGTGAAAAAAGGTATTCATTATTTAAAAAAAGAAATGAATAGTCACAATAACATGAATGTTAAATAAATAATCTTTTTCATTTTGAATATTTGATTGATTTAATTATGTATATTTTTGACATGTTACAACCGTCCCTGGCATGTGTTACAACTGTCCCTGTACACTGGGACAGTTGTAACAGTTGGGTGACTGTATTTAAATCAATTTTTCAACCAGTACATATTTCATAAAACCACTTAAATACATTGTTTCAGCAGTTGACACACTGCAGTTTATAATGTAGCAAATGGACAGTTCCAGTTCCAATGGTTTTTGATTTATTGGGAAAACTGCAAAAAGTGTTACAACTGTGCCTGGTCTCCCCTACTCTATTAGTAAATACATGTTGCTGTTCTCCTTTCAAATAAAATAAGGGCTGCATTTAAAAATAAAATAATGTGCATCCCAAAATAAAGTGGATTGATCATATTGGGCTCTGAGATAATTTATTTTCTGTGCCTTCGGGTTGGATTTGGGTATGTTTGCTCCAAAGATTTGTGCTCTGTAGTGGCGCTTCACATGATACAAACTGATTTCCTTCATTTTACACTTGTCTATAATTGTGTATTTGGGCTGTGAGCACTTCCTAAAGGCAGGTGACCTACACTCAACCATGTACCTGAACGCCCCTTGTGTAGACACAACAGTTCTCTTGCTGCTGCTGATCTGCTCTGCAATCTGCTTGATTGTAATACTGTAGATTGATCAAACTACCTGTGGAAATAGGAATCACAGCATCACAGGATTTCCAACAAATAGTTGACTGTCATAGATGATTTAAAGGCTAAAAAGGCAGATGAAACAATAATCAGCAAACAAAGGAACTCTAGTAAATCTTAAAGCAATAATCAGTACACAAAAGGTACTCTAATACTTTAAATCTTAACTCAAAACACTCATTTGGTCATTAGACAAAGAAACAGCAATAACTACAGCAAACGTCTTAAACTTACTCAAATAATGCATCTTGTGCACAGTCAACCGGAGAAGATGGCCAATATCACACAGAGGCCAGCATGCTGCTGCAGACAAAGGGAGAGACTGAGCAAGGCCTGAGCCAGGCCTCTTATCAGTTCAGTTGTGGCCCGTTAGGTTGAGACCCCTAGTTCTGGGCAGGGGGGAGGATTTTCTACAAATCCTACATACATAAATTGGTACATATAGCTGACTTACAAAATGTAATTAAAGGTAAGGTGAGCTTATTCCATGCTCAGTGTTTTGAAGGCGACACATCAGTTAAAAACACCCACCAGAACCATGGATAGCTTCAGGAGGGGAGGGAGATAGAAAGAGAGAGACTGTATTAGGCTATCACTGCCTCTAATACTAAATATAACAAAGAGAAATTTTAAAAAAGAAAGCCCCCACTTAGTAAGAAATGTGTGGGTGGACACAGAGATAATCAAGCCTTAAAATACTCTATACTATATATTAAATCATCTGTGTTTTTATTTTAAGTAGCATTGCAGGCACCAACGCAAACAAATAAGGAAAAAGATATTATCCTTGATAGAGGGCATGTCAACATAGTCTGGCACAGCACTCAGCAGTAACATGCACTCAGGTATGCATAGACAGCAGTCATACCTGCAGCAGCATTAACGTTTAAGCATACATACATATATACTGTACATACATACATACATACATACATACATACATACATACATTACTGTAGATACTAGTTTTTACTGTAGTAAATGTAAATGTTATTTGTATAATAATAAATGTTTTATTTTAAGTAGTCACATAATCTGGAGAACATTAAAAAACATTGACTTGTATTCATTCATTCAGCTCTGACCTCCTCTGTGTAAGAAGCTCTGTGATTGGGTCAGCCAGAACTCCGACTGGTGGTCTCAGGCCCACCTGCAGCTGCACATATTGTGTTTTGTACATCTATTCTACTCCATCCATTCTTGTTTTTGTGTCTGACATAAATGAGAAAATCATCTTCACAAAATTGTGTGGTTGGTGATGTTTTCACTGCACGCTGACAGACAGAGGGGGAAACTCAGCTTTAAACAGCAACAATGCACACAATGTAACAATGCACAGGCCATTCATTGAGAACGGTTGATTTCAAACAAACTTTCAGTGATTCTGAGCACTTATAGGACTTTTCTTCCATGTTGGCTTAAAACTGATATGTTCAAAAGCTCCAGAACAAGCGAATAAGTGGACCTTGAGTATAAATAGTCAACTGATGTTTTCATGGTCAACAACAGCTCAACTACTGCAGTGATTATATGAGATGATAACTCATCTAACAAATCAGTGGTGTGTGAATGAAACTGGCCACATAGTCATTTAACTGCTGTTTTATTCCTGTAGATTCTGTCGTCATGGAGATGATGAAATATCTGCCAATAGAAACAGTGAGGTTGGTATTCCACAAATGCACAAATTTCAAATTTTAATCAGTGTTTGGATTGGCCAGTACTCACTTATACAGAGCACAGCTAATGTAGATTTCTACCACCTGGCTAGCTACTATTATGTATTCTAAGTGATTATCTTAATCCATGAGGCATATATAATTAACACAGGAAAACAAGAAAAGAACTTGGAAAATACATTTTTGTTTCACAGTGTTTACAGTTACATTATGTTTCAGCTATTGTCCCTTCCTTTAAGTACTGTAAATCATTTTGGCCTTAAAAAGACTGAGGCATCACACATGCCTTAGCTAACATGTCTGGTTTCATCTGGTTCAGACACCCCTCACTTTCTGCTTTGTCATTATTCCTCCAGGGAGAACATTTACCACGCCCTTCAGCAACTGTGGACAGCTTCACCCTGACAGAGAATGACAACAAGGCTCATCACATGATGCCAGCTAACACAGACACTGCAGAGGAAGAGCATTCACTTTAAATAAACTTTTTTTTTTTCTTAAATGAATGCAAATGTATATAGTCTTTATTGTCTGACTGCTGGGAAATGGTGGTGTGTTAACCGGAGAGAGGGTTTAGTCATACTGGAGATGTGTCCCAAATCCATTCTGCAATGCTAAGCAGGTTTTTGAGTATGTGGTGTGTTCACACTGGAAAAGTTACAAAGCAGATGCACTGATACCACATAAGTGTTAGTTCAGACATCTGCAGTAACAGCAGGACAAAGCAGACTGAACAGTAGATGTAGAGAGCAGAGGTTACAACTAATCAGTTGAGAAAATGACAGTAGAAGATTTTGTTGGGGAATTTTATGGATCTAGATGAAACCAAGTTACAATGACATGAGTATCCATGGCGCTGGTAAATTTTCATGGGAGCTGTAGTTTTTTGTATGCTAACAAAATAATGGTTGTTTAACTGTTAAAATAATGAAGTTCCTGATAGCAAGTGCCATCAGTGGATACCGACATATGGAAAGTAAAACTTTAGGAACAAGCTTTAGTTGTTTAACAAAGACCTATGAAAGACATGCTGAATGAGAGATTGCACTGAGTTACAGAGGCAAGACAGGAAGTGATGTCATGACCTTGGCTCTCTATAGAAGAGCAGTTCATGAAAAGTAATTGTGATATCGATTGAAACAGCTCCAGGACCACCTCACAAAACAAAAAGAACTTACTTAAAATCCAGGAAGCTTTGCTAGATATTTGTCAATAAGTGGTGGAGACAACCATGGAAAAAAACTAAGGCACTCCACCTTTAGGTGAAATAGTATATTGAATTTATTATTTGAGCATCAAATCAAGCAGACCAACATGTCTTGGGACCCTGATGAAAACTGAGCTCTGAATTAACAAACTCAGAGTTTTTGCTAAACTTGTTTTCTTGAACAGGCCAGTGATCAGTTGGTAATAAAAAGGCAAGAAACTCACATTGGACATCGATACCATGGTTTTAAAAATAAGAGTTAGAAAAGAGAGACTGTCCTCTCTATTAACTCGAATGACTGAGTCACCTATCGACTTTGTGAAGAGAATAGTGTCTCACAAGCAGCATGCTATGTTTCCTATGCTGGTCACACTCTGCCACAGTTTTCCTTTTTCTTTTTCCATCAACTCAATATTTAAACCTATGAAGACAGACAGTTCAGTAGTGTTCCAGTCCTAACACCACAGTTATCATCACAACTAGTCTGTGCTAGTGTAAAGTATTTTTTGAATTTCAATTTGCAATCACTGTCTCAACAACTGCCTCAGTCCTGTTCATTCTGCCCATTCCGTCCCTGCCCCTGAATTTCCACACCCACCTGCTCATCTGTTCTCCAGTCACCTGCCTCAGTACAGCCACTGGCTGGCTATACCTGGCTGTGGATTGTGCCCTGAAACCACCACCACAGCTATGGCTGGGGCTGTGATTGTGATTATGTCTATTTCAATGGCAGTAGCATGGCTATTGCTCTGCAACTGACTAATGTTACAGCATCATTGGCCAAGAAAACATTGTAAAACCAGATACTCCTGCCAGGATTCGAACCTGGTACTTCCATCGAACAGGACAGATGTATCACCAACGTACACCACAGGAGTTCAGAAATACCTTCACAACACCTCAGCCAATTCAGTCATATCAGTTCACTACAAATGCACTTTTCCTGCAGGCTCTTCTCACCACTTCAGCCAGCCAGCCATGAACTACACATTTGTAAAATATCGTAAATAGCTTGTTTCAAGTAGCAGCCCAAGGATCTTGTAGGGCTGGGTTGAATTTTTGTTTAATCTCTTGTCTCATGTTTCTAAATTTTAGGTAAGAGATTTGTATTTTTTATCTTTATTTTGAAGTTGAATAATTCAGTTCAGTTTTGTTTATTTTATTGTTAACCCACTCTTAAGCTGAAATGACCCCAATCATTGTGTGAATAAATACTTTGAGGGCTGGTAGTTCTTGGGAGCTTGGAGGAGCAGAGTCTCATTTTAATGTTGCATCAGGTGTCCCTGCAGGCAAAGTCACAGCTACAGCAGCCTCCACTAGTTATCTTAGCCTTATCTGCAATGCATTGTTGTGAGCTCAGAAACAGTCTCTGTCTAGCTTGGTGACAATTGTCCCAAATCATCGCATGAGTAGAGTCGATGTCAGATTTAAAAGTATATTATGTTGAAATAACTCATTTTATAGCTTCAGCCACAGACAGCAGCTGCCTTTAACTCCACAAAGATAGAAATCTATGACTGCAGGAACAAGTGAATAAGATAAAGATGAACCAAAAGCCAAACAAAAAGAAGCCAGGCGGGGGAGAGGGACTGGCTAACTGCAATGAATCATCAATGAATTACCACCAGCGATATATGTGATCCCAAGCTGATAGCTCTACCTTCTTTTACAACTTTTGCTCAACTTTTGTAATTCAAGCTGCAGCAAACATTATTGATTTAGATTACAATCTGCAATGTTTAGTTTCTAATTTTTGGTTCCAACTGTGTACCAGTGCAGTACGTAGTGATACATACATATAGGTACAAGAGAACAAGATGTGAAGTTAGGAAATACGGTGGTAACAATTTAACCATACTGTAGGTATTTTCAAACATGTAGGCTATTCTAATATTACAGGGTACAGTATGACCATTATTGAGAAACTATATGCTGTTTGTGAGACCTTACAGGCTACTGTAAGTATTTTTAACCAGATAAAGGACAAGTGGTTAAAAATACTGGTCTGGTTATAAAATAATGATAATGATTTATTTCAAAATTATCATATACTGCTTATCAACAGGACAATAACAAAATGAGGGTATGCAAACTAGTTCCTTTTTTAAAGTTTGGGATACTTACTAAATAACTGCAGGGTACATTTGCATTTTTTGTCACAATCTGCCTCTCAGTCCCTCTCTCCACACACTTTCATCCCCAGCTCTCTGCATTACTTCCTCCTGGCCATGTTTGTTCTTCCTACTCCCAAGGCCTGTCATTATCCACCAGTCCACCAGATGCCCACAGACTTTTTCCCAGACTAACTGTAACTGTCTGAACATTTACAGAAGTATGAACATAATCACTGCATCACAGCATGAGAGTGATTCAGTGTGCGGGGTCATTTCTTATGTTATTCTACTATTGTTCACTTTAAGTAAATGTACCAAATCAGTTATTGAGATATATGAACTTATGGGTTAAGTTTGTTCGTGTTTTATATCTTCTGGTTTTGGTGTGTCTTTAATGAAATCTAAGCCCTGGCTGACATCTCTGCTGATAGATCATTTATGTTAAAAGACTCTAAAACTATAGACACCATACAGAATAGACCTATACAATGTTTTCTGGGGGTTCATAGATTTGCTCTGATTCCAGCAATTCAGGGAGACATGGGCTGGATACCAGTCTGTATAACAAAAATGTAAATGTAAAGTGATCCAACTGTAGAACCTTTTAATCAGAATGAACATGAAGAACAGAATAAATAAAGTATTTCTTTTTTTTTATGTGGAGCAAATCACAAAGTTCTCCATGGGCAAAAGAGCTTTACTCCATTTTTGAGAATTTGGATATGCTATATATGTACAGGAATGGTCTGTGCTGTAATGTTAACTCCATTAAAAGTACGCCTTCACTGAAATTTGAAGAAAAATGGTTTCTGTCAAAGCCAAAATTAAGGACATATATGTATATCAAACTGAATTTTGGCCCCAAATTATATGTTACACCTCATTTATCTAGAAGCCAAAGATCTTTGGTTGCACAGTTGAGAGCTGGTATTCTCCCTCTGGCCATTGAGGTTGGTCGACTCAAGAATATTCTGGAGGAAAACAGACTGTGTGGGTCCCATATTCTGTTGTACTGTACAACTCATGATGACTTAAGAGAGTTACTGTTCCATGAAATTGCTCAACAAAATCCTGAAATATTCTGGTGTTCAGATGAGCAAAAACTGGAATGGCTGTTTAATTTTGATGTGTTTAAGTTTGCTTACTTTATCTCAAAAGCCTGCAAAAGAAGGCAAGATAGATTGTTTAATTAGTATTTTATTTATTTTTTCTCAGCAATACATAGTAAGCTTCTGTCAGTGAGTTAGGAGTTCTGCCCTATTCAGTGATGATCTGAGGACCTTTAGTTGAAAAATGCTTTGGTTGTTTATTTTCTCTGTTGTTTGACAATGTAAACACTGTACTCTGGTCCTGGCTTGTTTTAATTGATGGTGTAAGCCCATACAGGCTGGGCATGGAATTGTATGTAAGACACAATAATAAAATTCCATTCATTCATTTATATGTTATTATTTTCGGAAGACAGCAGGTTATAGGAGATTGTTACATTTTCTTTGGAAGTGTTTATCTTACAGGTTCCTGTCACTGTCCTGTGTTTGGTTTTCTGTTTTTTTGGTTTTCTGTTTGCTGTGTGTTTCCCTCCTGTGTTCCTGTGCTTGCTTTTCTCTCCTCCTGCTCATCTACACACCTGGGGCGTGTTTCAGAAAGCAGGTTCAGCAAACTCTGAGTCAGACCCTGAGCTCCCTACCCTAAGATGGGAAACTCAGAGTTTTTGGTTTCAGAACAGCTGATCAGAGTCAGTTCAATCAACTCTGAGTATGTTCACTCTGAGTTAAGTGTGTGCGTGGTGAATAAAAAAAGCTATCATCAATGGAGCCCGGATACTACAAGTCACCATGTCAACAGGTAAATAAAAGGCAGAGCATCCATTTTAATCAAGTAAACGTAGAGATATGAATGCATGTGTGTGCGGACGCTGCACATTCATTTCTAAAAAAAGATAAATGGGAAAAGTGTCAATAAGTTAACACAATAAAGTTTTGTCCGGTGTCATCCATTAATTCATCATTTCACAGACTTGCATTTCCTCAATGATGTTAAAGTGGAATCTGACTGTGGTTCAGGCTGCAACTTCATTACCTTTTAAATATATTTGTTCAGCTTTAATTTGATGGACAAAACAGAGGAGGCAACAACTGAAGATGAAAAATATAGTTAAAGATTTAAAACATATATAGATCAAAGACACAGAGACATGACTGTAAACTCACAGTCTGATCAGTAATAATGTGTTTGGAGATTTGTACTTGAAAAGGCATCGAGGTTAAAATGCAGAATATTTTAAATTGTTAGACATCTATTTGTATATCAGCTCAACAGCATTCAGTGACTTTATTTCAGCTACTTCAACAAATGTAGTAAATTTAAACATTGTCAGTGAAATGCTGTTAAAACACGTTAAGATTATGCTCCCTATTTAAAAATCTCACTTTCAAACTACGTTCTGCAGCCACATCACAATCCTGCTCACTCAGCATATTAACATATTATCTCCAATATTATAGGAATGATGTTCCATCAGTGTGACCAATCACATCATGAGTGATAGAGAAAATTTTTGATTGATCCTACGTGTCTAAAGCTTCATACAGATTGCTTAAATTTAAACTGAGATTACACATAATGTGCAATAAAGATTTCAGGTCACACAGAAGGACATGCAGAGGTTTGATTCTGAGCTGAGGATGAATTCACACTGTGGAATATTTGAATGTGAGAGAAAAAAAACACTGTTCAAATAAATGACGGATGCACATTAAAGTGGTAACTTTAGAAATTCCTTGAGTAACTAAACTAATATCCAACCAGGATTTCAATTCAGACAGATAGTGAACTTCCGCTAATGAATGCGCTTTGATACAGACTGAATGAATGAGGAAATGAAACAGCGTGTCTGGCTCTGTAAGAGGGAGGTGATAGAAAGAAACTTAGTTACTGCGGTAACTGACCCCAAGTTTAAGTTAACTGTCTGTCTGAAACTGAAAACCTAGAGTTTCCCTCATCTCAGGGTGAACAAACTCAGAGTTTTCATTAAACCCTCTTTCTGAAACAGGCCTCTGCTCTTTATCAGCCTCATTAGCCCTGGCCTGCTTCCTGTGTCTTCCCCAGCCAATCAGCTCCCTTCCCGTTCTCCTGTTCCATTTGCATCTCATCCCCTCATCAGTGTAGTTTGTTTGGTTTGGGTCCATTTCCTGCTACTCTTCATGACATTTTCACTTTGAAACAAACACAGGTACAGGAAAAAGAGTATTGTCATGAATATACTGTAGACCTATATCCTGTATGTTGTGAAGTAGGCCTGCTTATGGGGTACAACATACTTACAGGTGACTTCAGATGCCTGAGGGTACAGGTTTATGTGGAGTGACAGTACTGTTACAGAGTTCTGTTGATTGTTGTTATTGAGTACAAGCAGAAGTACAGAGATCTGAGTACAGGAAGTAGAGAAGCTATTTTAATGTGAGGTCTTAGATACGGCTAAATTAAAAACCAGGATTGTCCATCTAACAGCCAAGGCAATTTCAAAAGATGATCAATTTTATGTTTATGTTAGAATAGGTACCTTGTAGGTAATACTTACAATATAAATTGTATTTATTCACCCAAAACTTCAAATTGTTGCTCATCAGTTCATATGTATCCCATAATATTAGAATAGGTATGTGTTAGTTAAAACAGGGGTTCTTAACCTTTTGTAACGTAAGGCCCACTTCTGATTCTTAAAATAAATATAAATATAAATATGAATAAATAAACATAACATGACAAATAAAAACTGGGCTGTAAATATGTGTTATGCCACTGTCAGCTGTAATGACCAAAATAAATATTCTGCTTTCCCTCAGAAAGACCCAATGATGGGATAGGTGAGAGGCTGACACGCAGGGTAGCATTCAAAGTTGCTTTCAGTTTGTTCCTTGCCTTTGATTTTGTGACAGTCACAGTGGAAACCCCTGACTAACATAAATAGGTGGTGGTGAAAAGCAACAGGAATTTGATTTTTGACAGAGAGGGATTGATTGACTGGCAGTCAGTGTCCAGAATGAAGCAAAGTCAACTTGTGTGGGCTGAAGCTTCAGGCTGCTGTCTGCTGATAGTTCCAACAACTCATTTTCCAAAACAGTGGACAGAGACATGTCTTCTAAAGCGGGATCTGCAGAGAAAGTTAAAACATGTTTGTCTCTACCTAATGATGTGTCGTGATGGCATGATTGCATATTCCAACATAACTGATCATTGAAATTATGCGTTTTAATTTGACGTTTTTTATTTATGTGCTAGTTATTTTAAAAATAACTATCTTTACCATTTAGCAGTACCACTGCCTCCGCGGCCCACTAGATAGTGCTCTGAGGGGCACCTGTGGTTGAGAATGGCAGAGCTAAAACATACCTACAGAGTAAATTATTTTTCTTTCCAGATTGTTGCCCCCCTATTCCCTAACTTCACATTTTGTTCTCTTGTACCTACATATTGGTACATACTGTACTGTTACATGGATAGTACAAAATACTACATTGTAAAATAGGAATAATTATGCAATTTGAAGGCTGAAATCTAATCTCTTCAATGCAAGGAACCTGCTGCCAAAACCAAATGTTGGAAAATTCCAATAATTAAATAATTACTTTAAACCAAAATAAAAATGAATCAGCACTTAACCATCTTCAAGCACAAATGCAGGACTGGAGTACCGCCCTCTTCCTCCCAAAAGTAAAGCACAATAAAACTCATGTATGAAATACTCTGCAAATTTGGACATGACCGAGCAGGCAAAATCTACAATTTAGGCACCAAATGTCTACAAATCAATTTATAACTCCCATTGGTGACAAGAGTTAGCAACAAAGAAAAACCTAACCAGGCAAAATTACCACTAACTCTGAATTTCGTCATATCATGCTTAATCCTAGACAAGCATAATTTGTCACAACCCATTTCAAGTTATTTCAAAGGAGGAGGACCACTCATGAGTAACAAAGCTATGAATTTCTCTGAGAAAAACTCAGCGAGCTGGAGCTTCAATAGCTTCTCAGAGCAGAATATTGGCACATCAACAGAACATCTTTGCACTCACAATTGAAGTTGGGTCACCAAACCTACACACCTCAACCCTCACAGTCTTAACCATATTCGCTTCTAATATATTTGCACCAAAACATTTTCAATGACTTGTCATTCCAAAACCCAATAAATACAATACAAGGTCCTTTACAGACCTCAAACAGTAAACTCACAAACTCTTCTGTATTGGACTCTCAGATGACATAACGACCTTTCTGTCCATATGCAATAGATGATCATTTTCATGCCTTCTGGCTCTGTTCACTTAGTTTATTCCCTCTGATTGGAAGTTATGAGCACAGTATCTGGAAGTTTACAATTGGAAAAATAAAACAACATTGACCATCTATCACAATTTACAACTGTTAACAGATATGTAAAGTGTTGTTCCTGAAGTTCAGCACTATGACAGTAAAGGTTACATTCAAGTTAAACTTCTGTCTTCTCCACAATATGTACATAAAGTACAACTACTTACACTAACACTAACAAGCAAATGAGAGACCTTCCATTTGCAGGTTATCACTTAAATTCAGTGGCATTTATTGGCATGAAAGTTTCAAGAGCAATGTAGCCAAAGCATCAAAATACAATTTGTCCAAATATATTTGGATGGTAGTGTGTGTGTGTGTGTGTGTGTGTGTGTGTGTGTGTGTGCGTGTGTGTGTGTGTGTTTGCGCACTTGCTGATGTAATACCTGACCAGATTTCTCAGGCATGCAGATTGAGTGATGAATCATCATTTAACAATTTGGAGAAAAAAGGAGTGCAGTGGGTGTGACTTCGTTTTTTGTTTTTTGTTTTTTATCTCTGTAGCTCCCTTGAGCTACAAATATTTTTTCCTTGAGCCTCCCTGAGTGACTGGGGGAAAATGCATGACCCTCACTCCACCATAAATAACCATATTTTATTATATTCACACCAAAAGTAGGGGGTGCAAAGCAAAGGCTGACCTTTTCCAATCATCATGTTTGATAGCAAGCCGTGACTCTTAAACCTCTTAAGCCCTCTGACCCCCCTTCCCTCGCTGGGGAAAAAAAGCAAACTACCAGCCAACCTTACTACGTCCTCTCCTATAGTATTGCAAAAGTTACCTATGACAACTCCAGCTCTGAAATAAAAATAAGATGCTAACGTCTTAATGTTAAATCCTCCTTACAAAAAATCGTATCATCACACAAGCTGCGCACTTCAGCAGAATAAAGGGGCATGAAAACCAGCCCTCCTACCACACAAACCAACCTACACATCACACACACACACACACACACACACACACACGAGGGAGGCTGAGCAACAGGTTTAACTAAATCTGAGCTGCTATACTGTTGCAGGTATCATCCAGTTAGTTTGAAATGAGAACCAGTAAGTAACTGTAAGTGCTGTAGTCATACTGGACCAGTATCTGATGGAAAAGACCTACTGTTCACCCCAGAGCAGGAGACCCACATTGGAATATGGTCCCTGTAAATAACTGCATCAGACTCAGAGAACTGCAGGACCACATAATGGCAGATAACACCATATTCCAAAATGTCAACAGAGTGAGTCTCTCCGCACTGTCCTGTCTACTGAAACACAACAGAATCAGGATGAAGCAGCTGTACAGACTCCCTTTCGAAAGAAACTCAGACCATGTAAAACAACTGAGATGTGAATATGTGCAAGTAAGCTATACTCTCCTATCATTGCTACTGGATCTGGAAGTGTATGGTGCTACATCATATTGACTGATCCCTGTCATTTCTTACTGTGCTAAATTTTTTGTCTTGTCTCTTTCAGAAAGTCAAGGAGCTAGGAGCAGATGCAGAGCATCATGAGCTAATATATGTGGACAAGGCAGGTTTCAACCTGAAACAAAATCAAGGGGCCACAGCAGAAACATCATCGGACACCGTGCCATCATCAACATCTCGGAACAAGTTGGTAACATAACAATATGTGCGTCTATTAGTCAAAACGGTATCCTTCACCATCATGCAATCCTAGACCCTTACAACACTGCACACATTATCACATTTGGACAGCCTCCACAATAGACTAATTCCTAATGACCAGGGACCAGAGCAGCCCACATATCTTATCATCTGGGACAACAATGAGTTTGACAACAATGATCGCCAGCCCCAACAATGCATTCCCCTTCTACAGACAATGAAGGGGGCTTGTAGAGACATAATGCCAGGCCTGGATACGACACTTCAGGTGATACTTTCCGTGCTGCCTAGTTCAAGGCAACATCTCATGTGATGTGGTCTCAAGTCTTATGGCCACAAGGAAGACGAGATTAAGCCTAATTTTTTTCTGTTCTTTTTTTCTAACACAGATGTTTTTCTTTTCTTCTGTTGCACTTTTGTTGTTTGAGGAGTGTTTGAACATTTTGAGAAAAATAAAAAAAACTTTTTCCCCATATTTGTATTGATAGTGTGTTATGTTCAGAATACACATCCATACATTACACATTTGGATACCTGTGTGTATGCATGTTTACTACATGTATGACAAAACTTGCAAACTGATATGCCCTGCACACAGAAAAAGCAAAAGCCACGAGTGTTTTTCATTTATATTGTCAGTGTGTAGTTGGTGCTCCATGTCCTTATTCAATGATGGTTTGTGTGTACTGTATTAATGCAAAAACAATTGAAGAGTTTGAGGAGTTTTGCAAAAATGGTTTTCCTTTGCAAGGGATAGTGCCTAAGTAAAAAATACCAGTAGAAAAAAACATGTTTGCATTTCTCAATGTTGCCTCTAGATGGTAGCAGTTTTACACTGTATCACTGCCCTTCATCCCTGCAGTCTTTTTTTGTTTTTGTTTTTTTGTTTGTTTTTTTGATTGCTTAGGCACTATCTATTTAACACTCCTTAAACAACAAAAGTGCAGTAGATGAAAAAAAACATTTGTGTTAGAAAAAAGAACAGAAAAAACTAGGCTAAATCTCTTCTTTGTGGATTTGGCTATAAGACTTCATCCATATCACATGCAATGTTGTCTTGAGCTGGGCAGCGTGGGAAATATCACCTGGAGTGTCGTATCCAGGCCTGGCATGACTCTCTGTCCAGTATTAGCCTCCATTGTTGTCCAAACATCCAAAATGTTTACCTGTGGCCTATTTACAGTATAGTGCTCAAGTTCTGATTTGTAAGTGAACTCATTATCTAAAAGTGTTTTCACATATCAGTGTGGAAAAGCAACTGGCAAAATAGTGTAGCAATGTTTACAGTTTTGCTAGAAGTGTGTTATAAAATTACAAACTGAGTGTAAAGCAGAGAACATGCATTGACTACAAGTGTTAATGGTTTCAGAGATAGTGCTTAAAGAATCACTGTTAGCGTTTAAGCATTCAGAAATAACTGTAAATATCAAATGTCATGATGTCATCCAGCTCTGATATGAGGGATTCCTCCTGACCACAGTTTGAAAAGCCTGACAATAAAACATTCCTCACTTTTTATTTCTTCACAGACCATTTTTCAGTTTTGGTCACTCTGTCTTAAACAGCGGCCAGTCAGAAAGAAATGTGTTAGATGTATTAGAGACTTTATTACCTGAACTGCTCTCAAACACAAATGGCTTCTGCTAATGATGAAACTACTTGCTGTCACTGAGCATAATGATTCATTAAAATATTACAGGTACAGATGGGAAATATCAACCAGAATCAACTGCACAGACTAAACACTGAACAACAATGTTACAACAGCCCCTCTGCAGCTCAACAAAGTCTGCATCTACAGTAAGAACAACAAACATTTCTTAATTGCATATCAGTTATTAATAACAAATCTGGTCACAGACAGATATTCAGTGTTTCTGCAAGTTGAAACACACTGTCCCTGCAACTTGCTGGGAAATAATGAAGCAGAAGTAAAACCAAAAGTAAACTCAAAAGCTGCTGATTATGAGAGTTCTGATTATAATGAATGTCACAAAGTGCTGAGATCACAGACAGGCTGAGGTTTTTAGTTTTTGTCAAACATGAAAAGACAAATACAAGAGTGAAGGGAACTTTGCACCTTTGCATGCTGGTACAGTGTGTCCAGTCCACTGACAACTACACACCACAGAAACATACAGCCAGTCCTGCAGATCAGCAATTTACTCGAAAATACAAAAATATGCATCAGCTTTGCATTTTTGCACACCCAACACAAATAGCTGTCTTAAACAAGAAAGTTATAAAAACCCAAAGTAATTTCATGCAGTTTGTTCTTACCAGCAGTGCGATTTGCAGTGTAGCAGGAACTAATTAGGTTTGGAACAGGTAGAGCAAGAATTTATTTGCATGTTGTAACAGACTGGAGGAGTGGCCAGCACAAAAAGCTGTAAGTCCCATGTCTATCTTCCTTAACTTCCTTTTTTTCCCCACAGGAAACAAAGCAGTTCTCATAGGTGAAAGAGTGGAGTTACAGTACTTCACTTTTCTGAAACTTATCAACCACTGGCTGCTGTCAGCTTAACTATGGAAGATTTAAATGCCCAACTAATAATAAATCTAGCAAAAATTTCAATACAAGACACATTGCTATTTGTATTTCCTCTTTATATTTTTTACATGTATGCATAAAACATTTTAAACATGAAGCATGCTATCTGATAATGTGTGACCAAATTGTGAGGAAGCAGGTTTTTTTTAGCCACCTTCAGTCTTCAGGGGTAGACTGATACTGAAAAGATTTTGTGGGGCATATCAGATATGACAGGTGAGATAGTTACAATAGTGACAGAAACAACTTAAACTTGTTCTTACAATGCAAAAAAGTGCTGAATTTCAGAAATTCAGAATTCGAGCTACTACTTTGCAGACATCTGTTAGCATTAGCTTATCCTCTTCCATTAAACCAGTTGTTTACGGTAAGCTAATAATTGTTTTTGTGTTTTTTTATTTTGGCATGAAAAGTGCGTCTTCGTTTCAAAAAAGAAAATGGTCTTTGGACCTCCTCATGAAAACTAATGACAAGTGTTTGTTATTTATTATTAGTCTAACTGCCCTCTGCTGGACAACACTGAAATGTAATGCGCCTTTTTCACTTTGTTTTCTTTCTTATGATTTGATATTAATATGGCATGGAAAATTCATGTCACAATGAAGAACATTCAACACTTTTTTCCATTTAATTATGACAAATAGTTAATACATGCATAGACAGTAATTACAACTAACAACTAATTTTATGTCTTTGTTAGATTTGTTTTCATTTAGGCATTTAAAAACTTCCAGTACATGGGTGACCTACACTCAACAGTGTGCCTGAACGCATCCTGTGTAGAGAGAGAAACACATCACCGTAACTTCTGCTACAGTTTTCAGTATTCCTCACAGACTGAAAACTGTAAAGTTAAGCGCTGGGCTGCACTGAGTGAGATTAAACCCACCTACACCTGGAAATAAGACTGGATATGTCTTCAACAAGCAGGAGAAATGATACTACCAATGGGCTACTCATCTTATTTCTCATAGGTAAATTTTGATTTATTACATATGCCTATTGTGCATTATTGCAAGTTCAGAATCGCATTGCATTATCAGCATGATGCCAACTTGTTTTTCACCTGCCTGCTAATTCACTGAAAAGTGCTCTACTTGAATAAAACATAAATTCACCATGAATCTAAATGTTTTTAAAACAAAGTGATGAATTTCATTTTCTTGCTTCATTTATGTGTTTCAGTTTGGCTTGCTTGTAAACACTAAGGATCATGCAGCAGTATACATCAAAACTGCAGGAAAAGGACACAAGAATCATTTCAATCTCATGGCTTGACAAATTCTTTGTGTGTCTTTCACAATTTTCAAGTTTTATCAGGCAGTTGTTGGTTCATCTCCACAATATTTTTGAGGAACTGTAATTTCTTCTTGACCCTGATATACTTTTTTTTCTTGTTTCAGGTGGTGTGTTTTCTGAAATATTGCCAGTAATGAAGCGGGTTGGAGAGACTGTGACCCTGTACGCCAACAAATCATGGCAAAATTCAGGGAATTTTCTTTGGACCTTTGGGCACCACACCCCCATCAAGGCAATTACTATTGTCACTAATGGAGAAGTCACTCGTGTCAATGGGACCAGATTTGACAACAGGTTACACACAGATGTAGAAAATGGATCAATCACCATCTCTAACCTCACCATCAATGACAGTGGAATATTTAATGCTCAGTTTTTTCTGGAAACAGGAATGCATATGCAAATGTTAAACCTCTTTGTCAGTGGTGAGTGACCTCTTCACTACCTTCGATGATGTGATGCCTTTTGTCACTTTGAAAGATTTAATGACACTTTAATGTTTTTACTGTATTATTTGTGATTTTTTTTCCAGATAATGCTGTCATTCCTATTGAAGTTCTGGAGGGGGAAAATGTTACTCTGGACACTGGAGTAAAGGAACTACAGAAAGATCGTAAAGTCATGTGGACACAGGGTCCAGATTTTGTTGGCGAGCTGATAGCTCAGTGGAAGAACAATATCACCTCTATTGATGAAAGCTTCAAGGATGTTCTGCTGCTGAACCCACACACTGGATCCCTCACCTTTATCAGAGTGACAAAAAACTATGCTGGGGTTTACTGTGTCAAGTTACTGTGGGGTGACGATCCACACATACTGAGACAATTTTCAATTAAAGTCTTTGGTAGGTGTTTTAGAAGTAACATTTTACATGCAAAGTGTGTTTGTATCTGTCTTGTAGCCTTGATACAGAACAGAGCAGCAGTTTGCTCTTGCAGGTATTGAGAACTGACCTGTGTGTGTCTGAAAACATCGCCAGGCAGCACGGGTTGAAAGCACAGAAGCCCCCTCACATAAGTTATGTTAGCTTTAAGAAGAAAAGTAACATTAGCGCATATGAAGATATATGTTTACCTGTCAAGCACATAGAAGTCCTGAATACTAGTGATGTTATCGTGTATGAACATCTTGCAGGGGATCATGAGCCTCTCCACATTTGCTTGTGATTGTTTTATCTGAAATATTATAAATTCAACAATATGATGCTTTTTTTTTTTTTTTTTACTAAAAGCCATCATCCTGCACCTCTATCAGCTGTCACTGAGTCCCATACTTAAACTCTAAACACACATTAATCTGATCGCCAAAGCACTGCTAATTAAGCTTGATAAACTTCTGCACTATATTTATTAAGGTCTTATGTGGTGGCCTGCTTACTGGTTCATTTCATCACGTAAAAAATGTTAACTGCTATTATAAAGTATGATTGAATATTATGGTGACTTTCCTTTTTTTTCCTTCGTAGAACCGGTTCCCATTCCACACATCAGTTCAGCACAGGCCAATATTACAAAACCCTTGCTGAATGATGGGAGCTGCCACATTAACTGTTCTGTGAGGAATGCATCTGAACTTACACTGTTCTGGTACAGCAGAGGGAGGAAAATAAACCAGACCAGCAACCCAGACATCTCCACTAACCTCTCCCTCCCTCTGGTGATCCAGAATGAAGGCATCTACAGCTGCATGGCAGCCAACCCAGTCAGTAATGAGACAATCCATGTCAACTCCACAGAGTGGTGTCCACCTCATGCTACAGGTACAGGTGCAGTTTGCTCTGTCCCCTCAGGCATTTTTGTATCAGTCTACTAAGAAAGGAATATCTGTCTGTGTGTCTGTATGTCCGTTGCATATCTCTTGAACCGTTCGTCCAATCGACTCCACACTTGGTGGGTGTATGGTTGGGGACTGATGGTAGTGCAATGTGGAATTTGGTGCAATTCGGACACGCAATGCCTTTAATATTAATAAACTTTGAATAAACCAGTGATCAGCCCCACTGTGCAGGGGCAGGGTGGAACTTCAGGGCTCTGCCGACTGACTCCAGTATGTCAGGGAGAGACCAGAGACAAGTCGTGACACAAGGCAGAGAAAAGTGCTCTCAAAAGAGAAAAGTAAATTGCAAAAACAGAGTTTTTAAATCAAGAATGGACATGCTTACTCCATGCCGGAGCTAGCAGATCAGCAACAGCAGCAAGTGACTACACAAGAAGCGTTCAGGTACATTGTTGATCATAGGTCACCCGTCTTTTTGGAAGCGCTCAGAGCCCAATATACAATGACGAAACGAAGGAAATACTTCGATGGGCAGTTCAAAACCAGTTTGTCTCATAAGTTCTTAGACCATGGCGACTCTGAAGCGCCCCTACAGACAAAGCGCAAATCTTTTAGAGCAAGCATAGTGTGAGCAGCATGTTTAGTAGATCAGCAGCAGTGAGAGATAACGTTGTGTCTACACAGGAGACGTTCAGGTACATGGTTGAGAGTAGGTCACCTGCAAACATACCCACTCAAATCCGAACTGAAGACACAAAAAATAGGAATGATCTAAGGGCCCAATATGATCAATCCATTTTATTTTAGGATGCAAATTACTTTATTTTTAAATGCAGCCCTTATTTTAGGCTACTTGAAATGAGAAAAGAACATTAAAGTAGTTATAATTTATAACATCTGTGTATAATAGAATGTTAGTTTCTTTCATGTTGTTGGTGTATATACTCATTCACACCCCACATAAACTGTATTAATTTTTCAATGCATTGAAGTAGCAGCTGGAGGCCAAGAAATCAGCCCCTTCCAAACAGGCACAATAATTATCAACCAATTCTGCAGTCTCCTCAGCTCTACAGAACATTTTAATGTCTTTCAGCTCATTGTTTTAATTGGCCATCACTAAATTGCAGTTGTTGAAATAACAGTTGTTATTTCAAATATAGGCATAACTGTATGATTAAGCATTCATAACTCTACAAAATATCAGTAAAACCATTCACTCAGTGAAAGCCACAGTACAGTAGCATAGCTGTAAATGTCTTTTCCCACTCATGCACACACACATTAATACACACTTTTTGTTATTTAATGGAATGACTATATTTGCTGATGTTCATGCAATCATCATGTTTCTGGCAAAAAAGTACTTTGTAGGGAGAGAAAAATATGATGGTGAAGCATTTTTTTCATTTACAGATTCTAGCACAATGCGGTCGATTATTGGAGGGACTGTTGTGGCTGTATTGATTGGGCTGGTCATATCCATATCATATTGTTGCAGGCAAATAAGAAACCAAGGAGCAGAGAGTATGTGATAACATTTTTCTTTTTTTATCTTTAATTGTTTATTATTGTTGTTGACAATATTTTCTGTTAATATTTTCTGTCAACTGGGCATGTTGTCTTTATGTTTAATCTCTCATTTCTAATCTAGATTGGTTTAATATGGGAAATATGCAACAAGAGACAACATCTCAAGACACCAATGTCTCAGAGGTATCTATGACTATCAGAAAACTTCACACATATGCGTAAAAAACAAAGAAAACACACAACACAAAGACATTTCACAAGCAACATTAAAAACCAAAGAACCAAATTGAATTAGAAACCTGTCTAATGAATATATCAGGATATACTATATATAGTAATAATAACAAATACATTATTATTAAATATAAAACTGTATTTATTTTTTAAATAATACTGTTTATCACTAATTACCCAAGACACACCTGAATTTACTTAATCATACTAAACCTCACAAAGAAACAGTTTGGACTTAATACACATACATTTGAAATAATAATGGGAGCATTTGAAATTGTCAAAAGTCTTTTATAAGATATAGTGTACAGGATATGGGATACATTTGGACTCAACACCTGGAAAACATAGATGTGCATGTGTTTCAGTATAAAAATGGACTAATTAAACACAAAATATAATGTACATAATATGTTCTTCTTTTAGGGCAGGAATGATGCTGCGGAAAATCAAGGTCTGCTGACAAACAACTGAGAAAAAAATATAGTATTCAGTATTACTGACGTTTTTTATCACCTCTAATATTTTCACCTCTCTCACTCTCCCTGTGCACTGAGAGCATCCAATAGGATGTGAGTGTGAGAGAGAGCAGACCAACATCTGAAAAGATGCTTTAGTTGAACTCAGGACTTACTCCGCTGAAATATGCTTTTATGTTCATATTAGTATGGGCTTACTTTTGCACATTTATTACAGCACGAATAACTAGTATCAGTTCACGTCTGTTTTAACTAGACTAGATATTCTGTGTTTGGTGTCCTATAATAACATACATCCTGATGGTTTTGGGAAATGTACTTTGAATATCATGTCTAGAAACTTATGCCACATATGCCTGATTATTTATTGATAATGTGAGCATCTGGTGACAGAGGTGAAACCTTAGAATTTACACCAAGTCATCACCCTGGTTTAGATGTCCGTTCAGAACTGAACTGAATAGAAAAGAATGAAAGGAAGACATGAAGAGATGCCTTGCATGTCTGAATACTAAAGATTGAACTCATAGCAGCCTACTGAGAGCTGCAGGAGACTGCATATGGACCACAAGACATCCTGCCATCACCCTTTACCACACGCTGCCATAGATTCTACTCATCATTTTATATTCATGCTGTGATCCAAAGTGTCCACACTGGGTTGAAGCTCCTTTAAGTTTATCTGAAACAATATAATTTCTCTTCTGTAGTAGGTTGCCTTAACCATCATATAAAGTGTGTATATTCTCCATAGGAATTTTGTTGTTCAGTCATTGATAAATTTCCATCAGCCATTAACCATTTATCTTGATCATCAGTCTTACTTAGTCACTTTGTCTTCACCCAAAAAGTCAACAATTAACCTCTGCCTTTATCAAAAAACACAGTTATCCTTGTTTTTTTTGGTTTTGTTTTTTTTAACCATTATTTCTTCTTCAGTGTGGATATAATTTGTACATATTGTAAGTAAAAATCCATTCACATGACAGAAGTTGATTTAATTTAATATCAGTGTCCCTGAATTTGTGTGGAAATACATTTCATATATTTCCAACTTATGTTAATCATTAGGTGCCCTTCTGTAAATCCTCACTGCTCAACATGTGGAACTCTTTACCCACAGAAAACCAAATGGATGATGACTGGAAACTGAAACAGTTTTAAAGAGGATGTAGTCATGAGGGATCTGGTCCTTGTTGTTTTATGAAACTTTTATGGTATGTTTGTTTACAGTATGTTTTATGCTGCTTTGTATGTCTTTTGCTGTTGAGTTTTGTGTTTTGTGCTTAAATGTATGTATATGTATTGTTGAGTCTTGTGCAGCTCCGTATGTATTTTACTGTTGAGTTTTATGTATTTTAAAAGCCCATCTAGGGACGGACATTTCAAACTAGCTCAGGCTATAAATGCTGTGGCATAAGTTCATTCTATACACTTGTCCCTATACATATAAACATAAATAAATAATGACAGGAAAACCCAGGGCCTGTTTCAGAAAGCAGGTTTAGTGAAAACTCTGAGTTTGTTCACCCTGAGATGAGGGAATCTCTGGTTTTTCAGCTCCAGAAAGAGATCTAACTTAAACTTGGGGTCAGTAACTGCAGTAACTGACTCTGTGAAACTAACCTGCTCGCTGGCAGGTTTTCTTCAACAAACCCTGAGTTGCTCTCTGTCTCCTCCCTCTTACAGAGCCAGACACGCTGTTTCATTTCCTCATTAATTCAGTCTGTATCAAAGCGCATTCATTAGCAGAGGTTCACTATCTGTCAGAGTCGAAATCCTGGTTGGATTTTAGTTTAGTTACTCAGAACTTACTCAGAATGTTACCGCTTTAATGCGCACCAGTCATTTATTTGAACAGTGTTTTTTTTCTCTCACATTCAAATATTCCACAGTGTGAATTGATCCTCAACTCAGAATCAAACCTCTGCATGTCCTTCTGTTATAACTCTGTGACTCTGTCAGTTTGTTAGAGCAGCTCCTGACCTGAAATCTTTATTGCACATTATGTGTAATCTCAGTTTAAATTTATGCAATCTGTATGAATCTTTAGACACATGGGATCACTCATGATGTGATTGGTCACACCGATGGAACATCATTCCTATAATATTGGAGATTATATGTTAATATGCTGAATGAGCAGGATTGTGATGTGGCTGCAGAATGTAGTTTGAAAGTGAGATTTTTAAATAGGGAGCATAATCTTAACATGTTTTAACAGCATTTCACTGACAATGTTTAAATTTACTACATTTGTTGAAGTTGCTGAAATAAAGTCACTGAATGCTGTTGACCTGATATACAAATAGATGTCTAACAATTTAAAATATTCTGTATTTTAACCTCAACGCCTTTTCAAGTACAAATCCCCAAACACATTATTACTGGATCAGACTGAGTTTACAGTCATGTCTCTGTGTCTTTGATCTATATATGTTTTAAATCTTTAACTATATTTTTCATCTTCAGTTGTTGCCTCCTTTGTTTTGTGCGTCAGATTAAAGCTGAACAAATATATTTAAAATGTAATGAAGTTGCAGCCTGATCCACAGTCAGATTCCACTTTATCATCATTAAGGAAATGTAAGTCTGGTAAATGAGGAATTAATGGACGACACTGAATAAAACTTTATTGACATTTTCCCGCTCTGACTCGGGCTCTTCTCTTTTTTTTTAAGATAAATGTACAGGTTCATATAAGCATTAATATCTCTACATCCACTGGATTAAAATGGGGGCGCTGCCTCTAGCGGAGTTAGTGATTCCACTTGCCATTACTAACCATATTGCCATGTTTTATTATTGAATATGCACTGAATCTAATTTATTATTAGTCACCTGCCTCATTTAATATTATGTTATTTACTTTGTTACTCTTACAATTTGTAAGCTTTCACGGAGTCTTAATTTTTGTGTGTACTTGAACGCCCCTTGAACGGGCCCTCGCAGACTTCGCGGGTACGCCCCTTGTTCAGTCACAAGTAATGTGTAATGAGTCAATACTCGTGACGCAGTTAGATATCGGCAGCGAGTGGTTAATTTTTGTTTAGTTTCAGTGTATATTTTCTGTGGCTGCTGCTGTGAGAGTTGGCTGTTGAGAGCTAATGCCGCTGTGTTTGTTACCAGGTACATGTAATATTTTTTATTGGTTCGGTCACTAGTCTGCTATGCCTGGTGCCCGTGTGTATATTTTCTATGACTGCTGCTGTGAGAGTTAGCTGTTGAGAGCTAATGCTGCTGGGTTTGTTTCCAAAATAAATCCGGGTCAGAGCTGAGAAGCGACTGTGTGCGTGTCATCCTTAACACAATGCCAGAGAGAATACACCACTGCTACACGGGGAAGAGAAAATTCAGATGTGTTTGTAGCATATCAGTGTACTGTATATACTCAAGTGGCGTTAGTAGTGATCTCAGGAAGCACTTCCACATTGTTAGACGTTATATTTTACTCCACAACATTTCAAAAGTAAATCATTTTGTCTACTTTTAATCCATTACATTGTATGACAGCTGAAAGTGTTAAATCTTCAGATTTAATCTTATATAAGACAAAATATATAATGCATAGCTTTACAGCAGCTATCAACTATCCGACATGGTAAGTATGCAGTAGCTGTAATGCCACGTCTTATCTACAGTATCCATCTGGTTAAACATTAACTTTTTAAACAGGTAACACTCTCAAAGGCACCATTACTCTGAAATAGGATTTTGGATATGTGAGTACATTTTATTGCTAATCCTTTACTTCAAAAAGTATATATTTTGAAAACAGGACCATTACTTTTAATGGAGTAATTTCATATTTAGTGCTGCTTCCCTTACTTGAAAATTTGAATAGTGTGCAATATCCACACCCTGTAAACCTGTAGGTAGGCTATATCGCAGTCTGTCACTCTGTGAGGTCAACAGTCCACAGTGAGGGAGACATAGGAACAGGGTGGAGCTGGTCCCCATACTTTACATGTTTTACAAATTTAAAGCGTTGTCTTTACCAGTCTTAGCCATGCTGCAATAAATAATCCACACAGACAAACCTGTAAGTAAGTCGTCTGACATACCTACCTCAAACCTAACTGTAATTAAGTTAATGCTGTGCTTCAATGCTCTGGTCTAATTAAAACAACAAGCTATTAATAGATCATTGTGTTTTTAATGATTTATGAAGACTGCTGTTTGTGGTTTTGTCTTAGAGTGCATGGAATCTACACATGAAGTTTATGCTCAGCTATCTATCTGTGTCCAGATTGCAGTTGTTGATGTAAAACAGAGATGTAGTTTATTTCCACAGTACAGTAGAGGTTATATCATGTTCAGGTAGTACAGGTTATATCATGATAAAATGATTATTGGTTTAGGATAAGATAGCTCTATTGTGTCAACAAGAGTCACATTACTGAAATAATGATGTAACATTGTGTTTAAAATACTCACTGTACCATTATAGTTATCTAAACGGTATGCTGTACGTATCACAATGACCAAGACATGTCGGAGTAAGCAGCACACTGTTAGTAATAAAGTCAGTAAGTGATATTTCTGTTATTACAGGAAAAACTGTGAAGCATACCATTTCTTCTTCCCCTCTGCATCTCATTATTTTCTGTGTTATTTACTCAAACACTTCAACTTTCATCTTAGTTTTGCTCGGCTTTAACTATAGTACCGCTCCCTGTTTCTACAAAAGATGGCAGGCACTGCGAGAAAACATCAGATGGATGAGGAAGTAGATGTGATTGAGTCACCACAGAAGGATGGGGAGGAAGATGGAAAGACGAAGAGCACAGAGGATGTAGATCCTCCAACGAAAGGCCCCGGTGGTGCAAGTCTGTTAGAGGAAAGGTAAGATACCAGTCTATAATACACATTACAACATGCTGAAAACACAGCTTTAAAGGAAGACTATGCAATATTTGAAAGAAGAACTAACATAAACTTCTGAGGATAAAGGTCTCATTTATGTGCAATAAAACACAGCTGGGCTCAGTTCAGTAAACTCAGGGGTTTTGCTGCTACAGCCTCACTTGGTCTGGTATGAACGGTTGCTTATGGTGGCTAATTGTTAGCAAACTGTGACTTCATGGCTCTTCTTATGCTATTATACTATATTTTAACATATCACAGATAAATATTTATATAGTTTTATTACAAAAGTAAAAAGACATATTTATTGTATCCTGCTGGTGGTCTTGCTCACTCATCAAATGATAACTTTAAAGAGAGAATCTCAGGAAATTAAGGGAAATTCAAGGTCTTTGTTTATACACATTAATCAGGTTCAAACCTGCATTCTAAGCAAATTGAAGTCCAAAGTCATAATCCTTTTAGTTATGTGCTTGGCTGTCCTTGATCTGGTGACCAATGTGAAATGCATGCTGAGATAGTGTTGTCCAAGTTTATACCATGGATGAAATGTATCAGTGCAGTTCTTGGGGTTTTAGTTTACACATCAGCTCCCAATACACTCCCCATATACTGTAAAGGGTGGCGCAAGAACACCTCTGGTATTTGGACTGTTGTTAGGTAAATGTGGTTTTGTAATTGAGACTGGACTTGGGCCCTGCCTGATGACATTGAGAAAGGCCTTTAATTATCCTGTATCTGCCACAGCTGGTCACAGTGGCTGCTGCTGAGCAAAAGAGACATAATAAGGCCTTCGCCAATCTGCGTTCTTGTCTGTACCTTCTTGTGGACTTGTGAAACGTCATCAGTCGCAGCCCAAGTACTGCTCCAATTCAAAGTCATCTAGTATGCTATTAAGCTTGTATCAGATACTCCCTTCAAACGATGAGCATGTAGTTTTACTATACAAACTGCTGCTGGTCAGCCTGAAAGTGATGAATCAAAGTCATTTCAAAAGTGATATAGAGCTAAAGTTATTCCCATACAGTTGTTTGTGTTGATGTGTGTGATGATACACAATATATTTTATTTTATTTTTTCCCCACTTTCAGGTTACGATCTTTATATGTGGACAACCAAGGTCCACATCAGATGGACACCACTGAAACAGAGAGCAGGGGTGGTAAGGGCAGAGATGCAGAAAGACTTTCTGGATGTGGTGAAGGATCTGCAGACATGGAAGGGAATGCAATCACAGAGAATGTTAAACAGAAGCTTAAAGCCCATCTGAGGGAAAGGTTTACATTCATATACGAGGGCACGTCAGCCAGTCAATCGCAGCTCAAAAATGTCTACACAAGACTCTACATTACTCAACAGGCTGAGGAATATGGTTGCCAACCACATGAGATTCTCGATCAGTTTAAACTCCCGGACCAGGCGTCACCATTTTCAGAGTATCAACAGATTGACTGCCTGGATATCTTCAAACCAGGAAGGAACATTTCCCAGCAACAACCCGCAAAAGACAAAGACATCAAAAGAGTGATGACAAGAGGGATTGCCGGCATTGGCAAGACAGTTGCTGTCCAAAATTTTGCCCTAAACTGGGCAGAGGGAAAATCCAACCAGAGCATTTATTTCATCTTCGTGCTCCCTTTCAGAGAACTGAACATGCTAAAAGAGGGTGAGTACAGTCTTCTGCAACTCCTTCTTCACTTCTACCCTGAACTGAAACCGCTAGAAGATACACAGACACTTGTTAACAAGCAAGTGCTGTTAATTTTTGACGGTTTGGATGAAAGTAGATTTCCACTGGACTTTGATGGGACCATGAGAGTGAGTGACGAACATCAGAGATCAACAGTGGATGTGTTGCTGACAAACCTCATCAAAGGGAACCTGCTGCCGAACGCTCTGCTCTGGATAACTTCCCGACCTGCAGCAGCCAGTCAGATTCCCTCTAAGTACATTGACCAGATGACAGAAGTGCAAGGGTTCACTGACAGACAGAAGGAAGAATACTTCATGAAGAGATTCAGTGCTAATCCAAAGAAAGCCAAAGAAATCCTGTCTTGTCTCAGAGGGATGATAAGCTTCTGTTTCATGGGCCATATCCCAGTCTTTTGTTGGATCACCGCTGAGGTATTTCAGAAAGGATGGGGTGACCAGAGGAGTCGAACGATCACAACAATGACAGAGTTGTACATTTATTACTTGCTAGTTCAAACACACAGAACAACACAGAAGTATGGGAAGAAAAGCTCAGAATCACAGAATGCTGCCATGCTCTTTAATCTGTCCAAGCTGGCGTTCGAGCAGCTGCAAAAAGGAAACATCATATTTTACGAAGAGGACCTCAGAGAATGTGGCATTGATGTCGACAGGGCCTCAATGTTTTGTGGATTTTGCTCAGAAATCCTGAAGCAAGAACATGGGCTGTATCAGAAAAAGATGTTCAGCTTTGTGCATTTAAGCTGTCAGGAGTTTCTCGCTGCTCTTTACATGTTCCACTGCTGCATGACAAAGAACATCAGCACTTTGAAGTCTTTCCTCGATGTTGACCCTACAGATCTGGACTTGCTTGAGTTGCAGAAGAGGATTGTGGATAAGGCCTTGCAGAGTGAGAAAGGTCAGCTGGACCTGTTTCTCTGCTTCTTCCTTGGATTCTCACTGGAGTCCAACCAGAAAATGCTACAAGGTTTACTACCACAGACAAAGAGCAGCTCAGAGACTGTTGAGGAGATGAAGAGATACCTTCGAAATTTTCATGCAGGAAACATCCCACAGGAGAGGTGCATGAATCTTTTCCTCTGCAAGTATGAGCTAAAAGAAGAGAGATTCCAGGATGACATCAGAATGTTTCTACATTCAGGAGCAAGACTCTCACCCATTGACTGCTCAGTAATGTCCACCATGCTGCAAATATCCAGGGAACTGATTGATGAACTTGACTTGACAAAATGCATGACACCATTGGTGGGGGTTGAGAAACTTATCCTGCCAATGAAGAACTGCAAGCGGGCAGTGTAAGTACCATATAAAGTAAATTCTGATTTAATGCAAATAGGTGTGTTCAGACTGAATGTGAGTTGAATTACTGTGTTATGATATTTGCAGGTTTGACCACATGAGAGGTTTTGCAGTCTCTATCTATTTGCTGAAAATCACTTATGGACCATACAGATTTTTGCTGTAGTTAGCTTACAACTTACCATGTATAGTACGTAGAAGGGTCTTTCCTTCTCCTTGTCTCTGTACATTTTGGAAAGCTTAGTCATACACCCTTGAGAAAAGTGTGCACCAGACTTCCACCAGCCGAGCAACTAACTGAATGGAGATGAAATAATTTAATCGTGCAGCTCTTTTAGACAAATTTTAGAACAAAGTTTATCAGACCGAATGGATCAAATTCTGATAGTGAAATGAGTCATTTTGCGAGGAATGTGTGATGATCAAAACAATTTATCCACCGTTTTACAGCTGCAACAGTAGCAACAGAGTAGGCTAAGGTGGAGCCTATGACATAAGTGTCAACAGTGTTTTTGTAATTATTATCACTGCCAGAAAAAGTCCCACAGTCCAGCTTTAAATTATAAGCATCAAAAGATGGTGCATATAGCATCGTGAGAATCTATCATATATATATTTATACATATTTATAAGATTTCACTGTAGAGTTCATCTTTTTTTCTGTTGTTGCTTTCCTTCTGGTTTACAGACTCAAGAGTGGCCATTTGAGTGATAAACCCTTTGCGATACTACTCTCCATTCTTCAGTCACCAGACTCTTGCTTGCGGGAGCTTTGCCTGGTGTGTTTTTCTAACGCCAACGTTTCTCTTCCTGATATTCTCTTTGCTGCGTTGGGAAGTCCTAACTGCAAACTTCAGATACTGAGGTCAGTTTATGGTCAAAATCTGAACTAATTCCCCAGACTTTTGTGCACCGTCGATTTAAAATGTGAGAAGTTTTCGGTTATAATTACTAGAGTTTGTGTGTGTGTTTATTAACTGAAGTCATCCCAGTACATTTGAACCTCTGACATACTGTCACTACACCTTGTTTATAAATGATGTGATGTTTTGTACAGATTGTCTGGGTTTTCTCTGGATTTCCGTCATTGTCACACACTGACAAATTTGCTACAATTAAAACAATCATCCCTGAGAGCGCTGGACCTGACTGACTGCATATACAGTTACCCACAAGATTATAGTGGATATTTTTCTAAAGAAGTGGAGAAGAAGGAAAAGTATGATGATGTCAACGATGAACTAAGTCTGCTGACTATTATTCCCACTATCTTGATCGGTCCAGTCTGTAAACTGGAGGAATTCAGGTACATGTATTTAGTGTTTGTCTACTTTTATTGTTTTCATCATTTGTTTTTTGTGTTTTTGCCTGTGTACTTTGGCTTGCCTCTGGGTATGAAATGTACTACAGTATGTAAATAAATGTGCCTTGCCTTGCCTATAGTGACAGCATCATCCTCACATAATGTTCTCTTGTTAGCAAAAATGTTGAATTTTTATGCATTTTTGTCTTGATTGCAGCATGCCCGGTTGTCTCCTGAAAAGTAAATGCTGTCAAGTGTTTGCCTCGGTGCTCAGCTCAAATTCTCAGCTGAGAGAGCTCAACCTCAGCCGCAATGATCTGCAGGATTTAGGAGTGCAGCTGCTCTCTGTTGGACTGGGGAGTTCAAAATGTAGGCTGGAGATACTGAGGTACTGGTACACATCCTGGACTCATACGTTGATCAGATATTATGCAACATGCAATACAGGGTGAGGTGTGGTATTTTTTTAGTGAGAACCCTCTTCTCTGCAGGCTGTCATGTTGTGGGATCACAGAGGAAGGCTGTGCCTCCCTGGCCTCCGCTCTGAGGTCCAACCCATCCCATCTGAGAGAGCTGGATATCAGCTACAATCACCCAGGAGAATCAGGAGTGAAGCTACTTTCTGAAAGACTGGAGGACCCAAAATGTAGACTGGAAAAACTCAGGTTAGTAAACTGTAGAGTTCCGACCTTAAATTAAGGTTTCATTTCCCAAATACAGACAGCAGTTTTAGGGTAGTGTTTTCCTGCGATTATATCATATGATCTGTCAACTTATTCTGCTGACCATCCCAGAGTAAATAGAGTATAGCTGCAGTCCGTTGGATGCACAATTTATGCGCTGATATGTTGTTTTCAGGGGGAGTTCTGAGATGATTTCTTCTGTTCTTATGATATTTATTTCAGTGTTTCTTTCATGACCGGCTAATGAGTAAGTCAGTGAGAATTTTTTTTTTGAACTGGCCCTTTAAAAAGCACTTCTCTGAGAGGTGTGTGCTCTGTGCAGCAGAGAGGAAGCTGGCAGGCTGGTTATAAACATGCGGCAGCGGTTGCGTCGTCTCAAGCTGTCGAGACGACAGATATAGGAGGAGGCTGAAGCAACACCGTGTTTCAGTTAAGTCAGCGGTAGGAAAATATTGAAAAATGTCTGTAAGAGTAACGTTAAAAAACGACAGCTCACCAGTTATTTTACAGCAAAACGCGATTTTCATTTCGCTTCAAACTACGAGCTAAAATGGCAGCACATTAACAGAGTGCGCATTTCTGTCGAGTACAGTAACGTTACAGACTGAAACAGGTCTGGCTTCAAACTGTATTCATGTCCAAACTTAACTGACTGTTGGAAAGAAACAACTGAGGTACTGGGGTACTGAGGATAGGCTAGTGCACACTAAACGGGAAAAGAGCATGTTCTTTGTTTACAACTTAAAGAACTGAAAGTAACTCAAGAATTACCCTCTGCTTGGAGGCCGATTCACGTCATATCTTTATAGCCCTTACAAAGTATCATGTTGAGCTTTTAATGTGTTTAAAGGTGTTAATTCAACTTTACTGTCATTTTGGAGGCTGTAATTTACACTTCTGTTAAACAGATTCAACAAAACTGAACGTGTAGGATTTGTTTCAGGGCTATAGTGGTGGAAAGTAACTCAGCATATTTACTCAACTACTGTACTCAAGTACAGTTTTGAGGTACTTGTACTTGTACTTGTACTTTGATGTTACCTCATACTTCCACTCCACTACATTTCAGAGAGAAATATTTTACTTTCTACTCCACAACATATATTTGACAGCTTTAGTTACTTTTCAGATGAAGATTTGACACAATGGATAATAATAACATGCTTTTAAAGTACAACACATTGTTAAAGATGTAACCAGTGGTTTCAAACCTTTTTGGCTTTTTGACGTCTTACGAAAAGGAGTGTGTAGTCAGGGTCACATTTCAGATGTCTCATCCCAATACTTTTTTGGGATATTTTTGCTCCTATGTGACTCAGACCTGTTTTGTTTTTTTTCATAACAGTCTGAACAGCACAAACATGGAACCTGATCTTTTCAATTCTAATTTGGGCCACTTTCATATGTGGTCCTAAATCAGATACAGGTCTTTTTTTTTTTTTTTTTTTTGCAATGCAACCTCAGTCTGAACAGTCATAACGGAATTTGTGCAACTTTTACGTCACTTGTCTGAACTAAGTCTCTTGCCATGAGAGTCTTGTGGAGAGGCGCTGACAGATAGAGTTAAATATAATGTGAATAGCCAAACAAAAAAATCGGACCTGAGCAATAAATCCAAACTGAGCACTGAGGATTGCAGTGTGAACGTAGCCTATGAGTTTTTAACAGCTCCTAACCTGACACCAGATGGTTTGTTACACAGAACCATCTGAGAAGTCATTCTCGGAAACTGTTTGGAAAAGAACAGGCACTTTCAAAAAATACTCGGTAGGTGATGGATGAACCATCTGTCTATCACAGTCTTATCTTGAGAGGCAGCTGGATTCATGGGATCACAAGATCCCCTCATAGGATTCTGATTGGTCTGAACCACCAGTGGTTCAAAGCACATAACTTGAGGTTATCGCGTGATGTCGTGATCTTGTGAATCCAGCTGCCTCGCAAGGTAAAACAGCTTCACCAAATAGTGATTTTCCCCTCCCCTCCCTAAATGTTCATATGATCCAATATTTCACCAAAAATCAGAGATTAGAGAAAAAGTCCAAAAACTGAAAACAGATTTGTGTATCAGAACTTTTTTTTGTGTATCAGAACGTTTTTCCCTCTCCCATTAATCATCTCACGACCTCTCAGACATATCTGGTGACCCTTTGGAGGGGCCCGACCCTTAGGTTGGGAACCACTGGACTACACTATGTATAAAGTCGTTGAAACTATTACTATTCACTTCACTATTGATAAAAATAATGATGTCATATAATCACAGATCAGTCACTGCAGAACAAGTGCTTTTACTTTAAGTACATGTTGTTGCTAATATTTATGTCCTTTAGTAGGATTTTTCATGCAGGACTTTTACTTCTGATGGAGTATTTTTATATTGCTGTATTGGTAATTAGGCTAAGTAAAGGATCTGATTACTTCTTCCACCACTGCCGGGCTGTTGTATTAGATTCATTTGTTTTAACTGGGTGCACCTAATAAAATGGCAACTGAGTGTATTCTCTGCTAGCTGCAAGACTTCAAAACCTGAAAAGAAATTAATGTTGGCATCCTGTAATTTAAGTTCTTACCTGAATGTGAGATCTGAGCAGAAGAATATTTATCATTTAAATCGAACATTCATCATCAGCACAATTAAGTACCGATGGCATGTACTTCATCTTTATTTAGTCAAGTATAATTAACTTAAGACAAGAATTGTCAGAATTTCCTATTAACTTGTGAAATAAGAAACATTCTCTAGGTCTGTTTATAAAATAATAAAATGTTGCATAATACGATAGAATGCAAACTTAATTTTCTATGGCATGAGAAAATGTGAGCCTCATGTTTAATTTGTAATAATATCTGATGTCCATTTTAATGACTGCCACGGTAAAGGCACTTTCTCACTGTCTGTTCCTCTGTGTTCCTCAGTGTGGAGCATGATGAAGAGCACTGGGTAAACCCACAGCATCTGAACAAGTGTAAGCTTTTTATTCACTGAATTTCTACTCTGTCAGTTTTCATTGTTTGACAGACAAGACTGAAACCTAACCATCATGCTCTCTATTTCTTTTATAGATGCCTGTGATCTCACATATGATCCCAACACAGTTAATGAACACCTCCTCCTGTCTGAGTGCAACAGGGAAGTGAAGTTTACTGAAGAGAAGCAGCCATATCCTGATCACCCAGAGAGATTTGATGAAGAGAGGCAAGTACTGTGTAGAGAGGGCCTGACTGGACGCTGCTACTGGGAAGTGGAGTGGAAAGGATTTGTGAATATTGGTGTGGCATATAAGAGTATAGAGAGGAAAGGACGGTGGGACACAGAAATTGGCCGGAGCAACAAGGCCTGGTGTTTCAATATCACTGTGTGGAACGGTTATTCTTTCCATCACGGCCACACAGAGACATTTATTCCTGCCCCCATCATTGATGTCCAAGCATTCCTGGCCAGACCAAGGAGACTGGGATTGTTTCTGGACTGGCCAGCTGGTATCCTGTCTTTCCACTGGCTGTCTGGTGACACAAAAACTCTCCTTCATACTTTCCACACCACCTTCACCGAGCCTCTCTACCCAGCGTTCACTGTTTACACTGCATCTTCTTTGACCCTGTCCAGAGTAGTGAAGCCTAAAATGGATCCTGTGAGTATTTCTGGTTGTTTCATAGCACTGCACTACAAGATGCTATCACTGTGAACAAACAAACTCATTTTTAAAAAATGTTTTTGTCTTTTTGGATTCCAGGCTCAGTCAAGCTTCATACCTGAGGTGACAACAGAAAGAATCGGCATTTCATACAAGTACAAAATATCATTACACAACAATTCACAGTATTCCTCCTAGTTTGATGTTTTTTCAAGTTGTTATTCTAAACAAGAGCTGCAACAATTAGTCAATTAATGGATTAGTCAATCAACCAAAAATGAATTGTTCAGGTCATTTTTCAAGCATAAATAACAAACATTTGATGGTTCTCACTTCCCAAATATGAGGATTTGCTATTTTTCTTTGTCTCACATGATTGCAAATTGTATACTTTTGGATTTTGGATGACATCACTTTGGACTCAAGGAAATTATGATGGAAATTTTCAGTTTTTTAGACCAAAGATCAATCTGTATTTGATGTTTTTGACAAAAAACTATGCATTCCACATCATTTTGTACCATTAGCATTACAATATTTATTTAAAAACAAAAACAGGTTGTAGTTTTTCATAGTACACTCAGGGCCAGATGGCGCACCTCTCTCTTCTTGGCATATGCGTTTATTTGAGGACAGCACAAGTAATTGGAGGAGACACGTTAACATTTACTAACATTGTGCTGTTTGCGAAAGTCAGTTTTGCACAGAAAATTCTCCACCTCTGAAAAACAGGCGTAAACAGAGCATGAATGGAATTTACAAGAACCACAAGGCAGTTTGTGTTTGTAAAAAGAAACGTGCATTAAATATAGCTTGTACAGGTATATAAGGAAAAAAAAGACTTGTAGAAACAGAAATTAAGCAGGTAGGCTTTTATTAATGAACACAATATCTGATTATCTAATTTGGATTTGAACTTTACCATCAATGATGGCTGATGGGAGTATTTTCCACTGTTCTGTGTTTTACAGGTTCATTTTCCCTGGTCCAGGTTTGTTCCATTGTTCTTTGACTGGACTGGGGTTTAATGTGACTCATGAGGGGGAGGTCATGTACAGGACTCTGATTTGGAATGACATGCTCCTCCAGCCAGCTCGTAAGGTGCCTGCAGGACCGCTGTTCAGCATCGAGTGTGCTGAGGACTCTATCCGTCAGCTCCATCTCCCACACTGTGAACCTGAACCTGGTAAGAACACTATTGCTCCTCACACATTAAACCAACAGAAAATAGTGTTTTCTTTTATGTACCTAAAGTCTGTAACAGTACTTTGTAGTATAAATGCTGCGATGGAAATGACACTGAGTGAAACTGTTATGGGGCTAATTTGATGGTTCTACATATTCACAGCACTGGTCTCTGAAAGCCTCGCTGTCGTCAACATCACTGAGGATGGCATGAGCATCATACAGCCGCTGGAGGTTACTGACACCCACGTGATTGTGGACGTCCCTCACCTCTCTTCCTTTGGCATCGTCTGGGATCTCATCAAGAGGTTTCTGAATTTCATAACGAAACCAGTATATGGCCAAGTCCTGCTGTTCCTGCGACCACCGCTCCGCTCAGGGAAACAAATCCTCAGTGTGATTCTGCTACCAAGCAACGTGCCTCTGCTGGAGGTAAAACCCTCTGTCACATCATAGTTTACCATCAGTATAATACACTCTTCTAATACACTTGTATTCAAATAATCTGATCATTAGGCTTCATGTCATCACCTCAAAAGCACTGTTAAGTATCTGCTTGTTAGCACATTGTGTCCTCTTGTGGCGAGTAATGGTAATGTCCTCATGTTTCAAGACTGAAACTTCAACAGTGACATCTTTGTGAGTAATAAAGTTAAACCCTCTAACAAAATGTTCTGATATCACTGAAGGTAAAAGCACAACATACAGAATCTGAGTTCATCAAGGCCCCCTCCTGCTGTCGTCTCTACAAAGAACAATATTACAGCCTCTTTAGTGACCCAGACAGCTATAAAATACAGCCACCGGTGAGTATGATCATCAAACACAACTTCTGCTGCCTCTGCATACAAGTCAAACCCCAACATATGGTATAATGACATGTTTCCACTTCATTTCATTTCAGCGTGCACATTTTTCTGACAATTACGGCCCAAATTACCACGCGTCGTATGAGATCATCCTGAGGACGAGCACAGAGGAAGTGACTCTGATGTTGCGAGATCCAGACAGTGCACAAGTCTGGCAGCACTGCCTTCATCTGCCTGGTAAATACAATGTCACTCAGTCGATAGAGCACTAAATAACAGCCATGCACATGCAGTGGCTTTTGAAAGTGCTCAGTGTTCATACTTCTTCTTCTGTCATGACATTCCTGGAATTTTATGAAATTTATGAAAAAGTTATGACTTGATTATATAAGAATTAGGGCCTTTAGCATAAACACTACCTAATCTTATTAACCTAATCTTAAAGGGTAAGTGTTGATATTTTTTCTATTATAACAAATCCCCTGAAAAGACCCACACCAACAATTAATTGATCCCACTAACAAGTATTGTGAGTGTATCCAAAGCCTGATTTACCATACTGGTCCTAATATGAGACATCCCTTCTTTTCCAATACATGTTTTTGGAAAAAGACTTTTTTGAACATACAACACACTTACAAACTCGTCGATACGTTTCCCAGAGATAATCCAAGAAAAAGAAAGTCCTCATCCTGGAAGCCTCATCTCATAAAAGTGAAATAATACCATCAAAGCTGAAATTGTAGCTTGTCAATCAGTCACACACTCACACTCTATCCTGTCAGGCTGTTGAAAGAGTTGAAATGATTTTGTCATGGAAGAGCTCCCATTGAGTTATGGAAATTCTTCCAATTTCTAGCTGGCCTCTGTTGTGAATCAAATTCTTTTTCCAGCTTCATCTTCAGATGCTTCATCAGTTCAAAATCTGCCAAGGATGGGAGACAACATCTCAGCAGACGAGAAGCTGCGAACTGTTAGGTCAGCGTTTATCTACAGAGTGTCTTATCCTGTTCTGGACAAGCTGCTGGATGAACTTCTGGGACACGGGGTTATAACTGATGCTGAGAGGGAGGCAGCCATGGCCAAACCCAGGCGAGACAAAGCACGAGACGTGATTGACATGGTGCGAAAAAAAGGAAGCGATGCCAGCGAAAAACTGATTACCCTCTTCTCCGAGGATGATACATTCCTTTGCAGAGAGCTCGGCTTAATCTGATGGAAAAAATATTTAGAGTGATGATCATATGAAGCCATGATATCATCATTTCAATCTGAAAAGCAATGAAGTGAAACACTATAAATAATGATTATACTCGAGCAAATGTCATGAATCAGATGTTGAGGAAGTGAACCATATAGGATATACAACACAACAGAGCCCTGCAGCCTGAATTACACATTACATTTAATCATTTTTTCAAACTGTGTCAACAGACTTTAATGTAAGTGATACCACAAAGAGCGAGCAGAGACACTGGCATACACGTCTTGCTCTAAAACATTCCTTATCAAGTGTCTTAAAGTTGTTTATTGTATCTCAAAATCACAATTATGTTTCTGTTGATTTAATTGCAAAGAAAGAAGAAAACTTGATAATAGGAAAGTTATATCGTTATGTGTGTGTGCTGGGGAACAGTGAGGGCTGTTTGTAGCTGTTGAACATGATTAATTATTGCAGTGCATTTTGTACACTTAAGAGGACATAAATCAATGTATGAACAGCTTTCATGTGCTTGCTAATTATTTTCACACATTACAGAGCAGTTGAGATTTAGTGCATGGTGAGTAACTGCCATCTCCTCAAAATGATGCTGGAGTTACAGATGATGTCCTGTTTAGTAAATACAATGTGGAGTCACATTAGCCTGATGCAAAGCAGCCCACACTTCATATCATTCCTTTTTGTCATAAATGTGTATACTTTGTTTATATTTTTCTTGATATTTTAATAGAATATTTTATGGATTTAATCATATATTCTGTGTGCTTTTGGACTTTATATACTTGGATCACATTTCTATGTTAATTTGAGTATTAAAACATATTTTATTCTAATATTATCTCTCTACACAATTGTCTAAAGGCTATTTCAAAGCCTCCCCAAAAGTGCTAGGAATATAATTCTGGTTGAGAATATAAAATACCTTTATTTTATTTTTTGTTTTGGGACCAAAACTTAAATTTAGGAGTTGACCTACCTGACTAACATTATTATTATATTTTATCTTAAGTTGACAATAAACGTCATTTTAGGAACTTTATTCAAGCGTGATTCCCTTTTTTGTCACTGAATTTGAGCCAGTTCGTGACAATTGAAATATATCAATCCACCTGTTTCGAATGTTATCACCCGATTGAATTGGCGTTATGCACTAGATGGTTTCTGTAACTCAAAGGTGATGATGATAACACCCTGCTTAACCTACTAGTAGGTGTAGCAGGTCCCTTCTAACCTATATCTATGAGGCTGAGAACCACTGATAATGCACATTCAATGGAGTGATAACATTTGAAGCATAAATCAGACTTTGTATATCTCTGATTCATCCCAAACAGTTTTGTGTTCCTTCTATCTCGTAACAATGCTGGCACTTCCTCTGAGATTAAGGAACTATTAAATGATAGATAGATTATAGACTATAGATAATGATGCTTACTGATGATTGCACACTGCTTCTGTTCTGTACATGTGATTCCTCCGTTTAGAAGCTTTTACTTAAAAAACCTTCAAATCTGTGATGTCGTAGCAGTGTCCACAAAAACTGTATGTCTAAATATGATCTGCCACAGCAGTACATTGAATATTCATATTGGTTTAGAGATACTGTAGCTGATTAGTCATACAAAATTCATGCTTAAACTGCATTAATTCCACAATACCGTTTGGCTTAAAAATGACACATCATAGACTACACAGACATTGCTGCTCTTTCTCAATTATTTACACACATTATTTCTTAATAGCTCAAATAAACTTTTCAAACAAATGCCAGCTACTTTTATTTTTTTTAAAAAACCTCTTATGCTAATATATATACATTTGACACACAAAACTACGCACTGAAAATAAATTTAGCTAATTAACAATTTACCACTTACCAACTAAACCAACTTAACTCTTGTTTCTGTTTTTTCTTATAACTCATAACAAATTCCACCATTCTGTAAAATGTCTTAAACATTTACTGTTAAATTACCATTACTCAGCAATTTATTATAAAATGAAGGGACTTGTAAAATTTAAAAAAAAAAAAAAAAAGTGTTACCAGACTTTTAATAATACTAAGTGTTATACTAACTAAGTGTCATACAGTTATCAAACAGTACAACAACACTGCACACATTCATTTAAAAAGACGTCTAAAATCACAAAAATATATAATTATATAATATATAAAATATATCATTCCACCCTTCAGACGCCCTGATCAGGTAAAAAGCCATCACATCAGTTATGTAGTTAAAAGTTTACATATAAAAAAGATGGTAATCCTCACGTATAACTCCATGGTGACCTCTGACCCTGCTTGGCTGCTTGTTCATGTCATGTCTGAGCAGAAATCAAAGTGCTGCTAGAGCATCTCTTTCAAACTGTGGTTGTTTGACCACATCGTGGATCATATGACACAAAGCACAGTAAACTGTGACTGCCGCTGAATACCACGTGTTACCCACTTGTGTTAACTGGCCCACAGAAAAGGTTTTCTCATCAGTGTCACACACCAACAGTCATGTGCAATCATTCAGTAAACTCTTATTTATATTTAGAACTTTGGTTTAAATTGTTGATAAGTTTATAAACTGAAGACAAAGAAACATAACCAGCAGAGTGTGTTACAATGATGAACCTTACCACTTTGTTTTTCAAGTTCATTTGAAAATGTCAGTTGGATTGTTTTCTTTTTGATCTATAAATGATGGAGTCACACACAAGAAGAGCTCATCAATTTAGCTCCACTCTGTCTTCTGAAAGATGATTTTTGCTCAGTGTAGTGATGTGATGGTGCAGCTGTCACAGTGTCTCTCTTTCTCTTCACGTTTGTCAAAAAACAGCAACAGAACTCCCAAACACCACGATGAACAGCCAGAGACATGTGTTACTGTCACCTGTCAGACGCATTGAACATGAACACCAGTAAAATACACTGAAACATTATGTTTCATTGAGAGTATGAACCTTTAGAAACAGAAGATTGAATACTTGTGTTGTCTGTGTTGTTTTGTCCACAGAATGTCTTCATATCAGCTACAACAGTCTTATTTTCAGCAGCGTTGGCAGCCACACATCTATAAGAGGAGCTGAAATCCTGCTTGTGTACAGTGAGAGGCAGAGAGAGAGCAGAGCTGCTCTGGTTCAGTATCTCCTCGTCTTTGTACCACAACAGTGTCATCTCTTCAGCTTTCTCCACAGAACACAGCAAGATGCAGCTCTCAGCACTCATACTCAGTCTCTTCACTGCAGGATGTGATACACACTCTGCAGAGGAAACATTAAAAACAAATGCTACAGTGTAATCACAACACTTGGTTAAAGGGTCAGTTCACCCAAATTATATATATATAAAAAACACATTTCCTCACATAACTACCAACCCATGCAGATAGTTTTGGTTTAATTTCTTCAGTGTATTGAAAAATCCACATTCAAGATTTCTCCTCCACCAAAGTACAAAAGAAATGAATGAAATTTCACTTGTGTTGCTCAAAGCAATTAAAAATGAAAACAGAACTATCTACATGGTTAGATATGACTACAGGTCAATAAGATTTTTTTGTTTTTTCATTTGTGTTAACCAGCCCTTTAACCTAAAGCATTGCCACAGTGATTTGGTTTACTAACTGTGATGTATTTGAAATGAGCTTATGAAGAAGTCCTCTTATCACCCTATCATCTGATTAACATTATTTGCATATGACAAGGACTGGAAACTCTATGTACATGTAATTGTATTGTATTAATTAAAACTATTAACAAAAACACAGTGTGTAAACAAATATGAAGGGACAATCTTCACAATATGACTCACCATACTGCACACTGTGAGTTTGTAAGATGTAAAGAAAAAGTTTCCTTTTTTAGAGTCGACAGTATGAATCCCGGAGTCACTCCTCAGCAGTCCTGTGATTGGAAAGAGATCAGTGATGTTCCAGTGAAGTCCACTAGAGGGTCAGGTTCCTCACTTCCTCAGTATCAAATGTGATCATCACTGTGAAACATATAGTGATCCAACGGTCAGTTCAATTCAAAACCACAGAGAGCTGCTGAATCACTGTTTAAATACATTTTTAATTCATGAAATTTTGGTTAGTGAGCTGTTACTGAGCTGCACAGGTACTGAAATGACCAACTTGGTAAACTAGCATGTAAATCACAACTTAAGCTTGTATTATTTAAAATAGCAGTACTTTAGTAGTAATGACAATACTACTACTACTACTTTTTCTGTATGACATTTTAAAACAAGGTCACACAGTTTTCTCTAATGAGTTCATTTGCAGCTGAAGTCATTGCATTCTATGTTGCATAGGAGTGGTTGAGGAGGAAGAGAAGCAGAACAGCAACTGCAACAACAATAAAAACATGACTAGACAATAGATACATGACAAGCATGACTAGAATATATTGCTATAATTAAAAAAAAAACATTTTGCCATGGTGAATGTGTAAACCTACAACAACAAACCAAAGAAGAAATAAAAATATTAAAAAATAAAATAAGCGTTGCTAACAGAAAATCCTGCTGACTGTGATGGAGGAATTTATAATGGGAACTGGTAACTCTGTACATCCTTTTATGTCAGCATGCATTGTTTTTCCTGTTGAGACATCCATATGTAGAAATTCACAGAATTCATAATTTGTTCTTTTGAGTGATATTTCTTTTGATTTTTGTGAATGCAGTCTGCATGTCTGAATGATTGAAGAAATGAAGGTGAACACAAGGAGGCGCTCATGTTCAGTGTTCATGCTTCACACAAGCAAGACATAATCTCCACCTGCACTCACTGTACTGCTGGCGTTTGCTGTAAACGGTTTGCTTTGGACTTTTGAACTCTGTATGTGTATGTTGTGAAGTTAAAACTGTTAAATTAGAACCACTGATGGTCAGTCACAGCCTGGTGATGCTTTCACACTTCTGTCACTCAACAGTTAATCTTGTCTAAGTTAAGAATTAATCCACATTGCCAGTATCAGACATCATTTAATCTCTTTTCAGTTCTCAAGGCATATAAAACAGAAGCTCTTCTGAGTGTATTCATCACAGTTTCAGACAAAGAGGAAGAGGTAGAACTTCCTCCATTTACAGTTATATCAGCTTCCACATGACCAGACAGGAAAAGGACATTCACTTCATTAGTAATACTGCAGTAACACATATAGATCTAGATCAGGTCTTGTGCAAACCTTTATTTAAAATTTTGTTTGAACACCCAGCTCTGTAAAACCAGTTAGACAACTCTCCTTCCTCTGAAAATGCCACCAGCATAGCTGGAAATGGTTGTACGTGTTGAAAACATGATCTTTTGTGAATCAGCCACATACTGGTATAGCTGTTGTGCCCTTACTTTAACCTTGTTTGTGCTTTCATATAATTAAGTTCTGGCATAATCAACCACACCGTCTTTAAGCAGCAGTTGCTGTCGCCACTGTGGCTAACCTCACTTATATTAAGTGCTCTTCAAGCTAAAGTAAACCCATAATGTTGATGCAAGACAATTATTAGCATGGCTGTTATAAAACTCCTACAGAAAAGCAGTTATTACCAGTGACTCACACACAGTACTAAGCATTCATTTGTTTTAACATTTTGACAGGGAATCTCAAAAGCTCAAAACATTCCCCCCCTCAGTGAACCTTGAACCTTACTTTAACCTGACATTATCCTTTTATCAGTGACAAATTTGCACCATCCCATGACCATATGCAACAGTTTATGATGAGTAAATATTTCTTCTGTATGTTCCATTTTTTTTCTTCTTTGTTTGACAGTTAAACTGCCCACTGAGAAGAACACCTGATAACATGAGACTATTTGTTTGAGAGAGGGGGCAGGGCTTGGCAGAGAGGAAAGAGTCTACTTCCCTTGGATTAATGATCTGTGATTCCACAAGCCACAACTTGCCCACAGCCAATCTCTCTCACTATCTGTTCTTGCAGTCTTAGCCAGATTTGTGTTCTAATTTTAGAAACTGTCCAAACTATAAAAACAGTTTTCTGTGTTTGTTATCACACCCTTTCCCATCCCTCCTCTCATATTTCTCATTATTATATAAATGATTCCCATATTAAAGATGCATTAAGACCTCTGACCGTGACTACTTTGAGGGAAATTCCTAAACTCAAATGTTTCAGTGAAGTAACAAGCATACTTTTGAGTGGAGGGTGACTGGATTTCCATCCCATGTGAGAAAGATGCATTGACTTGGACTCACCATCACTTGTACTAACTTAATTGACAATGTTTTGGTCCTCAGACCTTTATCAGGCAAAGCTCTGAACACCTGAGACCTGAAAATACATGACTGTGTGGTCAGGAACAGTTCCAACTCCATCATTAAGTTCGCTGATGAAACATTTCTATATAATAATACAGTAACAAAATCATAAAGCAGTATGTTATAAATTAGTATGAGTATATTTTGTAGGCTTAAAAAAACAATCGTAATAAGTTTAATGAGTTTTACATTTATAGTTGTGCTGTTTGTACTGTTGATGTAGAGAGGAGTACTGCAGATATTTGAAAATATATACAGTATATGTGAAGAAAAACAAGGATAAGCTAAAGTAAAAGGCAGATCACTGACTGTCATTGGGGTACAGTGTACTTTTCATTCATATGTCACATCATTGAGTCGATAAAGACATTTTCTATACACAAAAATGCTGTATTATTAAGTTGTACATTTCATTTAAGACTGAAACTATGTGCTGCCTGCTGTAGAGAACATTTTTAATAACCTGATGACCACTGTTTCTGTACTGTTAATATTTAGTACACATCCAATATAGTAGATTGTCATACAAATCAATGTCTTTTAACTGGTTTGCAAATATATCACTGTGAAGCAACATTGTGTTTTGTTCCTACTGGGTTCCTGCAGGGATGCAGCATATTTTTTCTTTTCTAATTTTTCAGACCGACACAGACGCAATTACACCAACTTTAATTCGCTTGAAAACAGCGTTACTCTTCTTGCCACTGCATGACAGTCCTCAGTCACTAACTGCTTTAAGGACTTGATGATGCACACTGTTGAGCTCACTGAATGAATAATGATCTGCACAAAAGACCACAACATAAATAAAACTATGACTAAAACAAGTTTGTGTTCTGCTGTTTGTATGACCTGACATCATAAACACAAAAAAGCTAAAGTTGGGGAACAGGGTCTAGTGAAAAGGGAAGGAAGCAGTCTTTTCACACAGTGAATCGCATCATACTCATTAAAACTATAAAACCTTTCAGTGAAACTTTGTGTCCTGTTTAGAGGCATCTGCATTTATGATGTTTTTACTTTAGTTTGTCACCCATCTCTATATAACATGTTTACATTCAAATATTAATATAATTGCAGACTGTGAAAGCTCCGCATCTTGCTAACTTCCCATCGATGGAAAATGGTAAAAGGTTAAAATATATAGACAGCTCTGCATGTTGTGTGAGAAACTGACAGAAACCATTTTCTGTGGTCAGTTTTTATAGAAATGAAAGTATGCATCGAGTGGTTGCCATGGGTTGATGATGCTTGTTTTGACTCATGCATGTCTTGACTTAGATGGCTTGAGTGGCTGGACGGTGACAATACAGCTTTTTTTCCTCTCATTCATTCTGCATTATAAAGCGTAACAGGAAGAGGTAAATGTGGTTTTTCTTCAGTAACAGCCAAGTTTCCAGTTGAAGAGCATAAATGTTGCAATAAGTTAAGTCAGAAAACTTCATGGTATTTTAGAGGATAGTGCTTCAAATGCTGTTGTTAAAAGGAATTTGATACTAGAAACTATGATAAATAGGTCGACTATTCATACAGATTTTTATACCTGAACCATGCTTATGCTTTCTGTACTGGTATAAGGTGTGTTTATTGTTTAAGCATTTTATTGTTTAGCATTAACATCACTTCCTATGATGACACAATGTCAGAAATCATTTACAAACAGTGTATTTACTTGCACATTAATATCATGATATCTAGTGAGAAAACCGATTGATAATGCAACAACATCTTAACTCAATTGTCCAGGATGAAGGAGTCACTTTGGAAATCCTTATAAGAAATGAGCTTTTTTCACTGCTACCAATGTGTCGCAAAATTCTAGATAAACTAATTGATGTGCTGTTTTACTATGTACAGTAAATACCCTACTGAGTCACATCTGGGGTTGAAAATGATAGCTGCATTTTGACTTCACTTTAAAGTACAGCACACCATCTTAGTATCTCATAGGAGTGTTACTGAATACAAATACGTTATTCATTAAAGTACAAATAGTGTTTGGCTTTGTTTGTTTTTTTTAAGAATATTTGTTTCATACAAATATTTTAAAAAATATTCGTTTTCAGGAAGAAAAAAAACATGTCAAATACCAGCGTGCAGGTTGGTTACATCACTATCTCAGTGTCTCTCCTCTCCTCCGCTGTTAGATCTATCAGCAGGTCTCAATGAGGGGAGTCACATCCACCTGCTACATGACGCACATTTCCTAATTTGGACATCACTCCCAGAGTTGAGGGTGTTCCCCAGAGATAAAGCTGAGCTACTGACACATGCAAAGGGCTCCCAAGGGACTCTCCATAACCTGTTGTTCCCCTTCTCCTTTCCACAAAGTTAGGTTGTGAAAAACAGACAATAAATGAAAAGTGCAAAGCAAGAATCACCTTTGAAGTTCATCCCTACACGTTACACAATGTGCTGTCTCTGTGTATAAATTGGTAGAGGTCTGTCTGCAATGAGGTGATAGGTAGAGTTTTAGCTCAGTAGTCAGCACAGTCATCTATGATCTGGAAGACTTCAGTTTGAGACCCGATGTGGGGACCTCCTTCATAAGATAGTTTATTCATGAACACTTATTGTAACACTTTAATTTTCGACAATTAAAAGCGTAATAAAAACTAAACATGATTTTTAAGCCTCTTTCCACTTTTATTCGAATACAAAGTCTCTAGTACGTGGTCATGCTAGTTTCTCTCCTCTCCTCTGCTCCCTGTGTTTCACTGAGGGCGGGGCTGAGGCATTATTATGGATATCAATTTTCTTGGCAAGACAAGCCCTGCATAGCATTCATGCACTAGGATTGGCCAGGCATCTAATTGGCCAAACTACTAATGAAGGCAGTATTTATATGCTAGTGCCCACTACAAGGCTTATCAGAATTAGCCTGAGCTTAGTACCATATTAGCTGAATTGGTTAACATCATCTGACAGTTTGAAAGTTCACAAGTAACATAAATATTTGAGCCAATATCAACATTATACAAATACAATTTGCTATGACTCGCATTCATATAGACTCACATCAGTCTTCACAAAACGGAGAGAGAAACTTAACAAGCTTGGACAGCAGACATGTGACTTGCTGCTTGCTTGGAATAGCGTCACATGATCAAGCAAGGGCTTCTGGGAAAAACAGAGTCTGCTGGGAAATGGAGCTCTTAAAGAATAACAGGGAGTTTTCTACATTCTCTGCTCAAGCAGTGGACAGCTGCCACCTTGTTTCCCTCTTCAATCCAGGAGCCCCCCAACTAACAATCAGATTTCTATCTCTCTTCAAAACAACAGATACAAAGAACGGGGTTAAAATCATACAGAAAAAATCATAATAGCAAATACACTTTTAAAAGATCAATATTGTATATGAGCCTAAATTGTTTTGTATTTGAAAAGAGGTCTAAAGGTGTCTGGAGCTGCAATGGGGTTTTAATTCTTAGTGGTGTGTAGTGTTTGCAACATTTTCACATAACCAGGAGTCATTTGATTCAGGGTTAATTTTGAAATTCATCTTTAAAATCTAATTCTGTGCATACTGAGAAGTAATGAGCAGATATGACATTCAGTACGATGGATTTATTATATGTTGGGTATAACATTTATTCAACTTACAATTTACTAACAAAACTAAACTAAACAGTGATTGAAACAGCATTAAAGGACCAATGTGTAGGATTTTGTGGCCTCTAGCAGTGAGGTTGCAGATTGTAACCACCTGAATACCCTTCCCCTCAACCTCCCCTTCCAAGCATGTAGAAAAACCTACAGAACCTAAACTCATGAAAAACGTTTGGTTTGTCCATTCTGGGCTACTGAAGAAACATGGCGGTGCTACATGGCGGGCTCTGTGGGAGAGGACCATAGATGCATAAAGAGAACTGGATACAGCGTTGGAGGCAGGGCCCCGTTCATTCCTATGACAGTTGCTCAGTGGCGCATGAAGCAAAAAAAATCAACTTCCCGGTATGAAAGTACCCAGATCTTCCGCATTGTGTGGCCCATAGAGCATGCACACTTTCACTGGCCGAGTCAGCTACAAGCCCTCGGGCTAACTTCAATGGGGATAAAACAATTCAATCATGCAGCTCTTCGATGCTTTTGAAATGTGATCAGACTGAATGGATTTAATTCTGATAGTGAGACAAGTCATTTGGTGGGGGTTGTGACGCTCAGAAAAATGTATCCGCTGATTTACAGACGTCTCTTTCACAATGTAGGTCTATGGGAAAAAGTCTTTTTGGGCCAGTGTGCATCACGTGACATTGTAATTACATGGTTTGGCCGCCTTGTCAAATTGGCTTCAAAGCCTGTTGCTCTTCCTGTATCCAGTTCTCTTTATACATCCATGAAGAGGACCCATTCCCTATAAAGTGCTCATTCTAAGGTGACAAAAGGTGATTATACACTAATTAAAACATACTCATGAATATTTCATTCTATTACTGCCAAGTCCGTTCCACTAGATGCCACTAAATTCTACACAGTGCACCTTTAAGAAGATTTTTTGGGGACTGAAAAAAACAAATTAATCAAGAAGACACACAGACATACATCACATCTGGGCAATGACAAAACATTACAGTTTCTGTTTCTGGATGTCTGTAACAGACACTACAATCCACATCAATGTCTCTTAATTTTTTTTTAACATAGGTTTTAGCTGGATAAAATTTATGTCTCTGCACCGGAGCACACACCATCAGACACACAGATGGAGCACTCGCTGCTGCTGCCGCCGCTGCTGCTGCTGACGTGCTCAGTATTGTTGAGCTACAGTATTTGACGAGTTAGGAATGGGAAGTTGTGCACAACGCAGGTCGAGACACGTCTGTGAGCACAGAATCCGTTCTAACTGGACAAGATTTCACAAACCTTTTGATATCTAAGGAATTAACAAAGAATGTCTGTCTCTATCTGAACTCTGTGATGGAGGCACAGATGAGAATTATTCTCTTTCTTATGGGTAAGTTATTAACTTCGTAACGTATTTGTTCATTATTCTTTACCGAACCGCTGTAGGTTTATTAGAGGAATCCTTAAATACATAATAAATACTGCTGTAATGAGTTGTAAGAGTGTGATATATATAGGTACTGTGCAAACATTGGGTAAAGTAGTAGAGGTTTAAAACAACAACAAGTTAATAGCACTGGTGCGAACATTAAATACATTTTAAATAGATTTTTAAACACACTTTGGTCTCCTCATTTGTCCGCAGCAGTTCAAGTTCAATAGCATTTTTTCAATGTGACAGAAGACACACAAGATAAAAATATGATGAAACGGAAGAATTAAAATGTACAGTGCAGTCAGACATATGCATAAATAACCCCGAACCTAATTTCACTAAAGGTTTTGGCCTCAACTTCAAAGAACCAAGATTTGAAACAGACCTGCAGTTTTCTGGTAGTTTTCTGGGAGTTCCAGATGGTGCATAAGAATAAAATGCTGCTTCTCCATATTTAATTTTGACTAAATATATCTGTAATATGATCTCAGAGGTTTGGATGGGTCATAATGTATTAGCAGCAGATCAAGAATGTATTTTGCTCTGAAACCATTTATGCTTTATAAACCAACAGTACTATTTTAAAATCAATTGTGTGACACACAAGACGATCTGAAGTCTGTGATCCAGTGAGGACTCTGAACCAGCTACAGTTGTCTGGTCAACTTTTTAGAGACCTGTGAAGACATTATTACATCATTACAGTAGTTTAATATATTCTTAATGTGGCTATTAAAATCTATGTCTGAGTCCATGACTACACCAATATTCCTGGCTTGGTTTCTGGTCTTTAATGTTAGTGATTGAAGCTGAGTACTGTGTTCTAATCATTTCAATCATGGCTCCAAAAACATTTTTTTATGTTTCTTTGTTTTGTTATTTCTGTTTTATCTTTGTTTAACTGGAGAAAAATTTTTCACATCCAATCGCATTTCTGTACACTTACATATTTACCGATTGACACAAAGTAGTTCTGATCCTTCAACTAGAATTCTTACTAATACATTTTACCAGACTGTCTAGTAATATGTTATGGTCGACTGGCTCGAATGCAGCACTGAAATCTAATAATACCAAGGCTGAAATTTTTCCACTGTTCTGTTTTAAGTAGATATTCAAGACCTTAACATAACAGTGCTGTAATGACACTGCTGTGAAATCATGACTGGAAAACACCAAAACAGTTATTTAGGGACAAGAAGGTGTTTAGCAGTTGAGAAAAAGCCTTTTCAGTGATTTTACTTAAAAGTTTGATATGTACCTGTAATTGTTCATTAGTGAGGTGTCTTCGTTGTTCTTTTTTACAGTGTAATTTAACACATCAAGATCTGATTAAAGGTGTTGGGAAATACTACAGCATATGTAAAAGTAGTGGAAAGCCTTTTGTGGCTCCAGAGGGAGAAATCTGACAAGTGATGCCTCAAGTGATGTCACTTGAGTCATTATTGGTTGGGGCTGAAGACTACAAGTTTGAAAATGAAACAAATCTAGAGGTGCAATACAGCATTGGAACATTGTGAGAGAAAGGTTTAGAAATCAAAATATGTTCAGTAGAAATGAAAAATATTTTTCGTTGTATTTTTGCTTCAGTTATCACTTAATAGCAGCAAGCTGATGAAACTGCAGTGTTTTTCCATCCAACAGTTTATAGTGTTGTTACTGTAAATACAGCTGCTTACAGTAACACATTTAGAGGAAGGTGTTTCCACCCAATCCATTAAATCTGCACTGACCGTACAAAAGATTGCAGTCTGTCTAAATATATTTACAAACCACTGAAAAATCCAAAAACTGTGACCTTATTCACAGCAGTGAAAGTTAATGTTATCAGAATCATACCAGTCCATTGAGCCTTATTTAATTACTGTGTATCATTTTTCTCTATCTGGTGTGTCTGGTCTAAATTTAATCCTCCATGTTACCCCTTTTATATTTATATTTTTTTACTTTTGGAAACAATAAAGAACCAACGTAGGTGTAATTTGCAACATGCGACTACCAGCATAAAAGTTGAATTGTGTAATTAAAATGTTAAATGGGACATATAATGCTTTCTATGATTTTCTGTTATTTATATACTGTTACGATGTCAGATATCTGTTAAACAAGGTCTAAGTTCCAAAACTTGACGTTAACTTATGTAGAAATCAACCTGCCCTCAACGATTGCTTTGCTTATGATCATAAACAGCCCTCCGTACCATAGCCTTGGTTTCTAAGGTTGTTGCTGAGGATTTCCATTTGTTGTTTACGTTGTTCACTCTCATATTTCTGATCTGATTTCAACTCAAACATGTACAGATGTATCTGAGAAGTTTACATTTTGAGTAAAGAACGAGAAAAAGTAGTAAAATCCTGATACTATAGTTTGTTTCATGGTTTGTTGACGTGGCCTTCACAGCCGGCGGAAGTCTCCTATGGTGCAGTTTCCAAAAAATGGCCAATCAGAACAGAGTAGGCTCATCAAGAGGGAGGTCTTAAAGAGACAGGAGCTGAAACAGCCTGTTTCAGACAGAGGCAAAACTGAGGGGCTGCATAAAGAGTCAGTATTTATTTTCATTTTTGAACTGTAAATCATGCAAAAATATTCCAGTAGATATTCCAGATTAAAATATAGACCTGTAAATGTGCATAATATGTCCCTTTTAAGTATGGGAAAAGGTACTTAACACAAATAATCCATGCCAGGCCGACAGGTAGGATGTCAGTCTGTAATATGAACACAGGAAAGCTACTATGAAGTCCAAGAACAATCAGTATACAATTCAGAAACAGCGGTGTGATAATAGAAATGCTTTAAGATACATCAGCCCTCAGCCTACACTCAGCATAATTACTATCTGTATGAAAATGACGTTGATTTTTATATTGTTGAAGAAAATTCACTCAAGTCCTTGTTCAAAGTTTGCTGTAGTGGAAGTGGTTTAATAGCATTCCGGAAATGCGGTGAGCTTACTGACACAGAGCTGGTCTGATACAGTAGACTGACCCAGAGCAGAAGAAATGGAAAGACTTTATACAGTAAGGATCAAAGCAGTGACCAACAGATGGTGAACAAAAGATAGGAGGGGAGGGCATTTACATACAAGATCAAGGCAAATCCAGGGGCAAGACAGGAGGGGTCAAATCAGCAGGGGTCAGGAGGTGGAAAGGACACAATTGGCATATGTTTGATCAAAGAGTTGTCTCAGACTTCACTTGATTATCGAGTCTCCAAACCAAATGTGTATTCTCCTTTAATTATCAAGTCTGCTCCCAAAAGGGTATTCTTCTTCAATATACATTGTTTTCAAGGCTAATTACCTAAAGGCAACATGTACAATACCATAGAATTGCAAGGAGGCCAAATAGGAACTGTGGCCTCAACTACATCAACACCATGGACTGAAAGAATGTCTGACCAGTCCAAACTGTGTCTACACAGGAAGCTTTACAGACACATTTTTACATCTGACGGAACAGATACTGTGATACTTCCTCAACGTTGTCAGTGTGGTGAAATGCCAAACACAAAGTCAACACAGTGAAAGTGTCTAATAGTTTGTCAGTGATAACATATATAACACAAAAAATACAAAAAAAGAAGTAAAATCTGGTGCACTTATCTGGTGCCCAATTCCATAGATGTACAGTGGGAGAGAAGGTCCCTGCAGCTGCTTCACCTGCAGCTGGGTGTAAAAACTAGAATGGAGACGTTTGCTTTAATTTTATCTCATTAAGACAGTTTTATCTCATCTGCTGCTGTTAAACATATTTAAGATGCATTTATTGTAAATGTTTAGTTTGTACCAACCAGCTTCAGAAGGACAGTAAATGAATCAAAATTTGTAAAAAATTAAGAGAGGAAAATGGAACTCCTCCAGATCAGTGATGCACCACCAATGTAATGTACAACAGAATATTTAAAAATGTGACAGTAAAGACAGTGATCACAGGATTTCATACACATTGGTAGACAGTGATTGTTTAAGGCTGCAATAGAAATTCATAGTTAGTGGATCAGCTCCACATTGTACATCTCAATAACATCTGCATATTCCTTCTAAGTTATAAATGTTGCCTCCATCAGATGATATGGCTGCGCTGACTGTTGTTTGTCTTTATACTTTACAGTGATGATCTCATCTGATACTGAGGCAGAGAAGAACCTGACCAGCACTAAGGGAGGATCCATCACTCTACATGACCCTCTGGTGGAGTTTGGATTTCTTTTACATGGAACAAAGACTGTTGCCATGGTGAATGAGAAGAAAATGCAGATATTAGAGGACAATTACAAGAACAGACTTCACTGGGATAACAACACTGGATTCTTTACAATCACAGGACTGCAGAGGAATGACTCAGGGATTTATACTATTGACCCTAAAAAAGGATCTACTCCCTCTACATCCTACAAACTCACAGTGTATGGTAAGTTGCATCTCTTCTGCCAGTATACTGACCAGTGTTTTGCGTAGCATTGTTTGAATATTATGCTCCATTTGTGACCTCAGCAGTCTGTATGTTACTTTGTGTTTCCATCACATAGCTTTCTGTACTTAAACCACAGGGGAAAAACTTTACCTGACAAACAACATGACCCCTCAGATGTCTGTTGTCTGTCCAGATTGATAAAACATTTGCTGTGGGCAAAATCAGTGTTTGAATTCAATATTGTCACAGACTCTACTGGTAACTGCCACAGTCTGAATGACAGATTCAATGTACATCCAGTGAAGAAAAAGAGCAGCGCAGTCTGTGGAGATATTGGATTTAATTTTTGTTTCATTCAGCTTGTCAAATCAAAACAAAACCAAACGAAGCTACTAAACTCATGAATGTTCCTTCCAGGCCCATTAGTTAAGACAGAATGAGTTGATGTCGGTTTTAAAAATAGAGACAAGATGTCTGTGTAAACTTTTATAAAATAGATGTCTCATGTCATTCACAATGGCCATTCCTGATGTTCTCAGAACTCGTGTTTTCCATCATAAGGCTGTGTGGGGTCCTTTTATTGCTGTGTCAGCATATCCTGCTTCAGTCCTTTTTCACTGAGTGACCCACATTAGACTTGGGTCCGATCCTCATCTTGAGGTGGGTCATCTGAGCAGGTTGCTTGACATGGGATTATGGATTCTGGAGTGCCACCTGAATTAATGTTATTTTACAGTGTCAGGATCATTAACTTTGCTAATTGATAATTTAATTTCCTTGTTCTGTCTTGAAATGAAGAATAAATAATAGCATTTTGAAATGGAATAAGCAAAACTTACCTTAAAAAGTCTTTATATTTTTATTTTTTGACCTTTATGCGTTTGTCTTTTATATTCCACCTCACAGTTCATCTGTTTCCTGCTTTAACACTGTTTCCATTTTGTGATCACTTTAAACCCACAGAGAGGAAACAGGAACTCCTGATGCTGATCTGTGGCTTTGATTTCATTTAACAGTGCTTACACAACTTTTCATTAAAGAGGACTGTCTTGAAATCAATTATTAGACTGAATATCAAATAGTAAATTTCACAGCTTTGTTTAAAATGACAGAATGAGGAAATAAAATTATTATTTAGAAAATATTACCTTTCATCTGTTTTTATATTTAGTTTATTCATACATCATTTAAATGCAAATTTGATAAATCTATTTGCAATAACTTTTTTAAATGATCATTTTATTAATTGATTATAATGAAACACTATAAAAGTTATGTCTTTTTCTTGACTAGAGGTCTGATTTTGTTGTTGATGATAATTCATTGTGTTTGGTTCTAGTATAGGGATACATTACACAACACAAGCATTTTTTTTTTTTTTACATAATCAGTCAATTAAGGTCATTTAAAAACACATACCGTTGTTCTGATGGTCTTTTCAGAATCCTCAAAGACTCTTGTAAATATTTGGATGAAAAACTATTCTGTCCCCTACACAATAATAAATATTTTTAATCTGTTTCCCAAAGTGCAACTTTGGTTCTGATGCAGGTAGCTGGGCGGGCTGCCATTTTTGTTTTGATTCTGAAAAAGGTGCAACTTGGGATTTTTTATTCTCATTCAGCAGACAGAACATCTAGTTTCATCCAGTTGGTTAGAAGAGTCTGAGGATTCTGAAAATACCTTCAGAACAACAGTTGATGTTTTTAAATGACCTTCTGGGTTTTTAAAACAGCACCTGGTAATTATCTTTTAGAGATAGTTACATGTGTGAACTGAATGTATGCTAATACATGAGGCACAAACTAGGGCTGTATTAGTTTTAGCATAACTCCCACACTACATTAAAACTGTGTTTGAACCTGCACAGAGCTGGTGTATAAGAGGTGAAACTGGAACTATAACTAGAAATATGATAGAACTCATAATGTACACCTCCCAGGCAGGTGCAAGTCATCAATCATTAACTGTTGTCATGGCAGTGGCAGATGGTAGCCACTAATGATAGTAGAGCCAGAGGATTTTTTGGACACATTGACTGTTGCTCATGAGATTATTTACATTATGATGACACTGACATGAGCACTCAGACCTGGTAATGTTGTGATATTATGCTGTGAGCAGTTGGAATTGCTGTTGGCAACACTTGGTTGATTGTAACAGAAACTTGTAACTGTTTTCCAGAGACCTTTGTTGATGTTGTTTATGACCATATTGTGTGATACAGCCATCCTCACCCTCACAAAAAACAACAAAAGTACAACAGGAGCTGAATAATGTTGAATTATTAATGAGATATACAAACAGGCATTGTTTCATATGTTAGCTAGTTCATATGTGATAGCATACATTACTTTCTCATTAAATAGTATATTGTAGGTATCTTCATTTCCATCATTAGTCAGTCTCTTTCTCTTCCATTTTACTCAAATGCTGAACTAGATGAAACGTTCTGTACAGTGTTTTGATTACAGTCGGCTCAGGTTGTGTCTGAAATCACTCTCTATTAACTGTCTAGTGCACTTTATTTACTGTCTGCCATTTTATTGAAGTGTCTGAATTCTGGATGTATAAACAATATAGTGCCCTCAAAAATTCACACAATGGAATGAAAAATAGTGACCATGTATGTACACACTACTTTCTGCTAACAATCCCACAATGCAATGTGCCACATTTTATAGGTGTGAAAACACCTGTTAGTGGTGATCAGAAATTATGATTATTAGGAAGTGTCCAATTTCTCAGTTTACTGCTCACTATTGAGTGAATGGAGTTACTATTATGTAAGGAGTAGTGAGTGAAATAGGGAGTGATTTTGGACACATAGTGAATGATATCATAGTTCAGTTAAAACTAAGTAGAGATGATGCAGCTGAACAAAGAGGTGAGTTTAGTGTGGAACTAACTAAAAGTTGACTTTACAGTCAAACTTTTGCTCATAGTAGTTTAAGAGGCATAGTTTAACCCTTCCACTGCCAGACTCAGAGATGCCCTTCTTGACACCACTGTTGCACTGAGGCATAACTTCATACTTTCTAGCTTCCAGTTGCCACAATTATAAAATAACAACAGTAATTGTTGTGGGTAAAACAGGATGTTACTGAATATTTCTGCCAAACTGGCATGTGGGCAGTCCAGTGATATTTACTGATGATAGTTGACTTATTCTCAGTTGTTGGAATGTGTTAACTTCAAACTGTTGGACTGAAATTGCTGGTCTATGGCAGTGGTTCTCTGTGGCTGCATGTTATGCATATCAACTTATATATTTTGGGCATTTTCCCAGGTTTGCTCAGAAAAAGCGCAAGTGGCTTATTTAGACATTAAACTTTACTTATCACTGTTAGTAGAATGTTTGTGGAATGAACAGTAATTAGATTAGAAGTAGATTAGGGTTTTAAAGTCACTCATATTGTCTAATTTTTATTCTCGATTAATTTCTTCTCCAGAGTCTGTATCAACTCCTGCAGTGAAGAGACTGAGTGTGAGCGCTGAGAGCTGCATCTTGTTGTGTTCTGTGGAGAAAGCTGAAGAGACAACACTGTTGTGGTACAAAGACGAGGAGATACTGAACCAGAGCAGCTCTGCTCTCTCTCTGCTTCTCACTGTACACAAGCAGGATTTCAGCTCCTCTTATAGATGTGTGGCTGCCAACCCTGCTGATAATAAGACTCTTCCTGTCAACATCACGACATCCTGCAATGAACAAAACAACACAGACAACAGTGACGACACAAACATAAGATATAGTAAGACTAATTTTAACACAAATACTCAAATTTCTATAAATTTCCCCTAACTCTTACATTTTAAGAAATATATATTTAAGGGTTTTGTCATTGGTACATATTGTTTTGTGTTCTATTGATGTTGGGTGTTTTTTGTTTTTTGTTTTTTTGACAGATTTTGTGACAGGAATTATAATCTCCATCGCGTTTGCTGTATTTGTTGTACTTATTGCCATTATTACCAAGAAGAAGTGTCTTAACAAAACCAAGACAACAATCAGACAAACACAAGGCAGGTATTTGTTATTTATTTGTTTTTCACCCATTGTTTTATGACATATCTTCATCCCTATTAAATGTTATGTGTCTGTCTTTCAGTTTTTTATACTATATGATACTACCTCTCTCAGTTTTATTGGACTGGATCATACCGGCCACATATGCCTTAAAGGTGTGCAGCTCAGTAGCATTTAAACATGTTGGGCTGGTCTACTGAAAGGAAAAATCATTTGTCTGTATTTCCGTCACCTTGGTTCTCGTACGTGTAATCTACTTTGAAGGGATCGTTTCAGACAGGACAAATACGTTTGTAACTGTTCTATTCAGAGCAGAAATCGTTTTGTAGACAGTTATGATCGCCTGATTTGGTCTGAATACGGTCTAAACGCACTGGAAGTGTCTGACGCGCGCGTTTTGAAGTGCACCTGTTGTTTGAAACGTACTAAAAGCGTTATGAGGCGCGTCAAAATGTCTTAACGCCCCAAATCCGACCTTGTTTCGATTTTGGAGCGTCAAATGAGGACCCAGCGAACAAAACTGTTTTCTCTGCAGCCGCATAAGGCAGACACAGCGCAAACCAGCAGAGCACCGGCGAGCGAGAGAGCGAGAGAGAGAGAGAGAGAGAGAAAGAGAGAGAAAGAGCGGCGGTGGTCGAGTAAGGAGAGCGAGCGGTAGTGAGAACAAAACCTCTGCATGAAAGAAATACAACGTTATATTCTGATTATTTCACGGCAGTTATGTTTTAAAGCATAAATAAATAACCAAACACTCAACAGATGATTTACTGTGGACACTTAGGTTCAGTTTCATTTTCCTCCTCTGTATTTCTCCTCGTCATTCATTCATTACATCCAACTAATGCAGCGGTTATTAAGAACAAAATGACAAATCTGTGTTGGTTCTGTGGTGTTGGCATGTCAAATCTAATGCTTGCAGTGCGCCATAGAAACATCAATTATCACTTTCAAATGCTTTTGCTGTCCTGGTTCCCAGATTATGGAACAGTCTCCCTCTGGGGGTCAGTTCAGGAAACTCTGCTGAGAGTTTAAATCTCGCCTCAAAACCTTTTTTATTGTCAAAGGCATTTTATATTTTTTTATATTTACTTCATTATTCACACTTTAAAAAAAAAATCTTTTTTGTTACTCTGAGGCACTTTGTAACTTTGGTTTTCTGCTGTATATAAAATTAAGTTTTACTTTTTATTTATTTTATTTTAATAAAAACTTCCTCTTTGTATCTGCAGATTTGGTGAACACAGACACAGATGTATACTATACTGTATGCAAATATCTGGTGACAGACGCTTTCAGGTTTGTATTTGCACACACAAATACACCTTCCTATGTTAAACATCAGAACTCGAGGTTAATGTATGCATGCTGCAAGTCAAGAACGCTTCCTTTTCAGTGTAGAGGATGGAAAAATAGCCTCCATTAGAAGTAATTAAAAAAAACTGAACCCTTGGGCTGCTGCATTGGCCCTCACTGCAACACCTGATGACTCACTACCCTGCACTATGTCTGTTTTCACTCCATAGGACATCCGAACCACACAAAAAAATTATTCTTCGATCACAGAGGTAATCAAAAGAGAGGATGGATCCCAAATGACAAGCATAAAAGACAAATGTCACGTGAAACAAGGAGACTAGTACATGAGTGGAACAAACTGAAATTGAAGCTGCAAGCAGCGTTGGTCGGGACCTCGCACTCTGGCCTGTCGTGATCAGATCATTTTGCTTTTTAAAAATGAGGGATATAAGTGTGGTGTGCTTTTATTTTGAAAGTTTGATTGACATATGTACTGTCAGGTGTGTAGAGACAAGTAACTGCAGCTGGACACAGAAAAATACTCATATATTTGAATGGAGAAATCTGAATTTACATGTTTTTTCTATCTTTCACTGTTTTTGAGATATTAAAGTGTGAGTTTTAAAGTCTTTTCTTGCTCCTCCTGTGATTTTATAATGAGTGTGTATTGTGGAATGTTTCACAGCACTGCGGGAGTGACATCACCAGGAGCAGTTGGAGAGGAGGATTTTAGAGTACGCTTCTTGTGAAATCTCCTCATAAATCCCATGACTTTGGCCAAATCTTACATTAAAAATCATATTTTAGTAGGAAATTTCATGGTGAATCCATTGACACAGGTTTGAAAGTGGTCAGACTTATAGTTTAGATGTCAGAAGCCTCTGTTTGACACAAAGTTCATGCCTCCCCATTGTTTTACATTGTAAGGGTAATGTGGCACTTCAACTTTCAAGGCTTATAAAATTCAAACCATTCAAGTTATTACACCTTTTTTTCAGCACAGTGTCATAAGTCATCTATTAAAGTTTGAAGCCAATACCATTAACACCTTCAGAGGAGATGGCGTTTGTTCGGGGGCCAAAATTGGGGCAAAGTCTTATTTTGAAAGGCTGATTGCAGACTTCCTGTTGGATTTAGGTCAGAGGTGTCAGCATATGATTTGTAGGTCTTGATGAGACGAATAATTGAGTTTTGGTTTGATCTCTCTACGGCCATTTTAGTTACATAGGTGGCGCTAGAGAGCACATTTTGGCACTTTGGGGGTTAATTTTTAAATTTTATCAAATCTTTCACCAGACCTGATGTGCGTGCCAAATTTGGTGAGTTTTTGAGCATGTTTAGGTGGTCAAAGTAAGGGTTTAAGTGGTGTAATAATAAAGAAAGAGAGAAACAAACAAACAAACAAACACATGAAAAACAATAGCGTCCTCGCCCTTAGGCGACTACTGCCTTTTGGGCTTGTTCCCTAATTAGACAAGGGAATTCTGTACAGGTATGCAAGTCAGAGGAAACAGTTGGTTCTCCCTACTGAACTGAAACAAATGGTGCATAAGAATTTGCATGACGACATTAGACATGTTGATGCTGACAAAGTAATTCATCTGACAAGAGAGAGGTTCTTTTGGCCTTTCATGCAAAAGGAAATAGAGGATTATGTGATCAGAAGGTGTGCTTGTATTAAGCAGAAACGGCCTTGTGTCCCACACAAAGCACCCATGGGTTCCATAACATCTAGCACCCCATTTAGGTTTGTCTCAGTGGACTCCCAGCTAGGAGGTAACGTTCCCACAACATTGGCTAACGTTACCTACAAGTTCTAATGATGTTTTAGAGAAAATGTTTTAGTCTACTGTTCAAAAAACGTTTTAAGGATGTTTATCAATTCAAATAATGTTCTTATAAGGTTAAACATTAACTAAGACATAACATTTTAACTGCAACATTCTAAGGATGTTTTGGGGACATTGTTGAGATAACAGATTATAGGATGTTCTTTGATAAAACATTCCCACAACGTTATATGATAACAAAAGAAGAACATTCTCAATGTAACATTCAGAGAATGTTTTGAGAATGGTATTTGGGCCTGATATGACTAAATGTTTTTTATAAAACGTTCCTTTAATGAGATATGTTAACAAAAGTAGAACGTTTGGTCTGCAACATTCTGATGATGTTTTGGGGATGTTGGTGAGGTGACTGATTATAGAATGTTCGTTTATAAAACATTCCCACAATGTTACATGATAACAACGAAAGAACATTCTTGAAGTAACAATCTGAAAATGTTTTTAGGATGTTATTGAGGCCTCAGATGGCAGAACATTTTTCATAAAACGTTCCTTAATGTGATATGTTAACAAAAGTAGAACGTTTTCTCTGCAACATTCTGAGGATATTTTGGGGATGTTGTTGAGATAATGGATTATAGAATGTTCTTTTATAAAATAGTCCCATAATATTACATGTTAACAAAGAAAGAACATTCTCAATGCATCTCTGTGATGATTTTATTGAGGCCTGAGATGACAGAACATTTCTTATAAAATGTTTCTGTAATGTGATAAGTTAACAAGGTCATGGTCAAGGTCAAATTTATTTATAGAGTGCTTTAAAAAACAAACCAGGTTTGTGCCAAAGTGCTTTCAAACAAACAGAATAGAGCAGAAGTCATCATAAAACATAGGTTCTTAGATATATACAAACATTGCATTGATCAGATCAGATCAGATGTGTGTCTTTTTCATCAGTCCATTAGTCCATCAGATCAGGTGTGTGTCCTGATCTTATATACTGTATAGGGGTGGTTTTGTGCTCGATATCTTTGAGACCTGACAGAGATCCCTTTTGGGATCAAAACATTGTTTACACAATAAAAGTGTGCAGGTTTTTTCATGGTTTCTAATGACCTCACTTACTGGATGTATGTTTGATTATCTTCACCCACTGAGTTACTTATAAAACATTCCCAAAGTGTTACATGCTAACGAAGAAACAACGTACATAAGGCTGTACAGTCTCTCCAACTGAGACTAGATGTCTCAACAATGTGGTGTGTAATTGAGTTTACAGGTGAATTAAGCAATATTCCATGAATCATGTACATGCCCAAATTTATAAAGGAGGTCTGTAAGAGCTGTTAAGTCATATTCTGGCTGATATATACTGATAAGTAGATCAAAGGCAATAGTTTTGGCGTGATGTGGCTAGAGAGAATCAAACTCTATTCAGATGATGTTGACTTGTAGTAGCAATGTAGGTGAGTCATTTGAGTAATTGGAGGGCTCAATTTAGGAGGAGGAAGGAGGAAACAAATTGTAATTCAACAGAACAATTTAATCTTTTTTGCTCTCTTGAGTCCAAGGGGTTCTCTAGTTATTTGATATGGAGGAATACGTTATCATGCGCATCGTTAGAATGAATGCATTGGGGATGTGTGCAGGAAGCAGTGCTACAACCCGCTAGGCAGAGTGTCCAGCAGCTCTTTACGCACATTTGATGTGGTCGGTGTATGACGGGAATTAGGTGCAAAATGATGACTATAAGCCCACCAGCTGGCCCACATTTATAGAATACACTCTTTTTTTCTCATTGAGTTAACCCAAATGATGAAAAAAATTGTTGTTTGGTTGAACTTGCAACACACACATATAGACACACACACACACAATCTAAATATCTATCCCATGCAACTGATTTCGATGGATGTTGTCTTTTGGGCTAAATCGTGACCCTCATTTGGCCCAAAAATAGTTGCTGAAAATTGGGCTCTCATACAGCCCTCATTCAGCCATGTAAATAAAATCGCATTGCAGCAAATGGGGAAATATATCTCAATGAAACGTGTTTTGTGTACACTACACCCAAATTAGTCTTTCTGGACACTTTTGAACATAATCACTGGTGTTCAAAAACTTAAATATATTTATCATATTTATATGAATATAAATGTTTAAAATATGCCATACAAATTACTTGTGATGTTACTGCTCTTTGATATAAAATGTATCTATAAAAATAATGAGATTTTCCTTCTTCTTTGTGAGACGCACTCACGCACACACACACACACACACACACACAAAACGCAGGACGCCAAAATGGCTTGTTTTGCCTGATTGGTCACTCAAAATTCAAAAGTCAAAATAGTTGCATGTGATTGGGCGTAGAGGAGGAGAAGGGCTGGGCTAGTGAAAAAAGGCGGACAACAAGACTCCAACCCACAACTAGATCGTAACCGAAAGCAACGGAGACACAGACACACATTGAACTGGGTGAGTATTAAGTAATTATAATTTAATTTAATACAGAAACGCCTGTTTGACTGAAGTTTAGTCGAGCTAATGAATTGCAAGGTAATGTTAAGCTGAAGAAGCTAGGTTTACGTTAGCTTGTCATTGTTAGCCTAGTTAGCACATTGCACTGAGCAGTGGAGTTAAACTGGATTTCTCAGGCTTTAGCTGGGTTTGTAGCGTAAGTTCGTCTGTTTGATGGAGCACAGACAGGAAGGCAGGCAAGCAGGTGGTGCATGTTGTTTTTTGGCCCTGTTTTTTTAAAAGGTACTGCTGATGTTACAGTTTAACTGGTGTTTCAAGTACTGGTGATATCCACATGTCTGAGGCGGTGGTTTCCATGGCGACCTCTGGATGCCAGAAAGGACTATGGATTGACAAAGTAGCTGACAGTTGATGCTTTCATATTAATAAATTGTTCTTGTTGTTAGTATCATATGTCCTGCTTAATCCGATGTGAATTTGAGAACTGTTTAGTACAGCGTACATGTGAAACATAAGGTTACATGTATGTCATACTTGGCTCAGACGCAGTAGGGAGCGAGCTGGAGTTAGCATTTGCAAAGTATGATGATCTTATTTTGTATGAGAAGCCACAGACATTTATTTCTGTTACCACAATATTCATCCGAATCAGACTCTGTCACTGTCAACTTTCATTTTGCAAACAGAAACTGATTAGATAACCGTGTACTACATGCGTTTAAATACAATCACTACTGATCAGTACTGTTGTCCTTATAAGACAGGGTTATTCAATTCAAATTCAAAGAGGTCCAGTGAGAGAAAAATTCCTCAAGCAAAGGTCCAGAACATCATAATGTCTAACTTGCATTATGATTAAGGGCCATATATACTGAAGTAGCGTAGTAGTTGTATTGTCTATATGCAGTCAACAACTGACTGTCTAATCAAAGTACAGTTAAATAATATTTAAACACTATTTATTGTCAGTTTTTATATTGAACTAGAGGGATTATAAATAATAAGTACTGTAATAATACATAAAGGTTCTTTTTCTCATTTCAAGTAAAGATGGAGATGGAATTCATCACAGAGGATCTGGAGTGGCTGCACGCACTGCCTCATGAACAGTTTTGGTGTTGGGTGAGGGACTGTCGACGTGAAAATATTTCTGAGACGTTTTTTCCTCTTTTCATTGCTCTACAATAGTCTACCAAAGCTGGAAAAATGTAAATACACTATCGATTCATTGGCCAGGAGCCTTCCCTTCTTCCCTTCTCTGCTGTGGTCCATTTTTTCTACCAGGTGGTGTTTGATGTCCTAGAGGTAACTAGACTTGTACTTGCATCGTGCTCCTTGCATCCTCTACCTCACTGCCCTGCCCTCCTCCCCAGTGGTGGCCAAAATGCTGCACTTTTCTGTCCACAGGACGGGCTTTTTGACCTTCCTCAGGACCACAACCACACATAAAGAATCAAAGGTAGGATGAGAAACTGGATATCAATCAAGTGATCCTACAAACGGCTTCTTAGAGGAGACAGTTGCTTGAGATTTTTCTGTATTTTCCAGTAATAGTATGGTCACCTGTTGCGTTGTGTGTGCTTCTCTTCCCTCAGGGGAGCCTCCTCACTCTGGCTGCGTTTGGAGAAATGATCTATGAGAAGTTCCTTTTTGATATTCCCAAAATTTTGGATCTGTACGTGTTTTTTGGAAAAGGCAACAGCTAGCTGCTGCATAAGATGATAGGTGGACTGTTTCTTTAAATCTTATCAATAATTCTTGTCACTCACTGTATGGTATTGTGATGAGAAATGTCTCCATCAGGTTAAAAGATGAAGTGAAAACTCTTAACTTTAATAATGATGCCTTTTTTTAGAGAGCATCTTTACCCAGCAGCCGTCCTACTACAGTGACTTGGATGAGACAGTATCCATGGGACCCACTTACAGGTGACATTAGGTTTTTTATTTCTATGAAAAGTGAAATTAAGTGTTAGACTGGTTAAAAAAAATGTTAAGGTTTATTCAGGTTTGCATTTATTTTGGATTGGGCTATAAACCAATAGCCCAATCCAAATGATAATCCAAAGGTAGAAGTTTTCACTGCACACATTAGGGCTGATTACTTGCACTTCCCTGATTAATCCATAAGGCCAAAAATGCTAACAGTGCATTTTGCTTGTAAGCTGATAAGCCAAATACATTGCTAGCATTTTCAGCACTTGTTGATTAATAAAGAAGTGATCAGCCACTACTGCTTTGAGTATTTCAAATACTGCTTAAGCTACTTCAACTACTGTCTCAAGAACTTCAGGTACTACTTCATCTAAATAAAGTACTGCTTAAAATACTCCAACTATCCACTTTTTCAAGCTGAAGCAAGAATTTTCTAATTCTTTTTTTTCTTTGTCTTTCTTTACCTTTAGAGGCCTGTCGCAAGAACCACCCCAAGATACTGCAGAAGACAGTCAAAACCTGTGTCGCAGATACCCCGAAATATGCTCCCCACAGAGGTTAGTGTTAAACATTTGTTCAAAAAAAGATAAAAAGATTTGCGTAGAGGTGGCATGTGTGAGTTATGATCAGTAAGTATCCTACTTAGTGTCAGTAGGCTTACTTTTGGGCTAGTATTGTATGAATTTTAGTTCCAATGAAATGATATTTGAGCATATTGACATGCAACAAATAATAATGTGAGCAACGGTGCAGTGTAGTATTTGTTTGAAGGGAAGTTGAGTGAGTTTGCAGTGTCATTGCAGCTCGCTTAGCCATGATAATACAAGGTATAAATTGCATTTTATTGACTCTGGAGATGATAATGTATGTTTTCAAATTGGGTTTTTCATTTGTCAAAACCAAAGAGAACCTTGCCCAGGTTCGTTTATGTCTTTTCTTAGTTGTAAAAAAAATAAATCCTTTGTATAGCATTATTATGTAGAATTTGTGAGGAATTATTTACTGCCTTAGTCCAGACACTATCTTGTTGTTTTAACAACCACAGTTGCTATCGTGGGTTTGTGTGAGGTTGCAGCATACATGAAAGGGATACACTATTATGTTAAAATGTTTTAATGAAATGTTACAACAAAACATTTTTATAATGAAAATGTGAAAATGTTTTAAGAATGTTACAGTGTAAAGTTCTAACAATGTTATCACCAAATATTTCAAGTAGGTTATCAACAAACATTTTTAAAATGATTTTAGACAACGTTATACTAGAACATTCTGGGAACAAAAGAAAAACTTCCCACTGAAAACATTTTAAGGAACGTTTGGGCATAATGTTCTAACAATGTTATAACTAAATATTTTAAGAAGGTTGTCACCAAACATTTTTAGAATATTTTCAGAGAATGTTATTATAGAACGTTCTAGGAACCAAAATAAAACTTCCCGCTGAAAACGTTTTAAGGAACGTTTGGGCATAATGTTCTAACAATGTTATAACTAAACATTTTAAGAAGGTTGTCACCAAACATTTTTAGGATGTTTTTAGAGAACGTTATCCTAGAATGTTCCAGGAACCAAAAGAAAACTTCCTGCTGAAAACATTATTAGAACATTACATGTACCATTCTCAGAACGTTTTTAGAACCAAAAATTTCTAGCTGGGCTACCTCCACCTTGAGCCCAGCAAAGGAGGCTATGAATATATACTTGTTCTGCTTGACTATTTGACCCGCCTTGCCCAAGTGTGCCCCACCAAGAATAAGTCAGGGATGACGGCAGCAGAGAATATTCCAGGATTTCGTCCCTAGGTTTGGTTACCCTGAAAAATTACACCACGATCAGGGTCGGGAATTTGAGAATGCACTGTTTCAGAGACTCTGGCTGGCATATCTCATTCTCGAACCACTCCATGCCATCCGCAGGGGAATCTTGTGGAGAGATTGAACAGAACACTGCTCCAGGTGCTTCAGACGCTACATGAAGAAAAAAAGTCTGATTGGAAAGACCATGTCCCTTGCATTGTGCATGCATACCACTGCACTACCCATGAAGCTACGGGATACTCACCATTCTTTCTCTTATATGGAAGAGCCCCATGCCTACCAATCGACTTACTCTTTGACCTCAAACCTGAGCAGGAGACCCCAGACAGACAGATGTTTGCACAAAAATGGGCAAGTAGGATGCAGGAGGCATACAAAATTGCCTCAGAAAATAGTCAAAAATCATCAGCAAAGGGAAAAAACAGTATGACAGAGGGGTAAAAGTTGTTTCATCATCTTTGTGCATTTGGCATTGAAGTTATGAAATTTAATTGTTTAATCGTTTTCATGCATTTGACTGTGCATCTATGCAATAGTATTCCATTTATATAAGTATTATTAGGGCTAAAATGCTGGTACTTGAAACAACTTATTTTCAGTCAGTATAACAGTAAACCTGTATGATCAGAGTGGAAACCAGTTGAATGTGAAGTGATATGTACATGATGTGACTGAAATATGATTGTAATGATAGTAATAACTGAAGATACAGAGGACAGTATCAGTTAAGGGGGGATATATGTTTATTTTGAATACATAATACATTGTTGGTTCGTGAGGATGATATTGAAGTTGAACATCCTTGAAAGATTGTGGTTTTGATGAGACAGAATAAAATGGCGCTTGAGTTGGTCACACACCGATAAACTTGTGTCTGTTCCTCACTGCTCCGCAGCCATCCAGGACTGTGTAGCACCATAGCTACTGGCCCAGGTACCCCAAGGCTTGAGGCCAGTAACATCAGCTCATCACACATGTCCATAAATGGCCGTATTCTCTGTTGCTAAGGTTGTTGCTACATGTTGTACATATTGTCCAATCTCATATTTTAGATCGGATTTCAAATCCCCGGAAAAGACCATCACCAACAATTAATTGATCCCACTAACAAGTATTGTGAGTGTATCCAAAGCCTGATTTACCATATTTGTCCTAATATGAGACATCCCCGCTTTTCCAACACCTTTTTTTGGAAAAATACTTTTTGAGCATACAACACACTTACACTCGTCTGGATGGATACGTTTCCCAGAGTAAATCCAAGAAGAAGAAAGTCCTCAGTCTGAAAACCTTTTCTCTCATAAAAGTGAAATAATACCATCAAAGCTGAAAGTAAATCACATATTTGTAGCTTGTCTATCAGTCACATACTCACACTCTCTCCTGTCAGGCTGTTGAAAGAGTTGTAATGATTTTTTTTTTTTAAAAACAGATAGGCCTACCTCTTTTCAGACTGTCTGTTTGAGCTCCTCATCATGTGTGGCTGCAGTAATTCTTGGCTGTTTGAGAGATGATCCCGTAAAGATGTTGGAAGACTTTGGACTTGCTTTCACTCGTCATGAATTTATTTCCCCCGTGGCAGAAAAACATGTTACACAAGCCTTCAGAAACTCCTGCAGATTAAACCAAGCTAATAAAATACTTGTAGGGCTGACTGACTTTAACAGATTCACTGCAAACAGACTTGAAGACACAGCAGCCTAGCCAGTATTCCTCCTGTTTGAGTCATGTTTGCTGGAAATTACAATAATTGCAATGCCCAGGAAATTATATATATACATATATATTATATATATATTGACATATATATGTATATATATATATATATTTTTTTTTTTTTAATTCTGCCATTTATATTTGCAAACCAAAGATGTACCTTTATTAGACATGAAGGCTTTGGGATGAGTGTCACTGTAGTCGGACCAATTTCTAGCTGGCCTCTGTTGTTGAATCAAATTCTTTTTTCAGCTTCATCTTCAGGTGCTTCATCAGTTCAAATTCTGCCAAGGATGGGAGACAACATCTCAGCAGACAAGAAGCTGCAAACTGTTAGGTCAGCATTTATCTACAGAGTGTCTTATCCTGTTCTGGACAAGCTGCTGGATGAACTTCTGGGACACGGGGTTATAACTGATGCTGAGAGGGAGGCAGCCATGGCCAAACCCAGGCGAGTCAAAGCACGAGACGTGATTGACTTGATGATTGATTGATTACCCTCTTCTCCGAGGATGATACATTCCTTTGCAGAGAGCTCGGCTTAATCTGATGGAAAAAATATTTAGAGTGATGATCATATGAAGCCATGATATCATCATTTCAATCTGAAAAGCAATGAAGTGAAACACTATAAATAATGATTATACTCGAGCAAATGTCATGAATCAGATGTCGAGGAAGTGAACCATATAGGATATACAACACAGCAGAGCCCTGCAGCCTGAATTACACATTACATTTAATCATTTTTACAAACTGTGTCAACAGACTTTAATGTAAGTGATACCACAAAGAGCGAGCAGAGACACTGGCATACACTTCTTGCTCTAAAACATTCCTTATCAAGTGTCTTAAAGTTGTTTATTGTATCTCAAAATCACAATTATGTTTCTGTTGATTTAATTGCAAAGAAAGAAGAAAACTTGATAATAGGAAAGTTATATCGTTATGTGTGTGTGCTGGGGAACAGTGAAGGCTGTTTGTAACTGTTGAACATGATTAATTATTGCAGTGCATTTTGTACACTTAAGAGGACATAAATCAATGTATGAACAGCTTTCACGTGCTTGCTAATTATTTTCACACATTACAGAACAGTTGAGATTTAGTGCATGGTGAGTAACTGCCATCTCCTCAAAATGATGCTGGAGTTACAGATGACCTGTTTAGTAAATACAATGTGGAGTCACATTAGCCTGATGCAAAGCAGCCCATACTTCATATCATTCCTTTTTGTCATAAATGTGTATACTTTGTTTATATTTTTCTTGATATTTTAATAGAATATTTTATGGATTTAATCATATATTCTGTGTGCTTTTGGACTTTATATACTTGGATCACATTTCTATGTTTTTGTCTTTGAGTATTAAAACATATTTTATTCTAATATTATCTCTCTACACAATTGTCTAAAGGCTATTTCAAAGCCTCCCCAAAAGTGCTAGGAATATAATTCTGGTTGAGAATATAAAATACCTTTATTTTATTTTTTGTTTTGGGGCCAAAACTTAAATTTAGGAGTTGACCTACCTGACTAACATTATTATTATTATTATATTTTATCTTAAGTTGACAATAAACATCATTTTAGGAACTTTATTCATGCGTGATTCCCTTTTTTGTCACTGAATTTGAGCCAGTTCGTGACAATTGAAATATATCAATCCACCTGTTTCGAATGTTATCACTCGATTGAATTGGCGTTATCCACTAGATGGTTTCTGTAACTCAAAGGTGATGATGATAACACCCTGCTTAACCTACTAGTAGGTGTAGCAGGTCCCTTCTAACCTATATCTATGAGGCTGAGAACCACTGATAATGCACATTCAATGGAGTGATAACATTTGAAGCATAAATCAGACTTTTGTATATCTCTGATTCATCCCAAACAGTTTTGTGTTCCTTCTATCTCGTAACAATGCTGGCACTTCCTCTGAGATTAAGGAACTATTAAATGATAGATAGATAGATTATAGACTATAGATAATGATGCTTACTGATGATTGCACACTGCTTCTGTTCTGTACATGTGATTCCTCAGTTTAGAAGCTTTTACTTAAAAAACCTTCAAATCTGTGATGTCGTAGCAGTGTCCACAAAAACTATATGTCTAAATATGATCTGCCACAGCAGTACATTGAATATTCATATTGGTTTAGAGATACTGTAGCTGATCAAACCTTTTTTTTAAAGTTTTAGTCATACAAAATTCATGCTTAAACTGCATTAATTCCACAATACAGTTTGGCTTAAAAATGACACATCATAGACTACACAGACATTGCTGCTCTTTCTCAGTTATTTACACACATTCTTTCTTAATAGCTCAAATAAACTTTTCAAACAAATGCCAGCTACTTTTATTTTTTTTAAAAACCCCTTATGCTAATATATAATTTGACACACAAAACTACGCACTGAAAATAAATTTAGCTAATTAACAATTTACCACTTATCAACTAAACCAACTTAACTCTTGTCTCTGTTTTTTCTTATAACTCATAACAAATTCCACCATTCTGTAAAATGTCTTAAACATTTACTGTTAAATTACCATTACTCAGCAATTTATTATAAAATTAAGGGACTTGTAAAATTAAAAAAAAAAAGTGTTACCAGACTTTTAATAATACAAACTGTCATACAGTTATCAAACAGTACAACAACACTGCACACATTCATTTAAAAAGACCTGTAAAATCACAAAAATATATAATTATATAATATATAAAATATATCATTCCACCCTTCAGACGCCCTGATCAGGTAAAAAGCCATCACATCAGTTATGTAGTTAAAAGTTTACATATAAAAAAGATGGTAATCCTCACGTATAACTCCATGGTGACCTCTGACCCTGCTTGGCTGCTTGTTCATGTCATGTCTGAGCAGAAATCAAAGTGCAGCTAGAGCATCTCTTTCAAACTGTGGTTGTTTGACCACATCGTGGATCATATGACACAAAGCACAGTAAACTGTGACTGCCGCTGAATACCACGTGTTACCCACTTGTGTTAACTGGCCCACAGAAAAGGTTTTCTCATCAGTGTCACACACCAACAGTCATGTGCAATCATTCAGTAAACTCTTATTTATATTTAGAACTTTGGTTTAAATTGTTGATGATAAGTTTATAAACTGAAGACAAAGAAACACAACCAGCAGAGTGTGTTACAATGATGAACCTTACCACTTTGTTTTTCAAGTTCATTTGAAAATGTCAGTTGGATTGTTTTCTTTTTGATCTATAAATGATGGAGTCACATACAAGAAGAGCTCATCAATTTAGCTCCACTCTGTCTTCTGAAAGATGATTTTTGCTCAGTGTAGTGATGTGATGGTGCAGCTGTCACAGTGTCTCTCTTTCTCTTCACGTTTGTCAAAAAACAGCAACAGAACTCCCAAACACCACGATGAACAGCCAGAGACATGTGTTACTGTCACCTGTCAGACGCATTGAACATGAACACCAGTAAAATACACTGAAACATTATGTTTCATTGAGAGTATGAACCTTTAGAAACAGAAGATTGAATACTTGTGTTGTCTGTGTTGTTTTGTCCACAGAATGTCTTTATATCAGCTACAACAGTCTTATTTTCAGCAGCGTTGGCAGCCACACATCTATAAGAGGAGCTGAAATCCTGCTTGTGTACAGTGAGAGGCAGAGAGAGAGCAGAGCTGCTCTGGTTCAGTATCTCCTCGTCTTTGTACCACAACAGTGTCATCTCTTCAGCTTTCTCCACAGAACACAGCAAGATGCAGCTCTCAGCACTCACACTTGATCTGTTCACTGCAGGATGTGATACACACTCTGCAGAGGAAACATTAAAAACAAAGAATTACACAGCTGCTACAGTGTAATCACAACACTTGGTTAAAGGGTCAGTTCACCCAAATTATATATATATATGTGTGTATATATATATATATATATATATATGTGTATATATATATATATATATATATATATATATATATATATATATATATATAAGAAAAACACATTTCCTCACATAACTACCAACCCATGCAGATAGTTTTGGTTTAATTTCTTCAGTGTATTGAAAAATCCACATTCAAGATTTCTCCTCCACCAAAGTACAAAAGAAATGAATGAAATTTCACTTGTGTTGCTCATAGCAATTAAAAATGAAAACAGAACTATCTGCATGGTTAGATATGACTACAGGTCAATAAGATTTTTTTGTTTTTTCATTTGTGTTAACCAGCCCTTTAACCTAAAGCAGTGCCACAGTGATTTGGTTTACTAACTGTGATGTATTTGAAATGAACTAATGAAGAAGTCCTCTTATCATCCAATCATCTGATTAACATTATTTGCATATGACAAGGACTGGAAACTGTATGTACATGTAATTGTATTGTATTAATTAAAACTATTAACACAAACACAGTGTGTAAACACATATGAAGGGACAATCTTCACAATATGACTCACCATACTGCACACTGTGAGTTTGTAAGATGTAAAGAAAAAGTTTCCTTTTTTAGAGTCGACAGTATGAATCCTGGAGTCACTCCTCAGCAGTCCTGTGATTGGAAAGAGATCAGTGATGTTCCAGTGAAGTCCACTAGAGGGTCAGGTTCCTCACTTCCTCAGTATCAGATGTGATCATCACTGTGAAACATTTAGTGATCCAACGGTCAGTTAAATTCAAAACCACAGAGAGCTGCTGAATCACTGTTTAAATACATTTTTAATTCATGAAATTGTGGTTAGTGAGCTGTTACTGAGCTGCACAGGTACTGAAATGACCAACTTGGTAAACTAGCATGTAAATCACAACTTAAGCTTGTATTATTTAAAATAGCAGTACTTTAGTAGTAATGACAATACTACTACTACTACTACTTTTTCTGTATGACATTTTAAAACAAGGTCATACAGTTTTCTCTAATGAGTTCATTTGCAGCTGAAGTCATTGCATTCTATGTTGCATAGGAGTGGTTGAGGAGGAAGAGAAGCAGAACAGCAACAACAATAATAGAAACATGACTAGACAATAGATACATGACTAGCATGACTAGAATATATTACTATAACTAAAAAAAACATTTTGCCATGGTGAATGTGTAAACCTACAACAACAAACCAAAGAAGAAATAAAAATATAAAATAAAATAAGCGTTGCTAACAGAAAATCCTGCTGACTGTGATGGAGGAATTTATAATGGGAACTGGTAACTCTGTACATCCTTTTATGTCAGCATGCATTGTTTTTCCTGTTGAGACATCCATATGTAGAAATTCACAGAATTCATAATTTGTTCTTTTGAGTGATATTTCTTTTGATTTTTGTGAATGCAGTCTGCATGTCTGAATGATTGAAGAAATGAAGGTGAACACAGGGAGGAGCTCATGTTCAGTGTTCATGCTTCACACAAGCAAGACATAATCTCCACATACACTCACTGTACTGCTGGCGTTTGCTGTAAACAGTTTGCTTTGGAGTTTTGAACTCTGTATGTGTATGTTGTGAAGTTAAAACTGTTAAATTAGAGCCACTGATGGTCAGTCACAGCCTGGTGATGCTTTCACACTTCTGTCACTCAACAGTTAGTCTTGTCTAAATTAAGAATTAATCCACATTGCCAGTATCAGACATATCATTTAATCTCTTCTCAGTTCTCAAGGCATATAAAACAGCAGCTCTTCTGAGTGTATTCATCACAGTTTCAGACAAAGAGGAAGAGGTAGAACTTCCTCCATTTACAGTTATATCAGCTTCCACATGACCAGACAGGAAAAGAACATTCACTTCATTAGTAATACGGCAGTAACACATATAGATCTAGATAAGATCTGTGTTTGAACACCCAGCTCTGTAAAACCAGTTAGACAACTCTCCTTCCTCTGAAAATGCCCCCAGCATAGCTGGAAATGGTTGTGTGTGTTGAAAACATGATCTTTTGTGAATCAGCCACATACTGGTATAGCTGTTGTGCCCTTACTTTAACCTTGTTTGTGCTTTCATGTAATTAAGTTCTGGCATAATCAACCACACCATCCAAAGGTAAATGTACTAAGCTACTGTGTGCTTTCTTCTTCACATGGTGTCCATTACAGTGTGTTATCAATATCAAAGCCATTGTGTGAACATGGTACTTTCCCAGCATCAGTCTGGGGGTGGGAGTTACTGTTAACGCATGAAAAGCTGTCCATCTGGATATAAATGTAGGCTGTTTGAAAGACCAGAAAAGTTATTAAAAATCCCTTTAAGACATGTTTTAAAAACACATAAAAATACTGTTTCAAATAACTTTTGTCTGATGTGATTCCTCAACAAAAAAGTTCAGTCACATCATTGAAAAAACTCTTAAAATGACACCTACTCTTTCTCCCTTGTTGAAAAATCCAGAATCCATGAATATACTTGTTACAGGCCTGGTAGGTGGCCTTGAAAGGCAGAGACAGGAGACAGATGGCAGTTACAAGGAGTTTATTGTAAGTGAAGGTGTGGGACAGATGAGAAGGCAGATGATGGGGTAGATGAAGGCTGAATAAGTGTGGCAGGCAGGTGGGCAGAACCGGTCTGGAGTTCAGGCAGCTGGAGTCTGGGTGGAGAGAGCTGGTGATCCTGGACAGAAGAAAAACGGGTTAAGAACACAGCAGACTAAACTGAAAAAACAAGATACAGGGTCAAAATGTCTGAAAAGCTGGAAACGGGACTAACTGTGTAGCTGAGTCTACAATCCAGCACTAACTGGCTGAACCAAGGAGCATAAGTAGGCTGATGACTCCAATCAGCGACACCTGGGCAGCTGAGGCCAACTCCAGCACAGCAGGCTGACATTAGTCATTAAGCCCCAACCTGCACAGAGAGGGGGAGAAAGACTAGGAGGCAGAGGGCATGACAATACTAATATTATTCTATAAAAATGTTACTGCTGGACACAAGATATACTGTTTCAAGTTTTGATTGGCTTCACTAGTTGTGATGTCACAAATCATGGTCGTAGGTTGACCACAGAGAAACTTTCTTCTTGCAGCAGTTGAATGTGAAAACAGCCTTCTAGTGCCAAACCCTGCAAATTAAGATCATTCCTAAACTCAAATGTTTAAGTGAAGTAACAATAAGAAAAGCACACTTGAGTGGAGGGTGACTGGGTTTCCATCCAAATGTATCACAAATTTTAATAGAATATTCAGAAAATAGGCAAAAGAGAATACAAATTTATGCGTGTTTCCATCCACTACTGTTATGCGATTATTAGGAATTGGTTCATTGAGATAAGCAGCAGATGGTGCTAATTCTCCTGTCAGGTGCCATTATACCACTGCAGGAGAAGAGGGTGAAACAAGATAAACAAGCGTCAGTCAAACCTCAAAAAGTGAAAACGTAGAAAACATGATGGAAATATGATATTTCTTTTTGTTTGTTTCAATTAGTAATTTGAGTTGCGTTACTTTCCGCATTGCTCCATACTGATCTCTTCCGTTATTTTTCGTCTCTTCAGTGGAGAAAAAACATAAGTTTCTTTTTTAATCTTTATTTCAAACTGTCAAGATACCATACCATAGGCTCATACAGAGGAGACATGTGAGTTAAATGTTCGCTACATCAGAACTTATTCGGCAAAGGTGTTTCCATCTCCCAAAAGCAAAAACCACCTCAAGCAAGTGTAAAAACTTTTTTGCGAAATAGGGGCAGTTTTTTCAAATTCCGCCGTTTCCATCAACCTTTTCTAATGCGATACTTCAAAATGTGCATAAAAATACGTTGATGGAAACACAGCTAATGACATTTAGGAATTTTAAATTTGAGAAATCAAACACAGATGCCAACAAGTCAGCACACACAAGGTTTCTTCCATTCATTGTGACTCCAGATGCTAACTCTAAGCTAGTGTTAATACAGCTGCAAGACAACATAAAATCACCACCATCTACACCTCCTGCTGCCTACGCTGATCTTACAGCATCACCAGAAACCAATCACATCCAGTCCATAACTTCTTTGACCTCCACTCAGGAAGAAGATACAGGTCTATCCGAGCAAGGAAACAACAATGGTGAACTAAACAAAACTCCCCTGCTCGCACCCCTCCTGTAGCGTCCTGTTCCAATCCCCCTCCACCCCACTACCCCCCCAACACAACTCCAGACAGGAACTCTGAACACTGAATCATATTTGCACTACATGCGTTACTTTGCACCTGAATAATTTGCAGTGGAAACTATTACTGACAACTGTGTGTGGAAATATGTGCTGACTATTTTTATATTTATTTTATTCCTGATAAATATTTTATTCTATTTTACTGTGTAAATAAGTGTTGACTACTTCATATCTATTTTATTCTTAGTAACTATTTTATTCCATCTTATTTTATTGCCATTTTTATCTTATATTTTGCAGAGATGTTTCACTGTTTTGTTGTTTTATATAATGACGATAAAGATACATGGCCTTGGACTCACCATCACTTGTACTAATTTAATTGACAATGTTTTGGTCCTCAGACCTTCATCAGGCAAAGCTCTGAACACCTGAGACCTGAAAATACATGACTGTGTGGTCAGGAACAGTTCCAACTCCATCATTAAGTTCGCTGACGAAACATTTCTTATAGGCTAGATCACCAATAATGATAAGAAGGTTGAACAGTTTTCGGTGGGCTTACATGTCAAACTCGACCAGCAAAGCATAATGCCAATTCACGTGACTTAAGGGAATGTTGCAGGTCGATAGTCACAACCTCTGGCGGTACACTACCAGGGTGTAGGGATACAACACCAATCAGTCGGTTTTTGGTAGTGGGCAGAGGAATGTAGCAGCAATGGCCAGGCTTGGTTGAAGGATGGTTGAAGGTCTGGACAGAGGGAACCTTGCTCAAAATCCGGAAAGAGGGGAGGTTTGTACTCATAGGAGCACTGGACGGGGGATAGTCTGGTTGGAGAGCAGGGAAGGGAGTTGTGCACACTCTATCCAGTTGAGCTGTCGTCTCCAGGAGGCAGGGTTCTGAGAGGATATGCAGCCGAGGGCCATTTACAGCCTCTGGTTCATACACTCAATTTGACCATCGGACTGGGGATGAAAACCTGAGGATAGACTGACGAATGAGCTGATGAGTTTACAAAACTTGTGGACCTTGTCCACAACAATGTCTGTGGGGAACCCTTAGCAGATGGTAACTAGCACAGAGGAATTAAATAAGCGAACCTGAAAAATCTTAATGTTATAAATTAGTATGAATATATTTTATAGGCCTAAAAAACAATTGTAATGAGTTTAATGAGTTTTACATTTATAGTTGTGCTGTTTGTGCTGTTGATGTAGAGAGGAGTACTGCAGATATTTGAAAATATATACAGTATATGTGAAGAAATACAAGGATAAGCTAAAGTAAAAGGCAGATCACTGACTGTCATTGGGGTACAGTGTACTTTTCATTCATATATCACATCATTGAGTCTATAAAGACATTTTCTATACACAAAAATGCTGTATTATTAAGTTGTACATTTCATTTAAGACTGAAACTATGTGCTGCCTGCTGTAGAGAACATTTTTAATAACCTGATGACCACTGTTTCTGTACTGTTAATATTTAGTACACATCCAATATAGTAGATTGTCATACAAATCAATGTCTTTTAACTGGTTTGCAAATATATCACTGTGAAGCAACATTGTGTTTTTTTTCCTACTGGGTTCCTGCAGGGATGCAGCATATTTTTTCTTTTCTAATTTTTCAGACCGACACAGACGCAATTACACCAACTTTAATTCGCTTGAAAACAGCGTTACTCTTCCTGCCACTGCATGACAGTCCTCAGTCACTACCTGCTTTAAGGACTTGATGATGCACACTGTTGAGCTCACTAAATGAGTAATGATCTGCACAAAAGACCACAAACAGAACAATGACAAAAATACATCATATCTCACCACAGTGAGGTTGACACCTTTAAACAGATCATAACGCCTGTGGAACATAAATAAAACTATGACTAAAGCAAGTTTGTGTTCTGCTGTTTGTGTGACCTGACATCATAAACACAAAAAAGCTAAAGTTGGGGAACAGGGTCTAGTGAAAAGGGAAGGAAGCAGTCTTCTCACACAGTGAATCGCATCATACTCATTAAAACTATTAAACCATTCAGTGAAACTTTGTGTCCTGTTTAGAGACATCTGCATTTATGATGTTTCTCTGCTCAGTTTTTAGTTTGAAAACAGTGTTACATGTTTACATTCAAATATTAATATAATTGCAGACTGTGAAAGCTCCGCATCTTGCTAACTTCCCATCGATGGAAAATGGTAAAAGGTTAAAATATATAGACAGCTCTGCATGTTGTGTGAGAAACTGACAGAAACCATTTTCTGTGGTCGGTTTTTATAGAAATTAAAGTGTGCATTGAGTGGTTGCCATGGGTTGATGATGCGTGTTTGACTCATGCATGTCTTAACTTAGATAGCTTGAGTGACTGGACAGTGACAATAGAGCTTTTTTTCCTCTCATTCATTCTGCATTATAAAGCGTAACAGGAAGAGGAAAATGTGTTTTTTCTTCAGTAACAGTTAGTTAGTATCACTTGTACTAACTTAATTGACAATGTTTTGGTCCTCAGACCTTCATCAGGCAAAGCTCCGAACACCTGAGACCTGAAAATACATGACTGTGTGGTCAGGAACAGTTCCAACTCCATCATTAAGTTCGCTGACGAAACATTTCTTATAGGCCGGATCACCAATAATGATAAGAAGGTTGAACAGTTTTCGGTGGGCTTACATGTCAAACTCGACCAGCAAAGCATAATGCCAATTCACGTGACTTAAGGGAATGTTGCAGGTCAATAGTCGCAACCTCTGGCGGTGCACTACCAGGGTGTAGGGATACAACACCAATCAGTCGGTTTTTGGTAGTGGGCAGAGGAATGTAGCAGCAATGGCCAGGCTTGGTTGAAGGATGGTTGAAGGTCTGGACAGAGGGAACCTTGCTCGAAATCCGGAAAGAGGGGAGGTTTGTACTCATAGGAGCACTGCACGGGGGATAGTCTGGTTGGAGAGCAGGGAAGGGAGTTGTGCACACTCTATCCAGTTGAACTGTCGTCTCCAGGAGGCAGGGTTCTGAGAGGATATGCAGCTGAGGGCCATTTACAGCTTCTGGTTCATACACTCAATTTGACCATCGGACTGGGGATGAAAACCTGAGGATAGACTGACGAATGAGCTGATGAGTTTACAAAACTTGTGGACCTTGTCCACAACAATGTCTGTGGGGAACCCTTAGCAGATGGTAACTAGCACAGAGGAATTAAATAAGCGAACCTGAAAAATCATAATGTTATAAATTAGTATGAATATATTTTATAGGCCTAAAAAACAATTGTAATGAGTTTAATGAGTTTTACATTTATAGTTGTGCTGTTTGTACTGTTGATGTAGAGAGGAGTACTGCAGATATTTGAAAATATATACAGTATATGTGAAGAAAAACAAGGATAAGCTAAAGTAAAAGGCAGATCACTGACTGTCATTGGGGTACAGTGTACTTTTCATTCATATATCACATCATTGAGTCTATAAAGACATTTTCTATACACAAAAATGCTGTATTATTAAGTTGTACATTTCATTTAAGACTGAAACTATGTGCTGCCTGCTGTAGAGAACATTTTTAATAACCTGATGACCACTGTTTCTGTACTGTTAATATTTAGTACACATCCAATATAGTAGATTGTCATACAAATCAATGTCTTTTAACTGGTTTGCAAATATATCACTGTGAAGCAACATTGTGTTTTGTTCCTACTGGGTTCCTGCAGGGATGCAGCATATTTTTTCTTTTCTAATTTTTCGGACAGACACAGACGCAATTACACCAACTTTAATTCGCTTGAAAACAGCGTTACTCTTCCTGCCACTGCATGACAGTCCTCAGTCACTAACTGCTTTAAGGACTTGATGATGCACACTGTTGAGCTCACTAAATGAGTAATGATCTGCACAAAAGACCACAAGCAGAACAATGACAAAAATACATCATACCTCACCACAGTGAGGTTGACACCTTTAAACAGATCATAACGCCTGTGGAACATAAATAAAACTATGACTAAAGCAAGTTTGTGTTCTGCTGTTTGTGTGACCTGACATCATAAACAGAAAAAAGCTAAAGTTGGGGAACAGGGTCTAGTGAAAAGGGAAGGAAGCAGTCTTCTCACACAGTGAATCGCATCATACTCATTAAAACTATTAAACCATTCAGTGAAACTTTGTGTCCTGTTTAGAGGCATCTGCATTTATGATGTTTCTCTACTCAGTTTTTCAAGTTTTTCGTTTAGTTTGAAAACAGCGTTACATGTTTACATTCAAATATTAATATAATTGCAGACTGTGAAAGCTCCGCATCTTGCTAACTTCCCATCGATGGAAAATGGTAAAAGGTTAAAATATATAGACAGCTCTGCATGTTGTGTGAGAAACTGACAGAAACCATTTTCTGTGGTCGGTTTCTATAGAAATGAAAGTGTGCATTGAGTGGTTGCCATGGGTTGATGATGCGTGTTTTGACTCATGCATGTCTTAACTTAGATGGCTTGAATGGCTGGACAGTGACAATACAGCTTTTTTTCCTCTCATTCATTCTGCATTATAAAGCGTAACAGGAAGAGGAAAATGTGGTTTTTCTTCAGTAACAGCCAAGTTTCCAGTTGAAGAGCATAAATGTTGCAATAAGTGAAGTCAGAAAACTTCATGGTATTTTAGAGGATAGTGCTTCAAATGCTGTTGTGAAAAGGAATTTGATACTAGAAACTATGATAAATAGGTCGACTATTCATACAGATTTTTATACCTCAACTATGCTTATGCTTTCTGTACTGGTATAAGGTGTGTTTATTGTTTAAGCATTTTATTGTTTGGCATTAACATCACTTCCTATGATGACACAATGTCAGAAATCATTTACAAACAGCTTATTTACTTGTACATTAATATCATGATATCTAGTGAGAAAACCGATTGATAATGCAACAACATCTTAACTCAATTGTCCAGGATGAAGGAGTCACTTTGGAAATCCTTATAAGAAATGAGCTTTTTTCACTGCTACCAATGTGTCGCAAAAGTCTAGATAAACTAATTGATGTGCTGTTTTACTATGTACAGTAAATACCCTACTGAGTCACATCTGGGGTTGAAAATGATAGCTGCATTTTGACTTCACTTTAAAGTACAGCACACCATCTTAGTATCTCATAGGGGTGTTCCCGAATACAAATACGTTATTCATTTAAGTACAAATAGTGTTTTGTTTTGTTTTGTTTTTTTTAAGAATATTTGTATCATACAAATATTTTTAAAAATATTCGTTTTCAGGAAGAAAAAAAAACATGTCAAATACCATGCATGCATGCAGGTTGGTTACATCACTATCTCAGTGTCTCTCCTCTCCTCCGCTGTTAGATCTATCAGCAGGTCTCAATGAGGGGAGTCACATCCACCTGCTACATGATGCACATTTCCTAATTTGGACATCACTCCCAGAGTTGGGGGTGTTCCCCAGAGATAAAGCTGAGCTACTGACACATACAAAGGGCTCCCAAGGGACTCTCCATAACCTGTTGTTCCCCTTCTCCTTTCCACAAAGTTAGGTTGTGAAAAACAGGCAATAAATGAAAAGTGCAAAGCAAGAATCGCCTTTGAAGTTCATCCCTACACGTTACACAGTGTGCTGTCTCTGTGTATAAATTGGTAGAGGTCTGTCTGCAATGAGGTGATAGGTAGAGTTTTAGCTCAGTAGTCAGCACAGTCATCCATGATCTGGAAGACTTCAGTTCGACACCCGATGTGGGGACCTCCTTCATAAGATAGTTTATTCATGAACACTTATTGTAACACTTTCATTTTCGACAATTAAAAGCGTAATAAAAACTAAACATGATTTTTAAGCCTCTTTCCACTTTTATTAGAATACAAAGTCTCTAGTACGTGGTCATGCTAGTTTCTCTCCTCTCCTCTGCTCCCTGTGTTTCACTGAGGGCGGGGCTGAGGCATTATTATGGATATCACTTTTCTTGGCAAGACAAGCCCTGCATAGCATTCACGCACTAGGATTGGCCAGGCATCTAATTGGCCAAACTACTAATGAAGGCAGTATTTATATGCTAGTGCCCACTACAAGGGTTATTAGAATTAGCCTGAGCTTAGTACCATATTAGCTGGATCAGTTAACATCATCTGACAGTTTGAAAGTTCCCAAGTAACATAAATATTTGAGCCAATATCAACATTATACAAATACAATTTGCTATGACTCACATTCATATAGACGCACATCAGTCTTCACAAAACGGAGAGAGAAACTTAACAAGCTTGGACAGCAGACATGTGACTTGCTGCTTGCTTGGAATAGCGTCACATGATCAAGCAAGGGCTTCTGGGAAAAACAGAGTCTGCTGGGAAATGGAGCTCTTAAAGAATAACAGGGAGTTTTCTACATTCTCTGCTCAAGCAGTGGACAGCTGCCACCTTGTTTCATTCTTCAATCCAGGAGCCCCCCAGCTAACAATCAGATGACAGGCCCTCGTTTGTCGTGGGCAGATCTGGACCTTAACCAGAGCTGACTAACCTTTTCTGTCCTTAAGTAAAGAACAAGAAAAAGAAATGAAATCTTACTACTATTATTTGTTTACGCATCTGTCACAGGTGAGAACATGGATGTGTTATAAGAGCTGGATACCGGACACAATTATATTTCACTTTTCCATTACAGAAAGTACTTCTTTTGTCTGAGTCAGAACTTAAAGTCAAGTTAATATCTAGAGATATAATGTTGTTGTTTTAATTATCAGATTGCCAGTTACTGATGCTGCCATTTTGACTCCCCAATATTAATTTCATAAGTCTTACTTTTTTAAATATATCTTAACTACAGATAAATATGTGTATCACATTAAATTGTTCTTTCTCTTTCACCGCTCTTTTTTTGTAAGAGTTTCTATAGTATATTACCAACTAGTTTTGTCAGTGACTGCAGGTCATATTCAGGAGATCAAGCCGGATGTCTTTGTTTGCTCTGTCTTTGTTTGTCTTCCAGCCAGCTGCTCTGTAACTCTATTGTTTTCTATCTCTCTTCAAAACAACAGATACAAAGAACGGGGTTAAAATCGTACAGAAAAAAATCATAATAGCAAATACAGCTGCAATGGGGTTTTAATTCTCAGTGGTGTGTAGTGTTTGCAACGTTTTCACATAACCAGGAGTCATTTGATTCAGGGTTAATTTTGAAATTCATCTTTAAAATCTAATTCTGTGCATACTGAGAAGTAATGAGCAGATATGACATTCAGTACGATGGATTTATTATATGTTGGGTATAACATTTATTCAACTTACAATTTACTAACAAAACTAAACTAAACAGTGATTTGAAACAGTATTAAAGGTCCAATGTGTAGGATTTTGTTGCCTCTAGCAGTGAGGTTGCAGATTGTAACCAACTGAATACCCCTCCCCTCAACCTCCCCTTCCAAGCATGTAGAAGAACCTACAGAACCTAAACTCATGAAAAACGTTTGGTTTGTCCATTCTGGGCTACTGTAGAAACATGGCGGTGCAACATGGCGGGCTCTGTGGGAGAGGACCATAGATGCATAAAGAGAACTCGATACAGCGTTGGAGGCAGGGCCCTGTTCATTCCTATGACAGTTGCTCAGTGGCGCATGAAGCAAAGAAAAATCAACTTCCCGGTATGAAAGTACCCAGATCTTACACATTGTGTGGCCCATAGAGCATGCACACTTGTGACTTTCACTGGCCGAGTCGGCTACTAGCCCTCGGGCTAACTTCAATGGGGATAAAACAATTCAATCATGCAGCTCTTCGATGCTTTTGAAATGTGATCAGACCAAACGGATTTAATTCTGATAGTGAGACAAGTCATTTCGTGGGGGTTGTGACGCTCAGAAAAATGTATCCGCTGATTTACAGACGTCTCTTTCACAATGTAAGTCTATGGGAAAAAGTCTTTTTGGGCCAGTGTGCATCACGTGACATTATAATTACATGGTTTGGCCGCCATGTCAAATTGGCTTCAAAGCCTGGTGCTCTTCCTGTATCCAGTTCTCTTTATACATCCATGGAGAGGACCCACTCCCTATAAAGTGCTCATTTTAAGGTAACAAAAGGTGATTATACACTAATTAAAACATACTCATGAATATTTCATTCTATTACTGCCAAGTCCGTTCCACTAGATGCCACTAAATTCTACACAGTGCACCTTTAAGAAGATTTTTTGGGGACTGAAAAAAACAAATTAAACAAGAAGACACACAGACATACATCACATCTGGGCAATGACAAAACACATGCACAACAGTTTCTGGATGTCTATAACAGACACTACAATTCACATCAATGTCTCTTAATTTTTTTTTAACATAGGTTTTAGCTGGATAAAATTTATGTCTCTGCACCGGAACACACAGCATCAGACACACAGATGGAGCACTCGCTGCTGCTGCCGCCGCTGCTCTGCTGACGTGCTCAGTATTGTTGAGCTACAGTATTTGACGAGTTAGGAATGGGAAGTTGTGCACAACGCAGGTCGAGACACGTCTGTGAGCACAGAATCCGTTCTAACTGGACAAGATTTCACAAACCTTTTGATATCTAAGGAATTAACAAAGAATACTTGTCTCTATCTGAACTCTGTGATGGAGGCACAGATGAGAATTATTCTCTTTCTTATGGGTAAGTTATTAACTTCGTAACGTATTTGTTCATTATTCTTTACCCAACCGCTGTAGGTTTATTAGAGGAATCCTTAAATACATAATAAATACTACTGTAATGAGTTGTAAGAGTGTGATATATATAGGTACTGTGCAAACATTGGGTAAAGTAGTAGAGGCTTAAAACAATAACAAGTTAATAGCACTGGTGCGAACATTAAATACATTTTAAATAGATTTTTAAACACACTTTGGTCTCCTCATTTGTCCGCAGCAGTTCAAGTTCAATAGCATTTTTTCAATGTGACAGAAGACACACAAGATAAAAATATGATGAAACGGAAGAATTAAAATGTACAGTGCAGTCAGACATATGCATAAATAACCCCCGAACCTAATTTCACTAAAGGTTTTTGCCTCAATTTCAAAGAACCAAGATTTGAAACAGACCTGCAGTTTTCTGGTAGTTTTCTGGGAGTTGCAGATGGTGCATAAGAATAAAATGCTGCTTCTCCGTATTTTATTTTGAATAAATATATCTGTAATATGATCTAGGAGGTTTGGATGAGTCATAATGTATTAGCAGCAGATCAGGAATGTATTTTGCTCCGAAACCATTTATGCTTTATAAACCAACAGCACTATTTTAAAATCAATTGTGTGACACACAAGACGATCTGAGGTCTGTGATCCAGTGAGGACTCTGAATCAGCCACAGTTGTCTGGTTGACTTTTTAGAGACCTGTGAAGACATTATTACATCATTACAGTAGTTTAATATATTCTTAATGTGGCTATTAAAATCTATGTCTGAGTCCATGACTACACCAATATTCCTGGCTTGGTTTGTTGTCTTTAATGTTGGTGATTGAAGTTGAGTACTGTGTTCTAATCATTTCAATCATGGCTCCAAAAACATTTTTTGTATGTTTCTTTGTTTTGTTATTTCTGTTTTATCTTTGTTTAACTGGAGAAAAATTTTGCACATCCAATCTTTTATTTGTTCAATGCACTTACACGTATGCAACCAAAGTCACCTGGTGATATTGTTATGTAAATTTGTGAGATATTTTGTTGTTTTCCATAATCTTAGCAAGTGGGAGCATGTAGATGTTGAATAGAAGAGGCCTGAGAACGGAGCATTTCTGTACGCTTACATATTTACCGATTGACACAAAGTAGTTCTGATCCTTCAACTAGAATTCTAACTTAATACATTTTACCAGACTGTCTAGTAATATGTTATGGTCGACTGGCTCGAATGCAGCACTGAAATCTAATAATACCAAGGCTGAAATTTTTCCACTGTTGCTGTTTTAAGTAGATATTCAAGACTTTAACATAAGAGTGCTGTGATGACACTGCTGTGAAATCATGACTGGAAAACACCAAAACAGTTATTTAGGGACAAGAAGGTTTTTAGCAGTTGAGAAACAGCCTTTTCAGTGATTTTACTTAAAAATTGGAAGTTAGATATGTGCCTGTAATTGTTCATTAGTGAGGTGTCTTGGTTGTTCTTTTTTACAGTGTAATTTAACACATCAAGATCTGATTAAAGGCGCTGGGAAATACTACAGCATATCTAAGGGTTGTGGAAAGCCTTTTGTGGCTCCAGAGGGAGAAATCTGACAAGTGATGCCTCAAGTGATGTCACTTGAGTCATTATTGGTTGGAGCTGAAGACTACAAGTTTGAAAATGAAACAAATCTAGAGGTGGAATACAGCATTGGAACATTGTGAGAGAAAGGTTTAGAAATCAAAATATGTTCAGTAGAAATGAAAAATATTTTTCGTTGTATTTTTGCTTCAGTTATCACTTAATAGCAGCAAGCTGATGAAACTGCAGTGTTTTTCCATCCAACAGTTTATAGTGTTGTTACTGTAAATACAGCTGCTTACAGAAACACATTTAGAGGAAGGTGTTTCCACCCAATCCATTAAATCTGCACTGACCGTACAAAAGATTGCAGTCTGTCTGAATATATTTACAAACCACTGAAAAATCCAAACACTGTGACCTTATTTAACCTCCTCTTCATAGCAGTGAAAAACAATGTTATCAGAAACATACCAGTCCATTGAGTCTTATTTAATTACTGTGTATCATTTTTCTCTATCTGGTGTGTCTGGTCTAAACTTAATCCTCCATGTTACTCCTTTTATATTTGAATTTTTTTACTTTTGGAAACAATAAAGAACCAACGCAGGTGTAATTTGCAACATGCAACTACCAGCATAAAAGTTGAATTGTAATTAAAATGTTAAAGGGGACATATAATGCTTTCTGTGATTTTCTGTTATTTATATACTGTTATGATGTCAGATATCTGTTAAACAAGGTCTAAGTTCCAAAACTTGAGGTTAACTTATGTAGAAATCAACCTGCCCTCAACGATTGTCTTGCTTATGCCCATAAACAGCCCTCCGTCCCATAGCCTTGGTTTCTAAGGTTGTTGCTGAGGATTTCCATGTGTTGTTTATGTTGTTCACTCTCATATTTCTGATCTGATTTCAACTCAAACATGTACAGATGTATTTGAGAAGTTTACATTTTGAGTAAAGAACAAGAAAAAGTAGTAAAATCCTGATACTATAGTTTGTTTCATGGTTTGTTGACGTGGCCTTCACAGCCGGCGGAAGTCTCCCATGGTGCAGCTTCCAAAAACTGGCCAATCAGAACAGAGTAGGCTCATCAAGAGGGAGGTCTTAAAGAGACAGGAGCTGAAACAGCCTGTTTCAGACAGAGGCAAAACTGAGGGGCTGCATAAAGAGTCAGTATTTATTTTCATTTTTGAACTGTAAATCATGCAAAAATATTCCAGTAGATATTCCAGATTAAAATATAGACTTGTAAATGTGCATAATATGTCCCTTTTAAGTATGGGAAAAGGTACTTAACACAAATAATCCATGCCAGGCCAACAGGTAGGATGTCAGTCTGTAATATGAACACAGGAAAGCTACTATGAAGTCCAAGAACAATCAGTATACAATTCAGAAACAGTGGTGTGATAATAGAAATGCTTTAAGATACATCAGCCCTCAGCCTACACTCAGCATAATTACTATCTGTATGAAAATGACGTTGATTTTTATATTGTTGAAGAAAATTCACTCAAGTCCTTGTTCACAGTTTGCTGTAGTGGAAGTGGTTTAATAGGATTCCGGAAATGCGGTGAGCTTACTGACACAGAGCTGGTCTGATACAGTAGACTGACCCAGAGCTGAAGAAATGGAAAGACTTTATACAGTAAGGATCAAAGCAGTGACCAACAGATGGTGAACAAAAGATAAGAAGGAGGGGAGGGCATTTACATACAAGATCAAGGCAAATCCAGGGGCAAGACAGGAGGGGTCAAATCAGCAGGGGTCAGGAGGTGGAAAGGACACAATTGGCATATGTTTGATCAAAGAGTTGTCTCAGATGTCACTTGATTATCAAGTCTCCAAACCAAATGTGTATTCTCCTTTAATTATCAAGTCTGCTCCCAAAAGGGTATTCTTCCTCAATATACATTGTTTTCAAGGCTAATTACCTAAAGGCAACATGTACAATACCATAGAATTGCAAGGAGGCCAAATAGGAACTGTGGCCTCAACTACATCAACAACATGGACTGAAAGAATGTCTGACCAGTCCAAACTGTGTCTACACAGGAAGCTTTACAGACACATTTTTACATCTGACGGAACAGATACTGTGATACTTCCTCAACATTGTCAGTGTGGTGAAATGCCAAACACAAAGCCAACACAGTGAAAGTGTCTAATAGTTTGTCAGTGATAACAAATATAACACAAGAAATACAAAAAAAAGAAGTAAAATCTGGTGCACTTATCTGGTGCTCAATTCCATAGATGTACAGTGGGAGAGAAGGTCCCTGCAGCTGCTTCACCTGCAGCTGGGTGTAAAAACTAGAATGGAGACGTTTGCTTTAATTTTATCTCATTAAGACAGTTTTATCTCATCTGCTGCTGTTAAACATATTTAAGATGCATTTATTGTAAATGTTTAGTTTGTACCAACCAGCTTCAGAAGGACAGTAAATGAATCAAAATTTGTAAAAAAAAATAAGAGAGGAAAATGGAACTCCTCCAGATCAGTGATGCACCACCAATGTAATGTACAACAGAATATTTAAAAATGTGACAGTAAAGACAGTGATCACAGGATTTCATACACATTGGTAGACAGTGATTGTTTAAGGCTGCAATAGAAATTCATAGTTAGTGGATCAGCTCCACACTGTACATCTCAATAACATCTGCATATTCCTTCTAAGTTACAAATGTTGCCTCCATCAGATGATATAGCTGCGCTGACTGTTGTTTGTCTTTATACTTTACAGTGATGATCTCATCTGATACTGAGGCAGAGAAGAACCTGACCAGCACTGAGGGAGGATCCATCACTCTACGTTACCCTCTGGTGGAGTTAGGATTTCTTTTACGTGGAATAAAGAATGTTGCCATGGTGAATGAGAAGAAAATGCAGATATTAGAGGACAATTACAAGAACAGACTTCACTGGGATAACAACACTGGATTCTTTACAATCACAGGACTGCAGAGGAGTGACTCAGGGATTTATACTTTTGACTCTAAAAAAGGAACTACTCCCTCTACATCCTACAAACTCACAGTGTATGGTAAGTTGCATCTCTTCTGCCAGTATACTGACCAGTGTTTTGCATAGCATTGTTTGAATATGATGCTCCATTTGTGACCTCAGCAGTCTGTATGTTACTTTGTGTTTCCATCACATAGCTTTCTGTACTTAAACCACAGGGGAAAAACTTTACCTGACAAACAACATGACCCCACAGATGTCTGTTGTCTGTCCAGATTGATAAAACATTTGCTGTGGGCAAAATCAGTGTTTGAATTCAATATTGTCACAGACTCTACTGGTAACTGCCACAGTCTGAATGACAGATTCAATTTACAGCAAGTGAAGAAAAAGAGCAGCGCAGTCTGTGGAGATATTGGATTTAATTTTTGTTTCATTCAGCTTGTCAAATCAAAACAAAACCAAACGAAGCTACTAAACTCATGAATGTTCCTTCCAGGTCCATTAGTTAAGACAGAATGAGTTGATTTCGGTTTTAAAAATAGAGACAAGATGTCTGTGTAAACTTTTATAAAATAGATGTCTCGTGTCATTCACAATGGCCATTCCTGATGTTCTCAGAACTCATGTTTTCCATCATAAGGCTGTGTGGGGTCCTTTTATTGCTGTGTCAGCATATACTGCATCAGTCCTTTTTCACTGAGTGACCCACATTAGACTTGGGTCTGATCCTCATCTTGAGGTGGGTCATCTGAGCAGGTTGCTTGACATGGGATTAGGGAGCATGGAGTGCCACCTCAATAGTTGTTATTTTACAGTGTCAGGATCATTACCTTTGCTAATTCATAATTTAATTTCCTGGTTCTGTCTTGAAATGAAGAATAAATAATAGCATTTTGAAACAGAATAAGCAAAACTTACCTTAAAAAGTCTTTATATTTTTATTTTTTGGCCTCCATTCATTTATGTGTTTGTCTTTTATATTCCAGCTCACAGTTCATCTGTTTCCTGTTTTAACACTGTTTCCATTTTGTGATCACTTTAAACCCACAGAGAGGAAACATGAACTCCTGATGCTGATCTGTGTGTTTTTATATTTAGTTTATTCATACATCATTTAAATGCAAATTTGATAAATCTATTTGCAATAACTTTTTTAAATGATCATTTTATTAATTGATTATAATGAAACACTATAAAAGTTATGCCTTTTTCTTGACTAGAGGTCTGATTTTGTTGTTTATGATAATTCATTGTGTTAATTTCTAGTATAGGGATACATTACACAACACAAGCATTTTTTTTTTTTACATAATCAGTCAATTAAGGTCATTTAAAAGCACATACCGTTGTTCTGACGGTCTTTTCAGAATCCTCAAAGACTCTTGTAATTATCTGGATGAAAAACTATTCTGTCCGCTACACAATAATAAATATTTTTAATCTGTTTCCCAAAGTGCGACTTTGGTTCTGATGCAGGTAGCTGGGCAGGCTGCCATTTTTGTTTTGATTCTGAAAAAGGTGCAACTTGGGATTTTTTATTCTCATTCAGCAGACAGAACATATAGTTTCATCCAGTTGGTTAGAAGAGTCTGAGGATTCTGAAAATACCTTCAGAACAACAGTTGATGTTTTTAAATGACCTTCTGGGTTTTTAAAACAGCACCTGGTAATTATCTTTTAAAGAGGCTGATGGTTACATGTGTGAACTGAATGTATGCTAATACATGAGGCACAAACTAGGACTGTATTAGTTTTAGCATAACTCCCACACTACATTAAAACTGTGTTTGAACCTGCACAAAGCTGGTGTATAAGAGGTGAAACTGGAACTATAACTAGAAATATGATAGAACTCATAATGTACACCTCCCAGGCAGGTGTAAGTCATCAATCATCAACTGTTGTCATGGCAGTGGCAGATGGTAGCCACTAATGATAGTAGAGCCAGAGGATTTTTTTGGACACGTTGACTGTTTCTCATGAGATTATTTACATTATGATGACACTGACATGAGCACTCAGACCTGGTAATGTTGTGATATTATGCTGTGAGCAGTTGGAATTGCTGTTGGCAACACTTGGTTGAATGTAACAGAAACTTGTAACTGTTTTCCAGAGACCTTTGTTGATGTTGTTTATGACCATATTGTGTGATACAGCCATCCGCACCCTCACTTAAAACAACAAAAGTACAACAGGAGCTGAATAATGTTGAATTATTAATGAGATACACAAACAGGCATTGTTTCATATGTTAGCTAGTTCATATGTGATAGCATACATTACTTTCTCATTAAATAGTATATTGTAGGTATCTTCATTTCCATCACTAGTCAGTCTCTTTCTCTTCCATTTTACCCAAATGCTGAACTAGATGAAACGTTCTGTACAGTGTTTTGATTACAGTCGGCCATTTTATTGAAGTGTCTGAATTCTGAATGTGTAAATGTATAAACAATATAGTGCCCTCAAAAAGTAGTGACCATGGTATGTACACACTACTTTCTGCTAACAATCCCACAATGCGATGTGCCACATTTTATAGGTGTGAAAACACCTGTTAGTGGTGATCAGAAATTATGATTATTAGGAAGTGTCCAATTTCTCAATTTACTGCTCACTATTGAGTGAATGGAGTTACTATCATGTAAGGAGTAGTGAGTGAAATAGGGAGTGATTTTGGACACATAGTTAATGACATCATAGTTCAGTTAAAACTAAGTAGAGATGATGCAGCTGAACAAAGAGGTGAGTTTAGTGTGGAACTAACTAAAAGTTGACTTTACAGTCAAACTTTTGCTCATAGTAGTTTAAGAGGCATAGTTTAACCCTTCCACTGCCAGACTCAGAGATGACCTTCTTGACACCACTGTTGCACTGAGGCATAACTTCATACTTTCTAGCTTCCAGTTGCCACAATTATGAAATAACAGCAGTAATTGTGGTGGGTAAAACAGGATGTTACTGAATATTTCTGCCAAACTGGCATGTGGGCAGTCCAGTGATATTTACTGATGATAGCTGACTTCTTCTCAGTTGTTGGAATGTGTTAACTTCAAACTATTGGATGAAATTGCTGGTCTATGGCAGTGGTTCTCTGTGGCTGCATGTTATGCATATCAACTTTTATATTTTGGGCATTTTTCCAGGTTTGCTCAGAAAAAGAGCAAGTGGCTTATTTAGACATTGAACTTTACTTATCACTGTTAGTAGAATGTCTGTGGAATGAACGGTAATTAGATTAGAAGTAGATTAGGGTTTTAAAGTCACTCATATTGTCTAATTTTTATTCTCAATGAATTTCTTCTCCAGAGTCTGTATCAACTCCTGCAGTGAAGAGACTGAGTGTGAGTGCTGAGAGCTGCATCTTGCTGTGTTCTGTGGAGAAAGCTGAAGAGACAACACTGTTGTGGTACAAAGACAAGGAGATACTGAACCAGAGCAGCTCTGCTCTCTCTCTGCTTCTCACTGTACACAAGCAGGATTCCAACTCCTCTTATAGCTGTGTGGCTGCCAACCCTGCTGAAAAGAAGACTCTTCCTGTGAACATCACGACATCCTGCAGTGAACAAAACAACACAGACAACAGTGACGACACAAACACAAGATATTGTAAGACTAATTTTAACAGAAATACTCAAATTTCTATAAATTTCCCCAAACTCTTACATTTTAAGAAATATATATTTAAGGGTTTTGTCATTGGTACATATTGTTTTGTGTTCTATTGATGTTGAGTGTTTTTTGTTTTTTGTTTTTTTTGACAGATTTTGTGACAGGAATTATAATCTCCATCGTGCTTGCTGAATTTGTTGTACTTATTGCCATTATTGCCAAGAAGAAGTGTCTTAACAAAACCAAGACAACAATCAGACAAACACAAGGCAGGTATTTGTTATTTATTTGTTTTTCACCCATTGTTTTATAACATATCTTCATCCCTATTAAATGTTATGTGTCTGTCTTTCAGTTTTTTATACTATATGATAATACCTCTCTCAGTTTTATTGGACTGGATCATACCGGCCACATATGCCTTAAAGGTGTGCAGCTCAGTAGCATTTAAACATGTTGGGCTGGTCTACTGAAAGGAAAAATCATTTGTCTGTATTTCCGTCACCTTGGTTCTCGTACGTGTAATCTACTTTGAAGGGATCGTTTCAGACAGGACAAATACGTTTGTAACTGTTCTATTCAGGGCAGAAATCGTTTTGTAGACAGTTATGATCGCCTGATTTGGTCTGAATACGGTCTAAACGCACTGGAAGCGTCTGAAGCGCGCGTTTTGAAGTGCACCTGTTGTTTGAAACGTACTAAAAGCGTTATGAGGCGCGTCAAAATGTCTTAACGCCCCAAATCCGACCTTGTTTCGATTTTGGAGCGTCAAATGAGGACCCAGCGAACAAAACTGTTTTCTCTGCAGCCGCATAAGGCAGACACAGCGCAAACCAGCAGAGCACCGGCGAGCGAGAGAGCGAGAGAGAGAGAGAAAGAGAGAAAGAGAGAGAAAGAGAGAGAGAGAGAGAGAGAGAGAGAGAGGGAGAGAAAGAGAGAAAGAGAGAGAAAGAGCGGCGGTGGTCGAGTAATGAGGGCGAGCGGTAGTGAGAACAAAACCTCTGCATGAAAGAAATACAACGTTATATTCTGATTATTTCACGGCAGTTATGTTTTAAAGCATAAATAAATAACCAAACACTCAACAGATGATTTACTGTGGACACTTAGGTTCAGTTTCATTTTCCTCCTCTGTATTTCTCCTCGTCATTCATTCATTACATCCAACTAATGCAGCGGTTAATATTAAGAACAAAATGACAAATCTGTGTTGGTTCTGTGGTGTTGGCATGTCAAATCTAATGCTTGCAGTGCGCCATAGAAACATCAATTATCACTTTCAAATGCTTTTGCTGTCCTGGTTCCCAGATTATGGAACAGTCTCCCTCTGGGGGTCAGTTCAGGAAACTCTGCTGAGAGTTTAAATCTCGCCTCAAAACCTTTTTTATTGTCAAAGGCATTTTATATTTTTTTATATTTACTTCATTATTCACACTTTAAAAAAAATCTTTTTTGTTACTCTGAGGCACTTTGTAACTTTGGTTTTCTGCTGTATATAAAATTAAGTTTTACTTTTTATTTATTTTATTTTAATAAAAACTTCCTCTTTGTATCTGCAGATTTGGTGAACACAGACACAGATGTATACTATACTGTATGCAAATATCTGGTGACAGACGCTTTCAGGTTTGTATTTGCACACACAAATACACCTTCCTATGTTAAACATCAGAACTCGAGGTTAATGTATGCATGCTGCAAGTCAAGAACGCTTCCTTTTCAGTGTAGAGGATGGAAAAATAGCCTCCATTAGAAGTAATTAAAAAAAACTGAACCCTTGGGCTGCTGCATTGGCCCTCACTGCAACACCTGATGAGTCACTACCCTGCACTATGTCTGTTTTCACTCCATAGGACATCCGAACCACACAAAAAAATGATTCTTCGATCACAGAGGTAATCAAAAGAGAGGATGGATCCCAAATGACAAGCATAAAAGACAAATGTCACGTGAAACAAGGAGACTAGTACATGAGTGGAACAAACTGAAATTGAAACTGCAAGCAGCGTTGGTCGGGACCTCGCACTCTGGCCTGTCGGGATCAGATCATTTTGCTTTTTAAAAATGAGGGATATAAGTGTGGTGTGCTTTTATTTTGAAAGTTTGATTGACATATGTACTGTCAGGTGTGTAGAGACAAGTAACTGCAGCTGGACACAGAAAAATACTCATATATTTGAATGGAGAAATCTGAATTTACATGTTTTTTCTATCTTTCACTGTTTTTGAGATATTAAAGTGTGAGTTTTAAAGTCTTTTCTTGCTCCTCCTGTGATTTTATAATGAGTGTGTATTGTGGAATGTTTCACAGCACTGCGGGAGTGACATCACCAGGAGCAGTTGGAGAGGAGGATTTTAGAGTACGCTTCTTGTGAAATCTCCTCATAAATCCCATGACTTTGGCCAAATCTTACATTAAAAATCATATTTTAGTAGGAAATTTCATGGTGAATCCATTGATACAGGTTTGAAAGTGGTCAGACTTATAGTTTAGACGTCAGAAGCCTCTGTTTGACACAAAGTTCATGCCTCCCCATTGTTTTACATTGTAATGTGGCACTTCAACTTTCAGGGCTTATAAAATCCAAACCATTCAAGTTATTACACCTTTTTTTCAGCACAGTGTCATAAGTCATCTATTAAAGTTTGAAGCCAATACCATTAACACCTTCAGAGGAGATAGCGTTTGTTCGGGGGCCAAAATTGGGGCAAAGTCTTATTTTGAAAGGCTGATTGCAGACTTCCTGTTGGATTTAGGTCAGAGGTGTCAGCATATGATTTGTAGGTCTTGATGAGACGAATAATTGAGTTTTGGTTTGATCTCTCTGCGGCCATTTTAGTTACATAGGTGGCGCTAGAGAGCACATTTTGGCACTTTGGGGGTTAATTTTTACATTTTATCAAATTTTTCACCAGACCTGATGTGCGTGCCAAATTTGGTGAGTTTTTGAGCATGTTTAGGTGGTCAAATTAAGGGTTTAAGTGGTGTAATAATAAAGAAAGAGAGAAACAAACAAACAAACAAACACATGAAAAACAATAGCGTCCTCGCCCTTAGGCGAGGACTACTGCCTTTTGGGCTCGGTCCCTAATTAGACAAGGGAATTCTGTACAGGTATGCAAGTCAGAGGAAACAGTTGGTTCTCCCTACTGAACTGAAACAAATGCTGCATAAGAATTTGCATGACGACATTAGACATGTTGATGCTGACAAAGTAATTCATCTGACAAGAGAGAGGTTCTTTTGGCCTTTCATGCAAAAGGAAATAGAGGATTATGTGATCAGAAGGTGTGCTTGTATTAAGCAGAAACGGCCTTGTGTCCCACACAAAGCACCCATGGGTTCCATAACATCTAGCACCCCATTTGGGTTTGTCTCAGTGGACTCCCAGCTAGGAGGTAACGTTCCCACAACATTGGCTAACGTTACCTACAAGTTCTAATGATTTTTTAGAGAAAATGTTTTAGTCTAGTGTTCAAAAAACGTTTTAAGGATGTTTATCAATTCAAATAATGTTCTCATAAGGTTAAACATTAACTAAGACATAACATTTTAACTGCAACATTCTAAGGATGTTTTGGGGACATTGTTGAGATAACAGATTATAGAATGTGCTTTGATAAAACATTCCCACAACGTTATATGATAACAAAAGAAGAACATTCTCAATGCAACATTCAGAGAATGTTTTGAGAATGGTATTTCGGCCTGATATGACTAAATGTTTTTTATAAAACGTTCCTTTAATGTGATATGTTAACAAAAGTAGAACGTTTTGTCTGCAACATTCTGATGATGTTTTGGGGATGTTGGTGAGGTGACTGATTATAGAATGTTCGTTTATAAAACATTCCCACAATGTTACATGATAACAACGTAAGAACATTCTTGAAGTAACATTCTGAAAATGTTTTTAGGATGTTATTGAGGCCTCAGATGGCAGAACATTTTTCATAAAACGTTCCTTAATGTGATATGTTAACAAAAGTAGAACATTTTCTCTGCAACATTCTGAGGATATTTTGGGGATGTTGTTGAGATAATGGATTATAGAATGTTCTTTTATAAAATAGTCCCACAATATTACATGTTAACAAAGAAAGAACATTCTCAATGCATCTCTGTGATGATTTTATTGAGGCCTGAGATGACAGAACATTTCTTATGAAATGTTTCTGTAATGTGATAAGTTAACAAGGTCATGGTCAAGGTCAAATTTATTTATAGAGTGCTTTAAAAAACAAACCAGGTTTGTGCCAAAGTGCTTTCAAACAAACAGAATAGAGCAGAAGTCATCATAAAACATAGGTTCTTAGATATATACAAACATTGCATTGATCAGATCAGATCAGATGTGTGTCTTTTTCATCAGTCCATTAGTCCATCAGATCAGGTGTGTGTCCTGATCTTATATACTGTATAGGGGTGGTTTTGTGCTCGATATCTTTGAGACCTGACAGAGATCCCTTTTGGGATCAAAACATTGTTTACACAATAAAAGTGTGCAGGTTTTTTCATGGTTTCTAATGACCTCACTTACTGGATGTATGTTTGATTATCTTCATCCACTGAGTTACTTATAAAACATTCCCAAAGTGTTACATGATAACGAAGAAACAACGTACATAAGGCTGTACAGTCTCTCCAACTGAGACCAGACGTCTCAACAATGTGGTGTGTAATTGAGTTTACAGGTGAATTAAGCAATATTCCATGAATCATGTACATGCCCAAATTTATAAAGGAGGTTTGTAAGAGCTGTTAAGTCATATTTTGGCTGAAATATACTGATAAGTAGATCAAAGGCAATAGTTTTGGCGTGATGTGGCTAGAGAGAATCAAACTCTATTCAGATGATGTTGACTTGTAGTAGCAATGTAGGTGTATCATTTGAGTAATTAGAGGGCTCAATTTAATAATCTGAAGGATTTAATAATACAAAGGAATTTGGTAGAATAATTAGAGATAAAAAAAATTAATGAATTTGAGGGAAGGAGGAAACAAATTGTAATTCAACAGAACAATTTAATCTTTTTTGCTCTCTTGAGTCCAAGGGGTTCTCTAGTTATTTGATATTGAGGAATACATTATCGTGCGCATCGTTAGAATGAATGCATTGGGGATGTGTGCAGGAAGCAGTGCTACAACCCGCTAGGCAGAGTGTCCAGCAGCTCTTTACGCACATTTGATGTGGTCAGTGTATGACGGGAATTAGGTGCAAAATTATGACTATAAGCCCACCAGCTGGCCCAAATTTATAGAATACACTCTTTTTTCTCATTGAGTTAACCCAAATGATGAAAAAAAATGTTGTTTGGTTGAACTTGCAACACGCACATGTAGACACACACACACACAATCTAAATATCTATCCCATGCAACTGATTTCGATGGATGTTGTCTTTTGGGCTAAATCGTGACCCTCATTTGGCCCAAAAATAGTTGCTGAAAACTGGGCTCTCATACAGCCCTCATTCAGCCATGTAAATAAAATTGCATTGCAGCAAGTGGGGAAATATATCTCAATGAAACGTGTGTTGTGTACACTACACCCAAATTAGTCTTTCTGGACACTTTTGAACATAATCACTGCTGTTCAAAAACTTAAATATATTTGTTATATTTATATGACTATAAATGTTTAAAATATGCCATACAAATTACGTGTGTTGTTACTGCTCTTTGATATAAAATGTATCTATAAAAATGATGAGATTTTCCTTCTTCTTTGTGAGACGCACGCACGCGCACGCGCACGCGCACACACACACACACACACACACACACACACACACACACACACACACACACACACACAAAACGCATGACGCCAAAGTGGCTTGTTTTGCCAGATTGGTCACTCAAAATTCAAAAGTCAAAATAGTTGCATGTGATTGGGCGTAGAGGAGGAGAAGGGCTGGGCTAGTGAAAAAAGGCGGACAACAAGACTCCAACCCGCAACTAGATCGTAACCGAGAGCAACGGAAACACCGACACACATTGAACTGGGTGAGTATTAAGTAATTATAATTTAATTTAATACAGGAACGCCTGTTTGACTGAAGTTTAGTCGAGCTAATGAATTGCAAGGTAATGTTAAGCTGAAGAAGCTAGGTTTACGTTAGCTTGTCATTGTTAGCCTAGTTAGCACATTGCACTGAGCAGTGGAGTTAAACTGGATTTCTCAGGCTCCAGCTGGGTTTGTAGCGTAGGTTCGTCTGTTTGATGGAGCACAGACAGGAAGGCAGGCAAGCAGGTGGTGCATGTTGTTTTTGGCCCTGTTTTTTAAAAGGTACTGCTGATGTTACAGTTTAACTGGTGTTTCAAGTACTGGTGATATCCACATGTGTGAGGCGGTGGTTTCCATGGCGACCTCTGGATGCCAGAAAGGACTATGGATCGACAAAGTAGCTGACTATTGATGCTTTCATATTAATAAATTGTTCTTGTTGTTAGTATCATATGTCCTGCTTAATCCGATGTGAATTTGAGAACTGTTTAGTACAGCGTACATGTGAAACATAAGGTTACATGTATGTCATACTTGGCTCAGACGCAGTAGGGAGCGAGCTGGAGTTAGCATTTGCAAAGTATGATGATCTTGTTTTGTATGAGAAGCCACAGACATTTATTTCTGTTACCACAATATTCATCCGAATCAGACTCTGTCACTGTCAACTTTCATTTTGCAAACAGAAACCGATTAGATAACCGTGTACTACATGCGTTTAAATACAATCACTACTGATCAGTACTGTTGTCCTTATAAGACAGGGTTATTCAATTCAAATTCAAAGAGGTCCAGTGAGAGAAAAATTCCTCAAGCAAAGGTCCAGAACATTATAATGTCTAACTTGCATTATGATTAAGGGCCATATATACTGAAGTAGCAAAGTAGTTGTATTGTCTATATGCAGTCGACAACTGACTGTCTAATCAAAGTACAGTTAAATAATATTTAAACACTATTTATTGTCAGTTTTCATATTGAACTGGAGGGATTATAAATAATAAGTACTGTAATAATACATAAATGTTCTTTTTCTCATTTCAAGTAAAGATGGAGGATTTTTGGGAACATGCCAAATTCATCACAGAGGATCTGGAGTGGCTGCACGCACTGCCTCATGAACAGTTTTGGTGTTAGGTGAGGGACTGTCGACGTGAAAATATTTCTGAGACATTTTTTCCTCTTTTCATTGCTCTACAATAGTCTACCAAAGCTGGAAAAATGTAAATACGCTATCGATTCATTGGCCAGGAGCCTTCCCTTCTTCCCTTCTCTGCTGTGGTCCATTTTTTCCACCAGGTGGTGTTTGATGTCCTAGAGGTAACTAGACTTGTACTTGCATCGTGCTCCTTGCATCCTCTACCTCACTGCCCTGCCCTCCTCCCCAGTGGTGGCCAAAATGCTGCACTTTTCTGTCCACAGGACGGGCTTTTTGACCTTCCTCAGGACCACAACCACACATAAAGAATCAAAGGTAGGATGAGAAACTGGATATCAATCGAGTGATACTACAAACGGCTTCTTAGAGGAGACAGTTGCTTGAGATTTTTCTGTATTTTCCAGTAATAGTATGGTCACCTGTTGCGTTGTGTGTGCTTCTCTTCCCTCGGGGGAGCCTCCTCACTCTGGCTGCGTTTGGAGAAATGATCTATGAGAAGTTCCTTTTTGATATTCCCAAAATTTTGGATCTGTACGTGTTTTTTGGAAAAGGCAACAGCTAGCTGCTGCATAAGATGATAGGTGGACTGTTTCTTTAAATCTTATCAATAATTATTGTCACTCACTGTATGGTATTGTGATGAGAAATGTCTCCATCAGGTTAAAAGATGAAGTGAAAACTCTTAACTTTAATAATGATGCCTTTTTTTAGAGAGCATCTTTACCCAGCAGCCGTCCTCCTGCAGTCACTTGGATGAGACAGTATCCATGGGACCCACTTACAGGTGACATTAGGTTTTTTATTTCTATGAAAAGTGAAATTAAGTGTTAGACTGGTTAAAAAAAATGTTAAGGTTTATTCAGGTTTGCATTTATTTTGGATTGGGCTATAAACCAATAGCCCAATCCAAATGATAATCCAAAGGTAGAAGTTTTCACTGCACACATTAGGGCTGATTACTTGCACTTCCCTGATTAATCCATAAGGCCAAAAATGCTAACAGTGCATTTTGCTTGTAAGCTGATAAGCCAAATACATTGCTAGCATTTTCAGCACTTGTTGATTAATAAAGAAGTGAGTGTGAGTATTTCAAATACTGCTTAAGCTACTTCAACTACTGTCTCAAGAACTTCAGGTACTACTTCATCTAAATAAAATACTGCTTAAAATACTCCAACTATCCACTTTTTCAAGCTGAAGCAAGAATTTTCTAGTTCTTTTTTTTCTTTGTCTTTCTTTACCTTTAGAGGCCTGTCGCAAGAACCACCCAAGATACTGCAGAAGACAGTCAAAATCTGTGTCGCAGATACCCCGAAATATGCTTAATATAGGTTAGTGTTAAGCATTTGTTCAAAAAAAGAAGAAAAGATTTGCATAGAGGTGGCATGTGTGAGTTATGATCAGTAAGTATCCTACTTAGTGTCAGTAGGCTTACTTTTGGGCTAGTATTGTATGAATTTTAGTTCCAATGAAATGATATTTGAGCATATTGACATGCAACAAATAATAATGTGAGCAACGGTGCAGTGTAGTATTTGTTTGAAGGGAAGTTGAGTGAGTTTACAGTGTCATTGCAGCTCACTTAGCCGTGATAATACAAGATATAAATTGCATTTTATTGACTCTGGAGATGATAATGTATGTTTTCAAATTGGGTTTTTCATTTGTCAAAACCAAAGAGAACCTTGCCCAGGTTCGTTTATGTCTTTTCTTAGTTGTAAAAAAAATAAATCCTTTGTATAGCATTATTATGTAGAATTTGTGAGGAATTATTTACTGCCTTAGTCCAGACAATATCTTGTTGTTTTAACAACCACAGTTGCTATCGTGGGTTTGTGTGAGGTTGCAGCATACATGAAAGGCATACACTATTATGTTAAAATGTTTTAATGAAATGTTACAACAAAACATTTTTATAATGCTTTTAAAGCATGTTATCCTACTCTGAAATAACACTCTGGGAACATTAAAAAACTTGCCACTGAAAATGTTTTAAGAATGTTACAGTGTAAAGTTCTAACAATGTTATCACCAAATATTTCAAGTAGGTTATCAACAAACATTTTTAAAATGATTTTAGACAACGTTATACTAGAACATTCTGGGAACAAAAGAAAAACTTCCCACTGAAAACATTTTAAGGAACGTTTGGGCATAATGTTCTAACAATGTTATAACTAAATATTTTAAGAAGGTTGTCACCAAACATTTTTAGAATATTTTCAGAGAATGTTATTATAGAACGTTCTAGGAACCAAAATAAAACTTCCCGCTGAAAACGTTTTAAGGAACGTTTGGGCATAATGTTTTCACAATGTTATAACTAAACATTTTAAGAAGGTTGTCACCAAACATTTTTAGGATGTTTTTAGAGAACGTTATCCTAGAATGTTCCAGGAACCAAAAGAAAACTTCCTGCTGAAAACATTATTAGAACATTACATGTACCATTCTCAGACCGTTTTTAGAACCAAAAATTTCTAGCTGGGCTACCTCCACCTTGAGCCCAGCAAAGGAGGCTATGAATATATACTTGTTCTGCTTGACTATTTGACCCGCCTTGCCCAAGTGTGCCCCACCAAGAATAAGTCAGGGATGACGGCAGCAGAGAATATTCCAGGATTTCATCCCTAGGTTTGGTTACCCTGAAAAATTACACCACGATCAGGGTCGGGAATTTGAGAATGCACTGTTTCAGAGACTCTGGCTGGCATATCTTATTCTCGGACCACTCCATACCATCCGCAGGGGAATCTTGTGGAGAGATTGAACAGAACACTGCTCCAGGTGCTTCAGACGCTACATGAAGAAAAAAAGTCTGATTGGAAAGACCATGTCCCTTGCATTGTGCATGCATACCACTGCACTACCCATGAAGCTACGGGATACTCACCATTCTTTCTCTTATATGGAAGAGCCCCATGCCTACCAATCGACTTACTCTTTGACCTCAAACCTGAGCAGGGGACCCCAGACAGACAGATGTTTGCACAAAAATGGGCAAGTAGGATGCAGGAGGCATACAAAATTGCCTCAGAAAATAGTCAAAAATCATCAGCAAAGGGAAAAAACAGTATGACGAGGGGTAAAAGTTGTTTCATCATCTTTGTGCATTTGACATTGAAGTTATGAAATTTAATTGTTTAATCGTTTTCATGCATTTGACTGTGCATCTATGCAATAGTATTCCATTTATATAAGTATTATTAGGACTAAAATGCTGGTACTTGAAACAACTTATTTTCAGTCAGTATAACAGTAAACCTGTATGATCAGAGTGGAAACCAGTTGAATGTGAAGTGATATGTACATGATGTGACTGAAATATGATTGTAATGATAGTAATAACTGAAGATACAGAGGACAGTATCAGTTAAGGGGGGATATATGTTTATTTTGAATACATAATACATTGTTGGTTCGTGAGGATGATATTGAAGTTGAACATCCTTGAAAGATTGTGGTTTTGATGAGACAGAATAAAATGGCGCTTGAGTTGGTCACACACCGATAAACTTGTGTCTGTTCCTTACTGCTCAGCAGCCATCCAGGACTGTGTAGCACCATAGCTACTGGCCCAGGTACCCCAAGGCTTGAGGCCGGTAACATCAGCTCATCACACATGTCCATAAATGGCCGTATTCTCTGTTGCTAAGGTTGTTGCTACATGTTGTACACATTGTCCAATCTCATATTTTAGATCGGATTTCAAATCCCCGGAAAAGACCATCACCAACAATTATTTGATCCCACTAACAAGTATTTTGAGTGTATCCAAAGCCTGATTTACCATATTTGTCCTAATATGAGACATCCCCGCTTTTCCAACACCTTTTTTTGGAAAAAGACTTTTTGAGCATACAACACACTTACACTCGTCTGGATGGATACGTTTCCCAGAGTAAATCCAAGAAGAAGATAGTCCTAGGTCTGAAAACCTTTTCTCTCATAAAAGTGAAATAATACCATCAAAGCTGAAAGTAAATCACATATTTGTAGCTTGTCTATCAGTCACATACTCACACTCTCTCCTGTTAGGCTGTTGAAAGAGTTGTAATGATTTTTTTTTTTAAAAAACAGATAGGCCTACCTCTTTTCAGACTGTCTGTTTGAGCTCATTATCATGTGTGGCTGCAGTAATTCTTGGCTGTTTGAGAGATGATCCCGTAAAGATGTTGGAAGACTTTGGACTTGCTTTCACTCGTCATGAATTTATTTCCTCCATGGCAGAAAAACATGTTACACAAGCCTTCAGAAACTCCTGCAGATTAAACCAAGCTAATAAAATACTTGTAGGGCTGACTGACTCTAACAGATTCACTGCAAACAGACTTGAAGACACAGCAGCCTAGCCAGTATTCCTCCTGTTTGAGTCATGTTTGCTGGAAATTAAAAAATTATATATATATATATATATATATATATATATGAGTGTCACTGTAGTGGGAACAGTTCAAGTATTAAGAGACAGACTAACACATTGCTGGTTAAATTTGTTGATTAAAAGCATAGACATGGAAGTGTTCCAATTGAGTTATGGAAATTCTTCAAATTTCTAGCTGGCCTCTGTTGTTGAATCAAATTCTTTTTTCAGCTTCATCTTCAGGTGCTTCATCAGTTCAAAATCTGCCAAGGATGGGAGACAACATCTCAGCAGACGAGAAGCTGCTAACTGTTAGGTCAGCGTTTATCTACAGAGTGTCTTATCCTGTTCTGGACAAGCTGCTGGATGAACTTCTGGGACACGGGGTTATAACTGATGCTGAGAGGGAGGCAGCCATGGCCAAACCCAGGCGAGTCAAAGCACGAGATGTGATTGACATGGTGCGAAAAAAAAGGATGCGATGCCAGCAAAAAACTGATTACCCTCTTCTCCGAGGATGATACATTCCTTTGCAGAGAGCTCGGCTTAATCTGATGCAAAAAATATTTAGAGTGATGATCATATGAAGCCATGATATCATCATTACAATCTGAAAAGCAATGAAGTGAAACACTATAAATAATGATTATACTCGAGCAAATGTCATGAATCAGATGTCGAGGAAGTGAACCATATAGGATATACAACACAACAGAGCCCTGCAGCCTGAATTACACATTACATTTAATCATTTTTTCAAATTGTGTCAACAGACTTTAATGTAAGTGATACCACAAAGAGCAAGCAGAGACACTGGCATACACTTCTTGCTCTAAAACATTCCTTATCAAGTGTCTTAAAGTTGTTTATTTTATCTCAAAATCACAATTATATCTCTGTTGATTTAATTGCAAAGAAGAAAACTTGATAATAGGAAAGTTATATCGTTATGTGTGTGTGCTGGGGAACAGTGAAGGCTGTTTGTAGCTGTTGAACATGATTAATTATTGCAGTGCATTTTGTACACTTAAGAGGACATAAATCAATGTATGAACAGCTTTCATGTGCTTGCTAATTATTTTCACACATTACAGAACAGTTGAGATTTAGTGCATGGTGAGTAACTGCCATCTCCTCAAAATGATGCTGGAGTTACAGATGATGTCCTGTTTAGTAAATACAATGTGGAGTCACATTAGCCTGATGCAAAGCAGCCCATACTTCATATCATTCCTTTTTGTCATAAATTTGTATACTTTGTTTATATTTTTCTTGAGATTTTAATAGAATATTTTATGGATTTAATCATATATTCTGTGTGCTTTTGGACTTTATATACTTGGATCACATTTCTATGTTAATTTGAGTAATAAAACATATTTTATTCTAATATTATCTCTCTACACAATTGTCTGAATATAATTGAATATAATTCTGGTTGAGAATATAAAATACCTTTATTTTATTTTTTGTTTTGGGGCCAAAACTTAAATTTAGGAGTTATCACTCTTAAAAATGTCAGAATCAGGTTTAAAACTCACATAACATCACACAAAACCACAAGTAATTTGTGTGTCATTGTATAATGTAAACCAGAAACAATACTGAGGACTAGAACTTTATATAGCTGTAATCGGTGGTTTCTAGCATTGTGTTATAAGGAAGAGGTTCAGACCAGGGTGTCTTAGGAGGCGACCGTTTATTCCGGCAACTGACGACAGAAGTACATAAAAGAAATCGTCCGGTCAATTGTGATGCTAGCTCAGGCTCCTACACAAATTAAATAACAGAAATGTGTTAGCATACTGCACAAGAAGTCCAAGCTAATAAACAAACTTACACCTGTAATTCACAGGAAGTGCACAACGTCGCTTACCTCCCCCATGAAGTACAACAACCAAAGGGGAGAGGTAAAGGGGGGGGACATCATTTATAAGAAAGTGAACGTAGGGATACAGTGAGTCTTAAATGTTCCACATATTGACCCTGGAGAAGTAGCATGTCAGGATGTGACTATTTACAAATTTTGTGTAATTATAATACATATGCTACATAGTTGACTCTGTTACATATTGATAGGAGAAAACTGGTTTAATGAGTCATTTAGGGTGAATTGATGTGACTTGAGGAAGAATGTTTTTTCATGTAATCCTCTGAGTTGTGTGAGGTCTTTTTGTATTTGTGTTTTGGGCTCAATAATTAAATGATTGGAAAATGAGATCAACTAAAAACAACCAGGTATAAAGGTTGACTGTATAATTTGGGTTATTTTCCTGTTGAGACTTCAGTTTAGCTCCACTCTACATGTCCTGGAAGATGACTTGCTTCACCAAACCAACTCTATTTGGGACTGGACCAACAGCTTTGAAGATGGCACCTGTTGAGATAAGGACAGAATATCATGTCAAAAAGTTATTGAATGTTTGACTATGTTATATAAAACACATTGAGTATTTGTATGTGTATTATTTGTTAATATGTGATCTGTGTTAGTAACAACTTAGCTGTGGTTATGCACTGACATCAGTGTAGAGCTGATGGTGCAGCTGTCACAGTGTCTTTCTTTCTCTTCACAACTGTCAAAATGATAATAACAGCAACAGAACTCCCAAACGCCACCATGGGAAATAGGAACAGCCAGGGACATGTCTTACTCTCACCTGCCAGACACATTTAACATGAGCATCAGAAATAAACACTAAACCATTATGTTTCATTGAGAATATGAATGTTTGGAAATTAAAGATTGAGTCTTACCTTTCTTGTCTGTTGTTTTGTCCACAGAATGTCTATATCAGCTATAACAGTCTTATTTTCAGCAGCGTTGGCAGCCACACATCTATAAGAGGAGTTGAAATCCTGCTTGTGTACAGTGAGAGGCAGAGAGAGAGCAGAGCTGCTCTGGTTCAGTATCTCCTCGTCTTTGTACCACAACAGTGTCATCTCTTCAGCTTTCTCCACAGAACACAGCAAGATGCAGCTCTCAGCGCTCACACTTGATCTGTTCACTGCAGGATGTGATACACAGTCTGCAGAGGAAACATTAAAAACAAAGAATTACACAGATGCTACAGTGTAATCACAACACTTGGTTAAAGGGTCAGTTCACCCAAATTATATATATATATATGAAACACATTTCCTCACATAACTACCAACCCATGCAGATAGTTTTGGTTTAATTTCTTCAGTGTATTGAAAAATCCACATTCAAGATTTCTCCTCCACCAAAGTACAAAAGAAATGAATGAAATTTCACTTGTGTTGCTCAAAGCAAATAAAAATGAAAACAGAACTATCACTACAGGTCAAAGAGATTTTTTTTTTCATTTGTGTTAACCAGCCCTTTAACCTAAAGCAGTGCCACAGTGATTTGGTTTACTAACTGTGATGTATTTGAAATGAACTAATGAAGAAGTCCTCTTATCATCCAATCATCTGATTAACATTATTTGCATATGACAAGGACTGGAAACTGTATGTACATGTAATTGTAATGTATTAATTAAAACTATTAACGCAAACACAGTGTGTAAACACATATATGACTCACCATACTGAACACTGTGAGTTTGTAAGTTGTAAAGAAAATGTTTCCTTTTTTAAAGTCGACAGTATGAATCCTGGAGTCACTCCTCAGCAATCCTGTGATTGGAAAGAGATCAGTGATGTTCCATTGAAGTCCAATAGAGGGTCAGGTTCCTCACTTCCTCAGCATCAGATGTGATCATCACTGTGAAACATATAGTGATCCAACGGTCAGTTCAATTCAAAACCACAGAGCTTCTGAATCACTGTTTAAATACATTTTGAATTCATGAAATTGTGGTTAGTGAGCTGTTACTGAGCTGCACAGGTACTGAAACGACCAATTTGGTAAACTAGCATGTAAATCACGACTTAAGCCTGTATTATTTAAACTTTAGTAGTAATGACAATTCTATCAATCTATCAATCAATCAATCAATTTTTATTTATATAGCGCCATATCACAACAGAAGTCATCTCAAGGCACTTTTCACATAGCAGGTCAAGACCGTACTCTTTAATTTACAGAGACCCAACAATTCCCCCATGAGCAAGCACTTGGCGACAGCGGTAAGGAAAAACTCCCCTTTAACGGGTAGAAACCTCAAGCAGACCCCGGCTCTTGGTGGGCGGCCATCTGCTTTGACCGGTTGGGTTGAGAGAGAGAAAGAGAGAGGGAAAGGGGGAGGGGGGACAGGAGAGCAACAATCACAACAAGCATAAGCATCAATCGACAGGGAAGGATGCCATCAGGACTGTGAAGGACCGCAAAGGCTCGGCCCGGGACCCAGGTTTTCCTGTGAGATGAGAAAGCACAAAAAACTCCAGGGAAGAAGCAAAGTTAGTGACATGCATTGATGTTACATGAATGCATACAGATGGAGAGGAGGAGGAGGAGAGAGGAGCTCAGTGCATCATGGGAAGTCCCCCAGCAGTCTAGGCCTATAGCAGCATAACTAAGGGCCGATCCAAGGCGAGCCTGGTCGGCCCTAACTATAAGCTTTATCAAAAAGGAAAGTTTTAAGCCTACTCTTAAACATAGAGAGGGTGTCTGCACCCCGGACTGAATCTGGTAGATGGTTCCATAGAAGAGGAGCCTGATAACTGAAGGCTCTGCCTCCCATTCTACTTTTAAAGACTGTAGGGACCACCAGTAAGCCTGCATACTGGGAGCGCAGTGTTCTAGTGGGATAATACGGTATTATGAGCTCTTCAAAATATGATGGTGCCTGACCATTAAGGGCTTTGTAAGTTAGGAGAAGGATTTTAAATTCTATTCTAGATTTTACAGGAAGCCAATGTAGCGAAGCTAAAATGGGAGAAATGTGGTCTCTTTTTCTAGTTTTAGTCAATACACATGCAGCTGCATTCTGGACCAGCTGGAGAGTCTTTAGAGACTTGTTAGGGCAGCCTGATAATAAGGAATTACAATAATCCAGCCTAGAAGTAACAAATGCGTGAACTAGTTTTTCTGCATCTTTTAGGGACAGGATGTGCCTGATTTTTGTGATATTACGTAAGTGAAAAAAGGCAGTCCTTGAAATTTGATTTATGTGGGAGTTAAAGGACATATCCTGATCAAAGATAACTCCCAGATTCCTTACGGTGGTCCTGGAGGCCAGGGTAATGCCATCCAGAGTAGCTATATCATTAGATAATGTGTTTCTAAGGTGTTTAGGGCCAAGCACAATAACTTCAGTTTTATCTGAATTTAGTAGTAGAAAATTGCAGGTCATCTAGGTCTTTATGTCGTTAAGGCATGCTTGGAGTTTGTTTAACTGATTGGGTTCATCTGGCTTCATTGATAAATATAATTGGGTGTCATCTGCGTAACAATGAAAATTTATGGAGTGTTTCCTAATAATATTACCTAAAGGAAGCATATATAAGGTGAATAGAATTGGTCCAAGTACAGAACCATACTACTACAATACTACTACTACTATTTTTTCTGTATGACATTTTAAAACAAGGTCACACAGTTTTCTCTAATGAGTTCATTTGCAGCTGAAGTCATTGCATTCTATGTTGCATAGGAGTGGTTGAGGAGGAAGAGAAGCAGAACAGCAACAGCAACAATAATAGAAACATGACTAGACAATAGATACATGACTAGCATGACTAGGATATATTACTATAACTAAAAAAAACATTTTGCCATGGTAAATGTGTAAACCTACAACAACAAACCAAAGAAGAAATAAAAATATTAAAAAAATAAAATGAGCGTTGCTAACAGAAAATCCTGCTGACTTTGATGGAGGAATTTATAATGGGAACTGGTAACTCTGTACATCCTTTTATGTCAGCAGGCATTGTTTTTCCTGTTCAGACATCCATATGTAAAGAAATTCACAGAATTCATGATTTGTTTTGAGTGATATTTCTTTTGATTTTTGTGAATGCAGTCTGCATGTCTGAATGATTGAAGAAATGAAGGTGAACACAAGGAGGAGCTCATGTTCAGTGTTCATGCTTCACACAAGCAAGACATAAGCTCCACATACACTCACTGTACTGCGTTTGCTGTAAACAGTTTGCTTTGGAGTTTTGAACTCTGTATGTGTATGTTGTGAAGTTAAAACTGTTAAATTAGAGCCACTGATGGTCAGTCACAGCTTGGTGATGCTTTCACACTTCTGTCACTCAACAGTTAGTCTTGTCTAAGTTAAGAATTAATCCACATTGCCAGTATCAGACATATCATTTAATCTCTTTTCATTTCTCAAGGCATATAAAACAGCAGCTCTTCTGAGTGCATTCATCACAGTTTCAGACAAAGAGGAAGAGGTAAAACTTTTCCTCCATTTACAGTTATATCAGCTTCCACATGACCAGACAGGAAAAGGACATTCACTTCATTAGTAATTCGGCAGTAACACATATAGATCTAGATCAGGTCTTGATACAGTTTGCTTGTGCAAACCTTAATTTAAAATTTTGTTTGAACACCCAGCTCTGTAAAACCAGTTAGACAACTCTCCTTCCTCTGAAAATGCCCCCAGCATAGCTGGAAATGGTTGTGTGTGTTGAAAACATGATCTTTTGTGAATCAGCCACATACTGGTATAGCTGTTGTGCCCTTACTTTAACCTTGTTTGTGCTTTCATATAATTAAGTTCTGGCATAATCAACCACACCATCTTTAAACAGCAGCTGCTGTCGCCAGTGTGGCTAACCTCACTTATATTAAGTGCTCCTCAAGCTAAAGTAAACCCATAATGTTGACGCAAGACAATTATTAGCATGGCTGTTATCATAAAACTCCTACAGAAAAGCAGTTATTACCAGTGACTCACTCACAGTACTCCCCAAAATATTCACATTAAGCATTCATTTGTTTTAACATTTTGACAGGGAATCTCAAAAGCTCAAAACATTCCCCCCCTCAGTGAACCTTGAACCTTACTTTAACCTGACATTATCCTTTTATCAGTGACAAATTTGCACCATCCCATGACCATATGCAACAGTTTATGATGAGTAAATATTTCTTCTGTATGTTCCGTTTTTTATCTTCTTCTCAGTGGGCAGTTTAACCGCCAAACAAAGAAAAAAAGAACACCTGATAACATGAGACTATTTGTTTGAGAGAGGGGGCAGAGCTTGGCAGAGAGGAAAGAGTCTACTTCCCTTGGATTAATGCTCTGTGATTCCACAAGCCACGACTTGCCCACAGCCAATCTCTCTCACTATCTGTTCTTGCAGTCTCAGCCACATTTGTGTTATAATTTTACAAACTGTCCAAACTATAAAAACAGTTGTCTGTTTGTTATCACACCCTTTCCCATTCCTCCTTTCATCTCTTATTTCTCATTATTTATAAATGATTCACATATTAAAAATGCATTAAGACCTCTGACCGTGACTACTTTGAGGGAAATTCCTGATAACAAATCTGACATAACAGGAAATGGAGCTTAAATACAATAGGGAAGGGAAGGGAAGGGGAAAACAAGAGTGAAAGTGATTCTTCCATTGTATTTTCCATGCAGGTGTGTGTGTGCATGGTTTATTGTTTTTTTTTTCCAGCCTATGTGGTCTGTTGATGCAATTTTGGATACACTCCCACACTGATTACATAAAAAATATTGAATTTTGCTTGTTTACTTTCACAATAAAGTAAAAGATGATTTAAGATGTGCTGATCTTACTTCCTAAATTCCAAAGGTAAATGTACTAAGCTACTGTGTGCTTTCTTCTTCACATGGTGTCCATTACAGTGTGTTATCAATATCAAAGCCATTGTGTGAACATGGTACTTTCCCAGCACCAGTCTGGGGGTGGGAGTTACTGTTAACGCATGAAAAGCTGGAGCTGACTTTGGCTTGAAGTCCATCTGGATATAAATGTAGGCTGTTTGAAAGACCAGAAAAGTGTTATTAAAAATCCCCTTAAGACATGTTTTAAAACACATAAAAATACTCTACTTCAAATAACTTTTGTCTGATGTGATTCCTCCACAAAAAAGTTCAATCACATCATTGAAAAAAACTCTTAAAATGTTTCTCCCTTGTTGAAAAATCCAGAATCCATGAATATACTTGTTACAGGCCTGGTAGGTGGCCTTGAAAGGCAAAGACAGGAGACAGATGGCAGTTACAAGGAGTTTATTGTAAGTGAAGGTGTGGGACAGATGAGGAGGCAGATGATGGGGTAGATGAAGGCTGAATAAGTGTGGCAGGCAGGTGGGCAGAACCTGTCTGGAGTTCAGGCAGCTGGAGTCTGGGTGGAGAGAGCTGGTGATCCTGGACAGAAGAAAAACGGGTTAAGAACACGGCAGACTAAACTGAAAAAACAAGATACAGGGTCAAAATGCCTGAAGAGCTGGAGACAGGACTAACTGTGTAGCTGAGTCTACAATCCAGCACTAACTGGCTGAATCAAGGAGCATAAGTAGGCTGAAGACTCCAATCAGCGACACCTGGGCAGCTGAGGCCAACTCCAGCACAGCAGGCTGACATTAGTCATTAAGCCCTAACCTGCACAGAGAGGGGGAGAAAGACTAGGAGGCAGAGGGCATGACAATACTAATATTATTCTATAAAAATGTTACTGCTGGACACAAGATATACTGTTTCAAGTTTTGATTGGCTTCACTAGTTGTGATGTCACAAATCATGGTCGTAGGTTGACCACAGAGAAACTTTCTTCTTGCAGCAGTTGAATGTGAAAACAGCCTTCTAGTGCCAAACCCTGCAAATTAAGATCATTCCTAAACTCAAATGTTTAAGTGAAGTAAAAAATAAGAAAAGCACACTTTTGAGTGGAGGGTGACTGGGTTTCCATCCAAATGTATCACAAATTTTAACAGAATATTCAGAAAATAGGCAAAAGAAAATACAAATTTATACGTGTTTCCATCCACTACTGTTATGCGAATATTGGGAATTGGTTCATCGAGATAAGCAGCAGATGGTGCTAATTCTCCTGTCAGGTGTCATTATACCACTGCAGAAGAAGAGGGTGAAACAAGATAAACAAGCGCCAGTCAAACCTCAAAAAGTGAAAACGTAGAAAACATGATGGAAATATGATATTTCTGTTTGTTTCAATTAGTAATTTGAGTTTTGTCAATTTCCTCATTGCTCCATACTGATCTCTTCCGTTATTTTTTTTGTATCTTCAGTGGAGAAAAAACATAAGTTTCTTTTTTAATCTTTATTTCAAACTGTCAAGATACCATACCATAGGCTCATACAGAGGAGACATCAGTCATGTGAGTTCCATCCAAAGGTGTTTCCATCTCCCAAAAGCAAAAACCACCTCAAGCAAGTGTAAAAACTTTTGCGAAATAGGGGAAGTTTTTTCAAATTCCGCTGTTTCCATCAACCTTTTCTAATGCGATACTTCAAAATGTGCATAAAAATACGAAACACAGCTAATGACATTTAGGAATTTCAAATTTGAGAAATAAACACAGATGCAAACAAGTCAGCACACACAAGGTTTCTTCCATTTTTCAAACTTCTATTATTCTAGGAAGTTTCGCTGAGAATAATGGTTTCTTTTTCAGGAAATTCCTGCTCACTTATATACATTCTCATTTCAAAGCTGTTCAGTACAGCCATAACCACAGCTTGGAGGGAAACCACAAAGATCTCTATTGCTAAGCTTAATCTAAACCTTTGTCACTATGAATAATGAGACTATGACATAGCAGCCTCTCCATTTTCCTTCAAACTCTTTTGTGTTAAACACAATTTAAATGTATGAACAAAGACAATGGGCTTGGTTTTCCTGCCAGAGCAAAAGCCAATCCAGTTTTTATGTAATTTTCCTTGGGCACTAGTCTATTTTTTTGCATTTGCGCCTGTTCAGTAATTTCCTGTTTCCAAAGAAACAAGCTTGTGCTGCAATGGAGGGAGAGGCTCAGCTGTGTATATGCTGATTCGGCAGTGCAGTGCAATTTTGGAGCTCATTTTGGATGCAAATTGCATTTGCATTAAAACCTGCACATGAGCACCTACTGTATTTATAATCAGCCCTTACAAAACTGATTAGGCCTACATCAGCCACACTTTCCAAGTAACACCATGCAAATATTCATCCTGCATGCCAGGAACAAATAAAACATGTGATGATGCACACTGTTGAGCTCACTAAATGAATAATGATCTGCACAAAAGACCACAAACAGAACAATGACAAAAATACATCATATCTCACCACAGTGAGGTGACACCTTTAAACAGATCATAACACCTATGGAACATAAATAAAACTATGACAAAAACAAGTTTGTGTTCTGCTGTTTGTGTGACCTGACATCATAAACACAAAAAAGCTAAAGTTGGGGAACAGGGTCTAGTGAAAAGGGAAGGAAGCAGTCTTCTCACACAGTGAATCGCATCATACTCATTAAAACTATTAAACCATTCAGTGAAACTTTGTGTCCTGTTTAGAGGCATCTGCATTTATGATGTTTCTCTGCTCAGTTTTTCAAGTTTTTCGTTTAGTTTGAAAACAGCGTTACATGTTTACATTCAAATATTAATATAATTGCAGACTGTGAAAGCTCCGCATCTTGCTAATTTTCCAACGATGGAAAATGGTAAAATGTTAATATATATAGACAGCTCTGCATGTTGTGTGAGAAACTGACAGAAACCATTTTCTGTGGTCGGTTTCTATAGAAATGAAAGTGTGCATTGAGTGGTTGCCATGGGTTGATGATGCGTGTTTTGACTCATGCATGTCTTAACTTAGATGGCTTGAGTGGCTGGACGGTGACAATAGAGCTTTTTTTCCTCTCATTCATTCTGCATTATAAAGCGTAACAGGAAGAGGTAAATGTGGTTCTTCTTCAGTAACAGCCAAGTTTCCAGTTGAAGAGCATAAATGTTGCAATAAGTGAAGTCAGAAAACTTCATGGTATTTTAGAAGATGGTGCTTCAAATGCTGTTGTTAAAAGGAATTTGATACTAGAAACTATGATAAATAGGTCGACTATTCATACAGATTGTTATACCTGAACTATGCTTATGCTTTCTGTACTGGTATAAGGTGTGTTTATTGTTTAAGCATTTTATTGTTTAGCATTAACATCACTTCCTATGATGACACAATGTCAGAAATCATTTACAAACAGCATATTTACTTGCACATTAATATCATGATATCTAGTGAGAAAACCGATTGATAATGCAACAACATCTTAACTCAATTGTCCAGGATGAAGGAGTCACTTTGGAAATCCTTATAAGAAATGAGCTTTTTTCACTGCTACCAATGTGTCGCAAAAGTCTAGATAAACTAATTGATGTGCTGTTTTACTATTTGCAGTAAATACCCTACTGAGTCACATCTGGGGTTGAAAATGATAGCTGCATTATGACTTCACTTTAAAGTACAGCACACCATCTTAGTATCTCATACGGGTGTTACTGAATACAAATACGTTATTCATTAAAGTACAAATAGTGTTTGGTTTTGTTTGGTTTTTTTTAAGAATATTTGTATCATACAAATATTTTTAAAAATATTCGTTTTCAGGAAGAAAAAAAAACATGTCAAATACCAGCGTGCAGGTTGGTTACATCACTATCTCAGTGTCTCTCCTCTCCTCCGCTGTTAGATCTATCAGCAGGTCTCAACGAGGGGAGTCACATCCACCTGCTACATGACGCACATTTCCTAATTTGGACATCACTCCCAGAGTTGAGGGTGTTCTCCAGAGATAAAGCTGAGCTACTGACACATGCAAAGGGCTCCCAAGGGACTCTCCATAACCTGTTGTTCCCCTTCTCCTTTCCACAAAGTTAGGTTGTGAAAAACAGACAATAAATGAAAAGTGCAAAGCAAGAATCACCTTTGAAGTTCATCCCTACACGTTATACAGTGTGCTGTCTCTGTGTATAAATTGGTAGAGGTCTGTCTGCAATGAGGTGATAGGTAGAGTTTTAGCTCAATAGTCAGCGCATTCATCTATGATCTGGAAGACTTCAGTTCGACACCCGATGTGGGGACCTCCTTCATAAGATAGTTTATTCATGAACACTTATTGTAACACTTTCATTTTCGACAATTAAAAGCGTAATAAAAACTAAACATGATTTTTAAGCCTCTTTCCACTTTTATTAGAATACAAAGTCTCTAGTACGTGGTCATGCTAGTTTCTCTCCTCTCCTCTGCTCCCTGTGTTTCACTGAGGGCGGGGCTGAGGCATTATTATGGATATCAATTTTCTTGGCAAGACAAGCCCTGCATAGCATTCATGCACTAGGATTGGCCAGGCATCTAATTGGCCAAACTACTAATGAAGGCAGTATTTATATGCTAGTGCCCACTACAAGGGTTATTAGAATTAGCCTGAGCTTAGTACCATATTAGCTGAATCAGTTAACATCATCTGACAGTTTGAAAGTTCCCAAGTAACATAAATATTTGAGCCAATATCAACATTATACAAATACAAATTGCTATGACTCACATTCATATAGACGCACATCGGTCTTCACAAAACGGAGAGAGAAACTTAACAAGCTTGGACAGCAGACATGTGACTTGCTGCTTGCTTGGAATAGCGTCACATGATCAAGCAAGGGCGTCTGGGAAAAACAGAGTCTGCTGGGAAATGGAGCTCTTAAAGAATAACAGGGAGTTTTCTACATTCTCTGCTCAAGCAGTGGACAGCTGCCACCTTGTTTCATTCTTCAATCCAAGAGCCCCCCAACTAACAATCAGATGACAGGTCCTCGTCTGTCGCGGGCAGATCTGGACCTTGACCAGAGCTGACTAACCTTTTCTGTCCTTAAGTAAAGAACAAGTAAAAGAAATGAAATCTTACTACTATTATTTGTTTACGCAGCTGTCACAGGTGAGAACATGGATGTGTTATAAGAGCTGGATACCGGACACAATTATATTTCACTTTTCCATTACAGAAAGTACTTCTTTTGTCTGAGTCAGAACTTAAAGTCAAGTTAATATCTAGAGATATAATGTTGTTGTTTTAATTATCAGATTGCCAGTTACTGATGCTGCCATTTTGACTCCCCAATACTAATTTCATAAGTCTTACTTTTTTAAACATATCTTAACTACAGATAAATATGTGTATCACATTAAATTGTTCTTTCTCTTTCACCGCTCTTTTTTTGTAAGAGTTTCTATAGTATATTACCGACTAGTTTTGTCAGTGACTGCAGGTCATATTCAGGAGATCAAGCCGGATGTCTTTGTTTGCTCTGTCTTTGTTTGTCTTCAAGCCAGCTGCTCTGTAACTCTATTGTTTTCTATCTCTCTTCAAAACAACAGATACAAAGTCATTTGTCATTTGATTCAGGGTTAATTTTGAAATTCATCTTTAAAATCTAATTCTGTGCATACTGAGAAGTAATGAGCAGATATGACATTCAGTACGATGGATTTATTATATGTTGGGTATAACATTTATTCAACTTACAATTTACTAACAAAACTAAACTAAACAGTGATTTGAAACAGCATTAAAGGTCCAATGTGTAGGATTTTGTGGCCTCTAGCAGTGAGGTTGCAGATTGTAACCACCTGAATACCCTTCCCCTCAACCTCCCCTTCCAAGCATGTAGAAAAACCTACAGAACCTAAACTCATGAAAAACGTTTGGTTTGTCCATTCTGGGCTACTGTAGAAACATGGCGGTGCAACATGGCGGGCTCTGTGGGAGAGGACCATGGATGCATAAAGAGAACTGGATACAGCGTCGGAGGCAGGGCCCTGTTCATTCCTATGACAGTTGCTCAGTGGCACATGAAGCAAAAAAAAATCAACTTCCCAGTATGAAAGTACCCAGATCTTCCGCATTGTGTAGCCCATAGAGCATGCACACTTTCCCTGGCCGAGTCGGCTACTAGCCCTCGGGCTAACTTCAATGGGGATAAAACAATTCAATCATGCAGGTCTTCGATGCTTTTGAAATGTGATCAGACCAAACGGATTTAATTCTGATAGTGAGACAAGTCATTTCGTGGGGGTTGTGACGCTCAGAAAAATGTATCCGCTGATTTACAGACGTCTCTTTCACAATGTAAGTCTATGGGAAAAAGTCTTTTTGGGCCAGTGTGCATCACGTGACATTATAATTACATGGTTTGGCCGCCATGTCAAATTGGCTTCAAAGCCTGGTGCTCTTCCTGTATCCAGTTCTCTTTATACATCCATGGAGAGGACCCACTCCCTATAAAGTGCTCATTTTAAGGTAACAAAAACACAGTGATTCTTATGTTCAGGTGATTATGCACTAATTAAAACATACTCATGAATATTTCATTCTATTACTGCCAAGTCCGTTCCACTAGATGCCACTAAATTCTACACAGTGCACCTTTAAGAAGATTTTTTGGGGACTGAAAAAAACAAATTAAACAAGAAGACACGCAGACATACATCACATCTGGGCAATGACAAAACACATGCACAACAGTTTCTGGACGTCTGTAACAGACACTACAATTCACATCAATGTCTCTGCACCGGAGCACACACCATCAGACACACAGATGGAGCACTCGCTGCTGCTGCCGCCGCTGCTCTGCTGACGTGCTCAGTATTGTTGAGCTACAGTATTTGACGAGTTAGGAATGGGAAGTTGTGCACAACGCAGGTCGAGACACGTCTGTGAGCGCAGAATCCGTTCTAACTGGACAAGATTTCACAAACCTTTTGATATCTAAGGAATTAACAAAGAATGTCTGTCTCTATCTGAACTCTGTGATGGAGGCACAGATGAGAATTATTCTCTTTCTTATGGGTAAGTTATTAACTTCGTAACGAATTTGTTCATTATTCTTCCCGAACCGCTGTAGGTTTATTAGAGGAATCCTTAAATACATAATAAATACTGCTGTAATGAGTTGTAAGAGTGTGATATATATAGGTACTGTGCAAACATTGGGTAAAGTAGTAGAGGCTTAAAACAACAAAACAAGTTAATAGCACTGGTGCGAACATTAAATACATTTTAAATAGATTTTTAAACACACTTTGGTCTCCTCATTTGTCCGCAGCAGTTCAAGTTCAATAGCATTTTTTCAATGTGACAGAAGACACACAAGATACACATATGATGAAACGGAAGAATTAAAATGTACAGTGCAGTCAGACATATGCATAAATAACCCCGAACCTAATTTCACTAAAGGTTTTTGCCTCAATTTCAAAGAACCAAGATTTGAAACAGACCTGCAGTTTTCTGGGAGTTTTCTGGGAGTTCCAGATGGCGCATAAGAATAAAATGCTGCTTCTCCATATTTAATTTTGACTAAATATATCTGTAATATGATCTCAGAGGTTTGGATGGGTCATAATGTATAAGCAGCAAATCAGGAATGTATTTTGCGCCGAAACCATTCATGCTTTATAAACCAACAGTACTATTTTAAAATCAATTGTGTGACACACAAGACGATCTGAGGTCTCCAGTGAGGACTCTGAACCAGCTACAGTTGTCTGGTCGATTTTTTAGAGACCTGTGAAGACATTATTACATCATTACAGTAGTTTAATATATTCTTAATGTGGCTATTAAAATCTATGTCTGAGTCCATGACTACACCAATATTCCTGGCTTGGTTTGTTGTCTTTAATGTTAGTGATTGAAGCTGAGTACTGTGTTCTAATCATTTCAATCATGGCTCCAAAAACATTTTTTGTATGTTTCTTTGTTTTGTTATTTCTGTTTTATCTTTGTTTAACTGGAGAAAATTTTTTCACATCCAATCTTTGATTTGTTCAATGCACTTACACGTATGCAACCAAAGTCACCTGGTGATATTGTTATGTAAATTTGTGTGATATTTTGTTGTTTTCCATAATCTTAGCAAGTGGGAGCATGTAGATGTTGAATAGAAGAGGCCTGAGAACGGAGCATTTCTGTACGCTTACATGTTTACCGATTGACACAAAGTAGTTCTGATCCTTCAACTAGAATTCTAACTAATACATTTTACCAGACTGTCTAGTAATATGTTATGGTCGACTGGCTCGAATGCAGCACTGAAATCTAATAATACCAAGGCTGAAATTTTTCCACTGTTGCTGTTTTAAGTAGATATTCAAGACCTTAACATAACAGTGCTGTGATGACACTGCTGTGAAATCATGACTGGAAAACACCAAAACAGTTATTTAGGGACAAGAAGGTTTTTAGCAGTTGAGAAAAAGCCTTTTCAGTGATTTTACTTAAAAATTGGAAGTTTGATATGTGCCTGTAATTGTTCATTAGTGAGGTGTCTTGGTTATTCTTTTTTACAGTGTAATTTAACACATCAAGATCTGATTAAAGGCGTTGGGAAATACTACAGCATATGTAAAAGTTGTGGAAAGCCTTTTGTGGCTCCAGAGGGAGAAATCTGACAAGTGATGCCTCAAGTGATGTCACTTGAGTCATTATTGGTTGGGGCTGAAGACTACAAGTTTGAAAATGAAACAAATCTAGAGGTGCAATACAGCATTGGAACATTGTGAGAGAAAGGTTTAGAAATCAAAATATGTTCAGTAGAAATGAAAAATATTTTTCGTTGTATTTTTGCTTCAGTTATCACTTAATAGCAGCAAGCTGATGAAACTGCAGTGTTTTTCCATCCAACAGTTTATAGTGTTGTTACTGTAAATACAGCTGCTTACAGTAACACATTTAGAGGAAGGTGTTTCCACCCATCCATTAAATCTGCACTGACCGTACAAAAGATTGCAGTCTGTCTGAATATATTTACAAACCACTGAAAAATCCAAACACTGTGACCTTATTTAACCTCCTCTTCACAGCAGTGAAAATTAATGTTATCAGAAACATACCAGTCCATTGAGCCTTATTTAATTACTGTGTATCATTTTTCTCTATCTGGTGTGTCTGGTCTGAACTTAATCCTCCATGTTACCCCTTTTATATTTAAATTTTTTTACTTTTGGAAACAATAAAGAACCAACGCAGGTGTAATTTGCAACATGCAACTACCAGCATAAAAGTTGAATTGTAATTAAAATGTTAAAGGGGACATATAATGCTTTCTGTGATTTTCTGTTATTTATATACTGTTACGATGTCAGATATCTGTTAAACAAGGTCTAAGTTCCAAAACTTAAGGTTAACTTATGTAGAAATCAACCTGCCCTCAACGATTGCATTGCTTATGATCATAAACAGCCCTCCGTACCATAGCCTTGGTTTCTAAGGTTGTTGCTGAGGATTTCCATGTGTTCTTTATGTTGTTCACTCTCATATTTCTGATCTGATTTCAACTCAAACATGTACAGATGTATCTGAGAAGTTTACATTTTGATTAAAGAACGAGAAAAAGTAGTAAAATCCTGATACTATAGTTTGTGTCATGGTTTGTTGACGTGGCCTTCACAGCCGGCGGAAGTCTCCCATGGTGCAGCTTCCAAAAACTGGCCAATCAGAACAGAGTAGGCTCATCAGGAGGGAGGCCTTAAAGAGACAGGAGGTGAAACAGCCTGTTTCAGACAGAGGCAAAACTGAGGGGCTGCATAAAGAGTCAGTATTTATTTTCATTTTTGAACTGTAAATCATGCAAAAATATTCCAGTAGATATTCCAGATTAAAATATAGACTTGTAAATGTGCATAATATGTCCCTTTTAAGTATGGGAAAAGGTACTTAACACAAATAATCCATGCCAGGCCGACAGGTAGGATGTCAGTCTGTAATATGAACACAGGAAAGCTACTATGAAGTTCAAGAACAATCAGTATACAATTCAGAAACAGTGGTGTGATAATAGAAATGCTTTAAGATACATCAGCCCTCAGCCTACACTCAGCATAATTACTATCTGTATGAAAATGACGTTGATTTTTATATTGTTGAAGAAAATTCACTCAAGTCCTTGTTCACAGTTTGCTGTAGTGGAAGTGGTTTAATAGGATTCCGGAAATGCGGTGAGCTTACTGACACAGAGCTGGTCTGATACAGTAGACTGACCCAGAGCAGAAGAAATGGAAAGACTTTATACAGTAAGGATCAAAGCAGTGACCAACAGATGGTGAACAAAAGATAGGAGGGGAGGGCATTTACATACAAGATCAAGGCAAATCCAGGGGCAAGACAGGAGGGGTCAAATCAGCAGGGGTCAGGAGGTGGGAAGGACACAATTGACATGTTTGATCAAAGAGTTGTCTCAGATGTCACTTGATTATCAAGTCTCCAAACCAAATGTGTATTCTCCTTTAATTATCAAGTCTGCTCCCAAAAGGGTATTCTTCTTCAATATACATTGTTTTCAAGGCTAATTACCTAAAGGCAACATGTACAATACCATAGAATTGCAAGGAGGCCAAATAGGAACTGTGGCCTCAACTACATCAACACCATGGACTGAAAGAATGTCTGACCAGTCCAAACTGTGTCTACACAGGAAGCTTTACAGACACATTTACATCTGACGGAACAGATACTGTGATACTTCCTCAACATTGTCAGTGTGGTGAAATGCCAATCACAAAGCCAACACAGTGAAAGTGTCTAATAGTTTGTCAGTGATAACAAATATAACACAAGAAATACAAAATAAGAAGTAAAATCTGGTGCACTTATCTGGTGCTCAATTCCATAGATGTACAGTGGGAGAGAAGGTCCCTGCAGCTGCTTCACCTGCAGCGAGGAGTAAAAACAAGAATGGAAACGTTTGCTTTAATTTTATCTTGTCAAGACAGTTTTATCTCATTCGCTGCTGTTAAACATATTTAAGATGCATTTATTGTTTAGTTTGTAACAACCAGCATCAGAAGGACAGAACATGTATAAAAAAGTGGATCAGCTCCACATTGTACATCTCAGTAACATCTGTATATTCCTTCTAAGTTACAAATGTTGCCTCCAGTGCGCTGACTGTTGTTTGTCTTTTTTCTTTACAGTCATAATCTCATCTGCTACTGAGGAAGTGAAGAACCTGATCAGCACTGAGGGAGGATCCATCACTCTACCTGACCCTGTGAAGGAGAAAGGATATCTTTCATTTAAAGGAACAACTATTGCTGCAGTGAACAAGGGGGAAGTTGAGATAGAAGAGAAAATTTACATAAACAGACTTCACTGGGATAAAAACACTGGATTCTTTACAATCACAGGACTGCAGAGGAATGACTCAGGGATTTATTATATTGACTCTAAAAAAGGACGTACTTTCACTACATCCTACAATCTCATAATGTATGGTAAGTTGCATTTCCTCTGCCAGTATACTGACCAGTGTGTTGCGTAGCATTGTTTGAATATGATGCTCCATTTGTGACCTCAGCAGTTTGTATGTTACTTTGTGTTTCTATCACATCGCTTTCTGTACTTAAACCACCACAAATATTATTTTATCTGACAAACAACATGACCCCAAAGATGTCTGTTGTCTGTCCAGATTGATAAAACATTTGCTGTGGGCAAAATCAATATTTGAATTCAATATTGCCACAGACTGTACTGGTAACTGCCACAGTCTGAATGACAGATTTAATGTGCATCCAGTGAAGAGAAAGAGCAGTGCAGTCTGTGGGAATATTGGATTTAAACATTTGTTTCATTCAGCAAACGAAACTACTAAACTCATGAATGTTCCTTCCAGGTCCATTAGTTAAGACAGAATGAGTTGATGTCGGTTTTAAAAATAGAGACAAGATGTCTGTGTAAACTTTTATAAAATAGATGTCTCATGTCATTCACAATGGCCATTCCTGACGTTCTCAAAACTCATGTTTTCTATCATAAGGCTGTGTGGGGTCCTTTTATTGCTGTGTCAGCATATCCTGCATCAGTCCTTTTTCACTGAGTGACCCACATTAGACTTGGGTCCGATCCTCATCTTGAGGTGGGTCATCTGAGCAGGTTGCTTGACATGGGATTATGGATCCTGGAGTGCCACCTGAATTAATGTTATTTTACAGTGTCAGGATCATTAACTTTGCTAATTGATAATTTAATTTCCTTGTTCTGTCTTGAAATGAAGAATAAATAATAGCATTTTGAAATGGAATAAGCAAAACTTACCTTAAAAAGTCTTTATATTTTTATTTTTTGACCTTTATGCGTTTGTCTCTTATATTCCAGCTCACAGTTCATCTGTTTCCTGCTTTAACACTGTTTCCATTTTGTGATCACTTTAAACCCACAGAGAGGAAACAGGAACTCCTGATGCTGATCTGTGGCTTTGATTTCATTTAACAGTGCTTACACAACTTTTCATTAAAGAGGACTGTCTTGAAATCAATTATTAGACTGATTATCAAATAGTAAATTTCACAGCTTTGTTTAAAATGACAGAATGAGGAAATAAAATTATTATTTAGAAAATATTACCTTTCATCTGTTTTTATATTTAGTTTATTCATACATCATTTAAATGCAAATTTGATAAATCTATTTGCAATAACTTTTTTAAATGATCATTTTATTAATTGATTATAATGAAACACTATAAAAGTTATGCCTTTTTCTTGACTAGAGGTCTGATTTTGTTGTTTATGATAATTCATTGTGTTAATTTCTAGTATAGGGATACATTACACAACACAAGCATTTTTTATTTTTTACATAATCAGTCAATTAAGGTCATTTAAAAACACATACCGTTGTTCTGATGGTCTTTTCAGAATCCTCAAAGACTCTTGTAAATATCTGGATGAAAAACTATTCTGTCCCCTACACAATAATACATATTTTTAATCTGTTTCCCAAAGTGCAACTTTGGTTCTGATGCAGGTAGCTGGGCGGGCTGCCATTTTTGTTTTGATTCTGAAAAAGGTGCAACTTGGGATTTTTTATTCTCATTCAGCAGACAGAACATCTAGTTTCATCCAGTTGGTTAGAAGAGTCTGAGGATTCTGAAAATACCTTCAGAACAACAGTTGATGTTTTTAAATGACCTTCTGGGTTTTTAAAACAGCACCTGGTAATTATCTTTTAGAGATAGTTACATGTGTGAACCGAATGTATGCTAATACATGAGGCACAAACTAGGGCTGTATTAGTTTTAGCATAACTCCCACACTACATTAAAACTGTGTTTGAACCTGCACAGAGCTGGTGTATAAGAGGTGAAACTGGAACTATAACTAGAAATATGATAGAACTCATAATGTACACCTCCCAGGCAGGTGTAAGTCATCAATCATTAACTGTTGTCATGGCAGTGGCAGATGGTAGCCACTAATGATAGTAGAGCCAGAGGATTTTTTGGACACGTTGACTGTTGCTCATGAGATTATTTACATTATGATGACACTGACATGAGCACTCAGACCTGGTAATGTTGTGATATTATGCTGTGAGCAGTTGGAATTGCTGTTGGCAACACTTGGTTGATTGTAACAGAAACTTGTTTTCCAGAGACCTTTGTTGATGTTGTTTATGACCATATTGTGTGATACAGCCATCCTCACCCTCACAAAAAACAACAAAAGTACAACAGGAGCTGAATAATGTTGAATTATTAATGAGATAACACACATTCATTCATATGTGATAGCATACATTACTTTCTCATTAAATAGTATATTGTAGGTATCTTCATTTCCATCATTAGTCAGTCTCTTTCTCTTCCATTTTACTCAAATGCTGAACTAGATGAAACGTTCTGTACAGTGTTTTGATTACAGTCGGCTCAGGTTGTGTCTGAAATCACTCTCTATTAACTGTCTAGTGCACTTTATTTACTGTCTGCCATTTTATTGAAGTGTCTGAATTCTGGATGTGTAAATGTATAAACAATATTGTGCCCTCAAAAATTCACACAATGGAATGAAAAATAGTGACCATGGTATGTACACACTACTTTCTGCTAACAATGCGATGTGCCACATTTTATAGGTGTGAAAACACCTGTTAGTGGTGATCAGAAATTATGATTATTAGTAAGTGCCCAATTTCTCAATTTACTGCTCACTATTGAGTGAATGGAGTTACTATCATGTAAGGAGTAGTGAGTGAAATAGGGAGTGATTTTGGACACATAGTTAATGACATCATAGTTCAGTTAAAACTAAGTAGAGATGATGCAACTGAACAAAGAGGTGAGTTTAGTGTGGAACTAACTAAAAGTTGACTTTACAGTCAAACTTTTGCTCATAGTAGTTTAAGAGGCATAGTTTAACCCTTCCACTGCCAGACTCAGAGATGCCCTTCTTGACACCACTGTTGCACTGAGGCATAACTTTATACTTTCTAGCTTCCAGTTGCCACAATTATGAAATAACAGCAGTAATTGTGGTGGGTAAAACAGGATGTTACTCAATATTTCTGCCGAACTGGCATGTGGGCAGTCCAGTGATATTTACTGATGATAGTTGACTTATTCTCAGTTGTTAGAATGTGTTAACTTCAAACTGTTGGACTGAAATTGCTGGTCTATGGCAGTGGTTCTCTGTGGCTGCATGTTATGCATATCAACTTTTATATTTTGGGCATTTTCCCAGGTTTGCTCAGAAAAAGAGCAAGTGGCTTATTTAGACATTGAACTTTACTTATCACTGTTAGTAGAATGTCTGTGGAATGAACGGTAATTAGATTAGAAGTAGATTAGGGTTTTAAAGTCACTCATATTGTCTAATTTTTATTCTCAATTAATTTCTTCTCCAGAGTCTGTATCAACTCCTGCAGTGAAGAGACTGAGTGTGAGCGCTGAGAGCTGCATCTTGCTGTGTTCTGTGGAGAAAGCTGAAGAGACAACACTGTTGTGGTACAAAGACAAGGAGATACTGAACCAGAGCAGCTCTGCTCTCTCTCTGCTTCTCACTGTACACAAGCAGGATTCCAACTCCTCTTATAGCTGTGTGGCTGCCAACCCTGCTGATAATAAGACTCTTCCTGTGAACATCACGACATCCTGCAGTGAACAAAACAACACAGACAACAGTGACGACACAAACACAAGATATTGTAAGACTAATTTTAACACAAATACTCAAATTCTTATAAATTTCCCCAAACTACATTTAAAAAATATATATATATATATTTAAGGGTTTTGCCATTGGTACATATTGTTTTATTGATGTTGGGTGTTGGTTTTTGGGGGTTTTTTTGCAGATTTTGTGACAGGAATTATAATCTCCATCGTGCTTGCTGTATTTGTTGTACTTATTGCCATTATTACCAAGAAGAAGTGTCTTAACAAAACCAAGACGACAACCAGACAAACACAAGGCAGGTATTTGTTATTTATTTGTTTTTCACCCATTGTTTTATGACATATCTTCATCCCTATTAAATGTTATGTGTCTGTCTTTCAGTTTTTTATACTATATGATACTACCTCTCTCAGTTTTATTGGACTGGATCATACCGGCCAAATATGCCTTCAAAGTGTGCAGCTCAGTAGCATTTAAACATGTTGGGCTGGTCTACTGAAAGAAGAAATAATTTGTCTGTATTTCCGTCACCTTGGTTCTCGTATGTGTAATCTACTTTGAAGGGATCATTTCAGACATGACACATACATTTGTAACTGTTCTATTCAGAGCAGAAATAGTTTAAGTTGTTTTTTCCTCTGGTTGTGGGAATGTGAGGGGATTTTGCATCACTTGCAGACATATGTGTATCACCATAATATCCAGTATCTGTTTGTCAAACAAGTGGCTCCATTCAGCCCCACAGCCTGTTAACAGATGGTACTTTCCACATTTTACTGTGGTTGTTAATGCAAATGGAGCTCGAGAAACTGAGTTTGCATGATACTGGTTTGACAAAAGGCTATTGAAGAACTCGCGTTACCAGAGTTTGGTTGTCTCAGGTTCTTTCCACGTACAAAGCTGCACAACAACACAACACAACAAGCTCCACCACATAGAGGCTAAAATTATTTTTAGTTTTTTAAACATTGCTTTTCTCTTGTGAGTTAGTGGATAATTTTACCCCTGGACCTCTTATTCAAGCAAAAGGATGAAAAACATTCTTTAGTTGATCAAGGCCTGTTCACATTTAATCATCCCTCTTTGAAGTAAAAAATAATGTCAACACATTTTTTAAATGTATTGTTTATAGTTTTGTATTATTATAATGAAGAAAAAATGTCTTTGGGGAAATATCAGAAATGCTCTTGTTGCAGCTGGTTGGGTGGGGGATTGTTATGTTTGCTGTTATAAACAAAAAAAGCACTTTAATTTTAGTTGTACTTGCTTAGGAGTAAAAAAGTGAAAAAATAACACACATTAACCAAGCAACTTACTCCTGCTTATAGCAAAGTGTAAGAACAACCTCATCTCATCTCTCAAGTGATCACATGATTAATCACATGTGAGCAGATGGCAATAGCCAATCAGACAACAGGATTTACCCTATGCCTGACCCATTGTTCATACTTTAAAAAAAATATGTTTTTGTGCGAAGCATATGTTATTAAAATTTTTAACAAAGTTAATTTTATTTGTGTGAAATCCTTAATATCTCCATAAGAAATTATGTGAAATTAACAAAAATCTAATATATTTAATATTTAATATAGGAATATATAATATCTATTAGGAATTAATCAAGAAAGAAAACCAAACTGGAGCAGGGAGGAAAGTCTGCTGCTGGTAGACTAAGTACATAGGAAATAACATTTCATAAGGGGAATTTAGTATCATATTGACAAGTGCAGTTATGTTGCATGAAAAGGGATCAGAAACAAGATCAATGTTAGCTTAATTTTTAATCACTCCAGAACATGTCTCAGAAGGGGTGTGCTTACCTCTACAAGTCTTAACTTACTTAGAAACAAAATATTATATTAAATAATATAAATACTATATTTAATATATTTTATTCTTTAGTTTGCAAGTAGGAGTAAAAATTTCAACTTTTTTTTTCACTCAACTCCAAAATGTGACTTTTAGCAGTTTGATAAATGTAGGCCCTGGTTATAACCCATAGACTCATGCAACCTGTAAGTAGCATTGTTTTGTTTTAAGGGGTTACAAGTCATAAGTGAAGATTTGTCATCATGGTTTAAAGAACTACTTGGTTCAACTTCAGAAATGACTGTGGTCTTGATAGGAAACAAGATGCAAACAGCAGTTACCTATGTCACAGCCTGACATTTGTTTTTTCTATCTTGCTGTAATGTCACGCTTATTCTTCTTTTCTCTTGACATGAGTCAAGACATATTTTAAGACAGCTGCTAAAGGTCCTTGTCATGTAAATGTCAACAGAGGTCATATTTGACATTTGGACAAATAACCAATGTTTTTATTAAGTAAACAGGAAGGCAACAATTGAGGGAAGTGGCCAGAAGGCCACAGATAAGTTGGAAAGCTTCCCACCTTCCCAGAATAATACACATAGTGAGACAAATATTTATCACACAGGAAGATACAGCAGATGTAGTGAATATATTTTTAATCATGTTTTTATTTTAATTCACAAACTTTGAATTAGTAAGCAATCATTGTTGTTTCATTGATGTTCCATTTTTATGACATTATTTTACATAGAAATGTCATAGTAATATTCTGTCCACCACAAACTCATTCCCATCTACTCACATCAACCCTGTGAGATTGCCATTCATGTGCAATTAAACCTACTATCTTTTTCTATTATATGTTAGACATAATAGTCAGGACTTAACATCCATCTATACAGATTTTACTTAAAATCACAGCAGTGGTCTCATTGAAATGAATGAGGGGGCAAATGTATCTGACAGTCCTACTACAGAACGAGGGATACAAGAGGAAATTCACTTTACATTTACATTCATTCATTTGGCTTTTGTCCAAAGTGATGTACAAATGAGGCATCCAACAATTAAAGTAGGTCAAGGAGAAGCCTTTGAGAATAAATGTCTCAACGCTCAATTCCATGTTCCACCTGACAGAAGTGCCACAAGGCTACAGGTGCATGAAGTAACATATAAATGCCTAACAGACTCTTTTATGAGAGAAAGACTGAGAAAGATCTTGACAAAGAGAATGAGTGTTGTAGGTCAACAAGCACTCTTGGAGGACCTACTGTAGGTCAAGACAGAGAGGGATCTGCTGACTGAATCAAGTATGGCAACTCGTTCCACCACTGAGGGATCATACAGGAGAAGAGTTTGGATTGAGATTTCCTGCCTCACTGTGACAATAGGACGAAGCTTTGTTCATTTACAGATCGTAGTGTATGATATGGTGCGTAAACCTAAGTGAGGGAGTTCAGGTAGGTGGGTGCTGTGCTAGTGGCCACTCTGTAGGAGAGTATTTGTGACTTGAACTTCATGCAAGCAGCAACAGGGAGCCAGTGGAGTAATGAAGAGTGGAGTGACATGAGCTGTTTTCAGCTGTTTGAGGACCAGCTGTGCTGCTGCATTTTGCACCATTTGCAGAGGTTTTACAGTGCACGCTAGCTGTGCTGCCAGAAGGGCGTTACAGTAGTAAAATGTGTGTGTTATAAAAAAAAGTGGCTTGATCAAGTGACAGATGCAACTAGCTCAGTGAAAGTTAGTCAACTGTCAACTAACGACTTACAAATTTTTAGCAGACTTTGTGAGAGTGAGGTGCATCTGCTTAACAGTAGGACTGTCTTTGATCACCATGAGTTCAGTCTTAAAAATACTGAGTTGTAGGTGGTTTTCCCTCATCCATTTAACACAAGGCTGTGGTGGAACACAGAGCTTCTTCTTTTGTTAGCATGACAACATACAACATACTGTAAATCATTTATCATGGTGGAATTTCCCAAATTCCAATGTCTTTTCTGTAAAGCTCTTTGTAAACGAGATGAATGCGGGTGTTGTGACTAGAGGGCCTTGGGTTTTGCTTGTGTGTGCTCTAAGAGAAGATTGCTCACACATTTCATTTGAATTCAAGTACACACACACTTGTATCAAACCATATCAGGTCATATAAGGTTTGTGTATCTTTACCTCACAGGATGTTATAACTAAGCAACCACGGTGTTTATGTGACCACTAGTGTCGCTTTCCTGACACTGAAAGGAACATATGACACAATAGTTACCATAGAGACATAAACTGCATGAAGCATGAACTCTGGAAAATGTCATCTTAAACCAATAGTTTTGACCTTCTATTAAAGGAGAGAAAAGGATGTTGAAACTGGAACTTATACTGTAAATGCCCATCTCTAATACCTTTCTTCCTTGTCTTCTGTGAGTTAAAGGATAACTTTAAAAGTCAATGAACATGCTTTATAGAAAAAAATGCTTGCAAGGAACTATTAGAAACTGTAGAGGAAAATAATTTATTTGACAAATTTGAGTCTGGTTTCTGCACTTGAAGCTGCATCTCAGTTCTTCTGGATTTAAAGGCTGCTTTCAGTTCCATAAATCATAATATGTTATTAGAGTTGGGATATTTGGTTTAGTTCTTGAATGGTTGTCTTCATATTTGGTGATGTGATAATCATATTTATCACATCACCAGTTTCTTCTATCCATTGCTGACAAAGTGTCTCCTCCTCTGATCTTTGGAGTTCCTCAAGGGTCAATATCTTAGAAAGGGTCGATATCTTAGAAACATTGGCTTAGTTATTCAGTTCTTTAGACTGGCTTCCTGTCAAATTTAGGATTGAATTCAAAATCATTTTAATACTTGGTGTTAAACAATTTGACTGCACCATATATCAGTAAGTTGCTGATGCCTTACAACTCGGTTATTGAGCTTTTGTTGTCCTGTTATGGAACAGTCTCCCTCTGGAGGCACTTTGTAACCCTGGTTTTGTGCTGTATATAAAATTAAGTTTTACTTTTTATTTATTTTATTTTATAAAAAACTTCCTCTTTGTATCTGCAGATTCGGTGAACACAGACACAAGTGTTAACTATACTGATGTCCAAATATCTGGCAACAGACCCTGTCAGGTTTGTATTTGCACACACAAATACACCTTAGGTATGATAATAATGATCCCTGAACCTAAGCAATGCTAATATTAACAATGTTTGTGTAGTCATCTTCCCTCAAATTATTGAGGCTTTGCAGGTGGTGTCATATCATAGCTTACATGCCTATCATAAAGGGGACATATTATGCTTTTTGTGATTTTCTGTTATTCACATACCATTATGAGGTCAGATTTCTATGTTAAACATCAGAACTTGAGGTTATCATATGTAGAAATGCTCCCTGCATGTCAAGAACACTTCCTTTTCAATGTTTTTTTTCTACATTGCCAACGGGCTGATGTAAGCTCATCGCACATTCACGTAAATGACTGTATTCTTGGTTGCTAAGGTTGTTGCTACATGTTGTACGAATTGTCCAACCTCATATTTTAGATCGGAATTTCGGCTTGAACATGTATGGATGTTGATATTTTGAATAAAAACCAAGAAAAAGTTGTGAAATCCTACTACAATAGTTTGTTTCCTGGTTTTTTGATGTAGCTTCCCAAGCCGACTGTCTGCCGACTGGCAAATTGGAAAGAACAAAGAACTGGTCAATCAGAACAGAGTGGGCTTTTTTTAAACTGTAAATCATGCAAAGATATTCCAGTAAAGCTCCAGAATAAAAATATAGACCTGGAAATGTGCATAATATGTCCCCTTTAATCTAATTCACTGGAAATTGGCTGCATGAAAATATCATCCATATATCAGCCAACCAGGCTACAACAGATGACATTCCATTCTGTGACTCCAATAACATGAACAGTCTAAAGAGGAAGATTAATGTAGGTTAGACGGGCAGTGTAAATTGTTCTGTCTTTATTCCTCTACGTCAAAGCACTTAAGAGTCAGCTCAGTTTTACAGCTTCACAGGGGAAAGCAAAATATTTACTCGTACCTCCCACAGTGCTACAATGCTTAGATAGATTGACCATCAAGAAACACAGAACAATACCAGATCAATTACATTTATCAGTGGCAAAATAAACTGTTAAATTAAATTCACAGCACTGTTGTACTGTTACAGCAGAAAGAGACTTGGATCTCCATCTTGACTGGAGCTTTCCTAACTTTAAAGTCTCTATTTTATCTTGCTAACACACTCAGGAGTTCGTCTCCCAGACACCAACCAGATATTTCACTCAAGTTTCCTGTAAAAGCAAAAACTCCCTCTCACTCCCATCCTTCAAGCCATGGCTCACTTCCTCTGTTTTTGTTCTTCCAGGCAGGAAATTTATCAGATTCACCAGGAACTGTTGACCGCTCAAATCTAACAACAGTCTACGATAAATTGGAGGCTCATCGCATGCTTCATACAGACACAGCAGAGAATGTTTCAGACGAGCTTTCCACATACAGCAACTTTGCAGCAAATCACTGAAATATTTGTGTGGACATGCTTGAATCAGCAGCTTGAACTTGAATTTGCAGTGGTCAGCAAGGAAGTATATTTTCAGATCTTTCAGACTAAAGTGCACAGAGCTGTCTGGCAAAACTACAAAGTGTTTCATTATCACATTTCAAATGCACCAAATGAGGAGAGGAGTGATTCCATTGGCAGTGTAAAATGTAAAGCTCTTGTGTCCATTTCATTTTTTTGTATTTATTTTATTCTTTTGGTAGTATTCCTTTTAGTTTTCTTTTGTCTAGCTTTTGATGTATTGCTTTGCTACTGCATTTTTGCCTCATATTTACACTTTGTACAGTTAAGCTTGATATAACATTTCCAAGGTCATATATTTCATCCTTTGTGAGCATATGCAAACATTTCAAGCTAATAAAGACGCTGTGTATGAAAGCAGTGGAGAAGTGTTTGTGTTGGAGGTAGTTTGTACTTTCCACTACATTCTGGATCAAGCATACCTCTCAAAGACTATCAAGCACCACATTCTAGATGTTACCATGCTGCTTTGATCTGACAGTAAGGTGGGTTGTAGAAAACGTACATCAATTAGCTGGAAAAACATCACGTCTGAGTCAGTGACAATATGTCTGTAATGACCTTTCCTTATTAAAAAATCTCCTGCCTCAATAATGCAGTTTATTAAAATTAATAAAACTCAGTTAAAGTATATGGCTACAAATTATAAAACTGTCTACATCTAAAACAATCTAAAATCAGGCTTGATGCAAGAGCAAAGATTTCCATTCTATGCTCTATTTAAATTTTTTATGAAAATTTTATATTCTGCATGTGTTCCTCTTTTTTACAGTGTCTCAAGAAGAATAAATCAAATAAAAATGATCAATTTCCATTCATGCTACTGGTGACTTAAAGCAGGAACTCATTGTGGGAAAACATACATTCATTCATTTCACTTTACTTTTCCTTAAAAGTAATGGACTCTGTACTCTCTGTCCCTGTCTACCACCTGCTTTGCATATGGCAGTTACTGTTTGGTTGCCTGGCAGGTGCAACAGATACTATGTTGTAAAAGAGGCTTCAATTAATAGAAAGAGGAAGGTAGCCAATATATTTTTACCCAGGCTACAGTCAGTCAGTTAGTGACTTCTGCCCCCTAATGACACCACCACCAGGGTGTTGCTATCATTCACTGTTTTCTGTTTAATGCTGCTAACATCAAACTTGTCTCATTAGCTGCTGACCACAAATATGACTTGCAAGAAAATTCTGTATAATAAAAGCATGTTATTTTTTAATATCTAAGAAATCAAACAACACAGTGCTACTTTGAGGTCCAATAGTAAAATGAGGAAAACATTTGTTTTAGCATGACTAAATAGATTCATCAAAAACAAATATCCAACAATTAAAAGTTAATAAAAAGGTTTTAAAAAAGAACATGGAGCAGAACTCTTTATGTCTATGCGCTGCCAGTAAATAATAACACAATAAACGAATTCACAGCCCAGTTCTCTGCCTAAATGTCAATGCTACAACACATAGCATTGTACTGTTTGTGGATTTGAAAAAGAAGTGGGTTCAACAGCACATTTAGATTAATGAACATGTCAGTGAAAGATGTGAAACAAAACACCTCCCTTTGTAAACTACTCCCACACATTCCTCGTATCTGCATCATCACACCGTACTGAGCGATGAGGTTCTTACATTCTTACACAAATGATATTATTCATCATATAGCCTTCTGGCACCTGGTCTTTTCACAGCATAAGACATTGTTTCCGACTTTTGTCATGGCTCACGTCATGGATTTAACATTTTGTATTTGTGTATCTTAATCCAGTCATATGTTTAATGTAATGTCAGTATTCAACATCCCACACAGTACACTATCTATTTAGTGCATCTTTGGTATGCATAAACCTAATCTTAGCGCAACTCTAGTTCTAACTATAAACTTGAACCCATTTTTAATCCTGTCCAAACTCAAACTAAACAGTTTCTAATGGGGATGAACAGAAATTGTTTCCCTAAATATACCTCTGTTAACTTACATGGGCATAACTTTAAAACCAGGCCTCAGAGGTGTTTTATAACCTTGACCAGCTAACATTTGAAGAAGTTGATTAGCAACAACATTAGAAGATAAATGGGGCGGTTAAATAAAAGGAAATGGCACAAAGGAACCGAAAAAATCAATATTTAACTTACTAAGGCAATAAAAGGATTCATTTACGTTAAATAATTTAAATTTGAGTTTCTGGAGACCTGATGAGTGTAAGTCCAATATTCACTCTCTTTTAAGGAAAATAACTGTCTCTTTAGCTGCCAAATGCTTCACTATATGTTCACCAGCTTTTTTACTAAAAAATAGCAGCATGAACTGAAAATGACACTGTTGAAAGTTATTAAACTGACCACAACAGTACAGTTGCAGGCTGTAAAACCAAAACATGTAGCTAAAAGATGCTAAAAACATCCATAGAGCTGAGGGGAGTTAGCTGATCTTTCCTGTGTTACTAAGAGCAACTCTTTTTATATTACACAATCATTTGATCCACTGTTTCATTGTTCATATTATTGATGTCATATTGCTAATACACATCATCACTATAATCATTACCATCTAGATGTTTATGTACAATGTCCTTTCAAAGATATTTTTCTCACAGAAGGGACACTTCAACTTCCCTCTTACATACCCACCGTAGGTAATGAGCACAGGACTCACTAGTCCATGACTTAACCATCCACTCAAAGACTCTAGCATTAAAGCTGTTAAAAGATGCACAACTCTGAGACCTGAAGGAGTTCCTTGATGGGTGTCCATACTGCCAATACCTAGAGAGAAAGTAATCCCAATTCCAAGGATAGAGAGAGAAAATATGAGTAAGTAATTATTGAAAGATAGACATGTCTTACACAAATGACTTTGTAAACAAGATCTGTTGTTAGGCTGTTATGTGTTGGTGAATCCTTCATTTCTTCTCTACAGTACTGCTGAACTGTGTAGAGAGCTTTGTTACTATTATATTATGTGTGCTTGTTTTTAATTAAATATGTTTTTCTCCTATGCTTTGTATTTGGATGTATTTTCACATGGGAGGCTGTACATTTTAACACTTACATGGTTCTAAGTGAGCTTCCATCAGTCCACATCCAGTTACTTTGGGTAGATGATTGACTCAACCCAATCCAAAACTTCAAATGAGCTCCAAGCTTATTCAGAAACACCTTAGGAAATGGTTTGGGTTAAAAGTTAAACTTCATTCACTTCATTACATTCAGATGCACATATTAGTGTGTTTCTAACCTCACCATTTCTCCTCGGCTCTTAACGATCACCAGGTCTGCTCTTTGGTTCAAACAGTCCTGTCTACTGTGGTCCCATGTGCTCAGTGTTGTGGACAAGTAGTAACAACTGCAGCCAAACTGATTCCATCCATCAGGGCATTTTCCTGAGGAAACACACACTGTTCACTTTATGGAACATGTGAGGAAATAAACCATGTAGCAGCTGTGGACAGCTAATTCCACATTTCATAACCTGATAGTGAAAGAAATGGTTAACTATTCATGGGATAAATCTGAGGTAAGCTGTACTCTTGGGAAAAGTCCATCTCAGCTTGATGGACTTTTTTAATGATGAATTCCAGATTTTTCTTTCTGACAACAGCAACTTCAAATTATTTATAATTATTTATTATATTTATTCTTTAGACACATTAAAAGCCTGGAGCAGCTTATTTACAATATGAAGAATTATTATCACACTGTGCAGAGATGAAGCATTCACATCACATGTTAGGTTAAGTGACCAATGAGTCATATTTACTGTACTGACAAAAACAATGCCCATTTTATCTTTTTATCAGTTTTCATCTTTTAGTTGTCTTAGCTGAGTCTGTTAGCCATCATCTCATCATTACACTGTACTGTAAAGTTATTGACACAATAGGCACTATAGTTAGTACCTATTGTGTACATTTTTATGTGTGGTAACATAATTAAATGATTGCTGTGGCCAAAGAAACTACATTCAGTGTTGATCTGTCACATCTGGTAGCTACTGATCAACCTGAATATTATCAGTATTGGCACAGATACCGGATCAGTGCATTATATGGTATATATATATATGTGTGTGTGTGTGTGTTTGTGTGTATTATGTTTCTCCTAGCTTAGCCATCTAAAATGGTAAGAACATTTCTTCTGTATTATTTGATCATCTCATCTGTATGAGATGAATCCTCACCGACATTCTTCATCACTCTGTTCAGCAGAAGTTTTGTACTGTTGACAGTGTCTTTTAGCCGGTCTCTCTCTTCTGTCAGGTTGTGATATCTGAGCAGAAGCTGGTGTTTCTCTGCTGTCTGGTTGGCCAGGTCTCTGGACAGCTGATTATAGTCTCTGTCATCTGACAGGAGAGACAAAAGAGCAGAACACAAGTACAGTACATGTGCCACAAACATTTTTTAAACAGAACTGCTTGTCCTACTTTTTCTTCTGTGCTTCACTTCATCTTTTCTCTGTCTGAATACTCACATTGTACACTGACTCCTACAACAGCGGTCAGCAGTACGAAACACAGCAGTCCCATACAAGCCGTAGCCACCTTAAAAGATGAGCAGGTGTCAGTTTCATATCCGGCCACAAAGTCTGTTCTCATAGGCTTGGTTTCTGCAAGTGTGAAGTTTACCATTATGAGGAAATTATTATATGACTGTATATACACACACGCACACACACACACACACACACATATATATATGTTAGCTCTTAAGATTGAATTGAATGTTACATAATTAACTCATTGAATGAGTTAATTATGTATTATCAATTCTTAATCTTAAGAGCTAGTACCAACCAATAAAGGTGTAAAATGACATGTCTTACCATCATTTCATGATAACATGACAAAATAATGTAGACACTATCTAAAAAAAAAAGCAGTCAGACAAGTGAAAGGAAGCTTTGAATTCATGTATTGAGTATGATGTGCAGAAATCAACTAAATATGATAGACCATATTCAGTGTGAGATTTTCTTCCCTAATGGCTTTTTAAAAAACTATATTTATGCTTTTTAACACAGAGACAACTTAAACAATACAGACAACACACAGTGGCCACAACTCTCAACTGGCTGTTCTAAAATATTTCAAAATTGACTTTCAGTCTCAACACACATACTGTATGTTGCAAAGTGACAAACATAAAACACCTGTATACACACACAAACAGCAAACATTATATAACCTATAAATTCATGTTTATCCTGTGGAACATACAGTCAAATGATGATGAATGATGAGTGTAATTATAGGTCAAGTTTAAACAGATTGCAGTTTTACTTCCACATGACGCGTCTGTTTGCTTCTTTAGGAGCTTTGTGGTATCAGTGTGTGTGCTGTCTGTTCACGTAACAGCTGCTAACTGTGTGACATTAACCACACCAAGGAAATAAACTGTACAGCTAGACTGTCTTTGTCTACTCTCACTTCCTGATTGATATTTTATCATTGGGAAGAACTACTGATCTGTAAACATATGTTTGACAAGTGTCCCAGTTTTTTTTCAAGAGTGTTTGATTTCATCTGAATTTGCATATTAGTTAGCATGAAAATTAAGCTTTTTTTCTGAAGCCATTTTAAGAGATATCAACAATCTCACAGGTCCCAAATCCCAAAACTTTTCATGAATCAATAAATCAAAAATGGAATTTCAGATTGACACTCATCAGTTTCAAAGTCTATCTATGTACAAGGTTTTAATGAAACTTACAGGGCCATGTTATTAATATTATTCAATTAATCAATTCCAGACAGTAAAAATAACTTTAAAAACTTCCTCTCTCACATTTAGTCTCGGCAGCTACAGGCAGGTGACAAATTAAAGGAAAAACTGGTCCAGGTCTGAATGCTTGACCCCTACAGTGAGGGGATCTGGTGGCTCTGTTATGCAGTGGGAAGACATTTTGTTGGCATGGTTTGGGTCCACTTGTCCCCTTAGAGGGAAGAATCACTGCTAACCAATACAAAGTTGTTCTGAGTGATCACCTTTATCCTATAATGAAACATTTCTATCCTGATGGGAGTGTTCTCTTCCAGGGTGACGATGCCCCAATTCACAGGGCACGAGGGGTCACTGAATGGTTTGAGTATGAAAATGATGTGAATCATATGCTACGGCCTTCACAGTCACCAGATCTCAACCTAATTGAAACCTATGGGAGATTTTAGACTGATGTGTTAGACAGCGCTCTCCACCACCATCATCAAAACACCAAATGAGGGAATATCTTTTTGAGGAATGGTGTTCATCCCTCCAGTAGAGTTCACAGACTTGTAGAATCAATGCCAAGACTGAGGAACACCATTCTTCAAGCATAAGAGAGCCACTGGATCCCCTCACTGTAGGGGTCAAGCATTCAGACCTGTACCAGTTTTTCCTTTAATGTGTCACCTGTATATGTATGTCTTTATATAACTAAATTAAATATATAAATGTAATTACACATAGGCTCTGGACAGTGTTAATGTTAAGTTATTCTTGTGTCAGACTTCTACTACCAGTGTTTTCATGACTGCTATTCGGAAGCCATATCAAAATTCATGTTCCAGTATACTATATGGTAAATATACAGGCCTACCAGTTTCATCTGTTTCTTGGTGTTTAGTGCGGCAGGTGTCACGCAGCTCCTCTATGTTGACATATATCTGTTCTTCTTGATCCATCAGAGCTGCTCCTTCTGTCTGCTTACAGAGTTTGTTGTCGGTGTTGTCAGATGGATGGAGCGTTTACAGGTAAATGCCTGTATGTCTGTCTGATGAAGTCAATGGTGGGTATAGAAAGCACAAAGAGAGAGAGAGGTAAAGGTTTCTGTTCCTTATAATCTGGTCTATGTTAATATCTGTCAGAATATAAGTAACATATTAGCCTATTATTCTTTATTTTTTAAATGATGTTTACCAAAATGTCAAAAAAAAAAAAAAAACTTGGTTCACAATTTTCATCAAGGTGAAAGTGTACATTGCTGCCAGAAGCATACAGTAAATAAAGAGCCAATTCAGTGTTATTGCATAATGCAAGGTTGACTCAATGACAAATGACAAAATCATATTCTTACAAATGAGTTATAATACAGTAACATGTTTATAAGTTCACTGGAAATTCAAAATAGCCCATAAATGTCTGCTGTATATATGTAACTCTGTGACAGACAGCTGATCTGTTCAGGGTGAAGCCTGCCTGTCGCCCAGTGTACGCAACTGGAGAATCTGGAGACATACGTACATTGTTAGGTTGCTAGTGTTATTAAAGTTGTATGATTTGATACCTCATACTTATTATGAAATGTTAAAAATAAATACACTCATACAAACCTGAGGGTAACATAAATGAGAGCACATCATTTAAATCACTATTTAGAAGTGTGTTTCCCACATGTTTTCACATTTAACTTTAAGTGAGGTCAAACACTGTGGTACAATCTCTGTGGTAAATCCTTCTAATAAGACACCATGAAGTGTTTATATATTTCTGTATGATTAGAAGTAACTCATGGCTTCATTAATGAGTAATAAATAAGTTACTACTGATGATAAATGAGTTATAAGCCATGAATCAAAACAGTGTTTTGGTTGCCAGGTTGTTAAAAATCCCCTTTGGCTGGTGTTTATCCTCTTCCGGCACACACTTTTTTTTTAACATTTACAGCCGCAGACTTGATGAATTATCTTTTTTTTTTTAAATAAATAAATAAAAACTTTTAATGACTTAACTGTACACATGAAAAAGCTTTGTGTATTAATTAATGAATTGCCAATGTTTTAAACCTGGCAACCCAAAAGTTGTTCTTATTAACAGCTTATAACTGTTTTGTTTTGTAGAGGGTGTTGTATTAGAAGGTGGTACCTTTTTAGTAAACGAGACCATCTGTTTCACATTCTTTATGAACTTTAGTTCTGGGTTATAATGAAGAATTGTAGGAAATGTGTTTGGGGTTTTTTTTTTATTTGTATCTGTCACTGTTTTCTCACTCACCATGCTGCATCCTGTAACCTATTCACCTTCCTGAGGAGGACAAATATGTTGAGTGATTTTTCCATTAGTTTCTTACTCAATGCTGCCATCTGCTGCTGCCAGAACCTCTGGGAGCTCTACAACAGCACCCTCCTCTGTATTGACCTTGTAACAGCACACTATGTAATAACTCGACAAAATGTAATAATTTTTCACCTGATTATGTAATAGCACTTGCATTGCATTTTGTAATAAATGATTTCATATTGCAGTGGTTATTACAAAATACAGGAGTTGCACTTATTTTATGAAATTGTAATAATATGGTGCATTATGTAATAACCAAAATGTGTCTTCATTCATAAAAAATTGTAACATTATAACTACAATGTTTGTTTTATGCATTCCAGCATGAATCATACTGACTCAAAATCCATTTTAAAAAGATACTACTAGTTCAGTAGATTAGCAGTATCCTTCATAGATCAAAACTATGTCAAGTGTCATTGTATTCCTTAACTTAATAGAAACTGTATCTGAAGATTCATAGAGATGTAGAAACTGCACAACACTGAGTATTATACTGACAGGATTATGCAAATTTTAAACAGAATTAGAATAAGATTAAAAGATTTATAACAACAATGAATAAATAAATTGCAGTGTAGATAAAAACAAGATTTAAATTAAGTTTACCATTTTCAAATAACTAAAATAACTTAATTTAACTAAAAGCATCCATCAGCATTGTGGTTTTGAGTTCTGATTCAAAAGTTTTGAGGATTAGGCTACTTTTAAGATTGACAGCAAGTATCTTTCAGAGATGTGCAGCATAGTGACTAAAGATTGCTTCACCAGGTTTAGGCCTGGCACTGGGCACTACTAGCAGCCCACTCCCACTTGACCTGAGAGGCCTGGCAGGAGTGTACTCCTTAAACATGTCTGTAACGTATTTGGTCTCACTCCAGATATTGATTTATAAACAAGCAACATTGCCTTATATTCAGTTCAGTGGCTGACAGGAAGTCAGTGTAGTGACTTCAGAAGCGGGGTGATGTGGTCTAACCTTTTGGCCCCTGTAAGAACTCTAGCAGCTGCATTTTGAATAAGCTGAAGTTTTTTGAGGGTCTTTCTGGGGAGACCTATCAAAAAACCATTGCAGCAGTCAACCCTGCTAGAAATAAAAGTGTAAATGAGTTTTTCCAGGTTGGCTTTTGACATGAAGTCCCTGAGTTTGGCTGTATTTGTAAGATGATAAAAAGCTGATCTTGTTACTGCTTTTATGTGGCTGTTTAGACTAAGGTCAGGTTCAACTATAATGCCAGTCTAATTTAATATTTGGGAAGTTTAATTTAGCTTAATTGTTACAAATATAACATGTACAGATGGACATTCATCCATTTTGGTAGGTTATTACATAACGTACTGTATTATTACATTTTCATCTTAAAAAGTACAACTCCTGGTTCTTCTAATTGTTGAAAAGAGCCATACCAGCCATCACCCATCATCCACTTCCAACTCACTCTCAACTGATTACCTGCTAGTCTATATGTCCTCCTCCCTTCTGTTGTTCTGTTTGGCAGCAAGAGTGAGCACATGTTGAGGATCCTCTGCATCTATGTCACATGGTACCAATGGTTATGTGTGATTGATGTGAGTCATTTTGCCTTTATATTGCTGCAGTTAAATGGTCTGTGGGTTCATGTTTGAATGTGGCAGGATACTTAACCAATGTATGCAGTACGTATGTATACTTATTGGTAAATATTGTTTTGGTAACTTTGTGTGACTTGATAGTACAGACTGATTGTTGTGTGTAAGTGGCCAGTGAACAATTTATTAGCTGTAATTCTTAAGGAGATGCAATTATGTGAATCCTTAGAACTTATTGTGTTATGTAGAATTCTTGTTTATGCCATACTTGTGATGTAGTGCTCTGCTCATTTTATTAGTAGTAGGTCTACCCCCTCCCTTGTTTGGGAGGTAGAGTACTAATAGTCATTGAATTGTAGGTACCTATTTATGTTGAATTAATCATTGTGTTTGTATTACTCATTTTTATTTGTCACTCACATATAAACCATATCCACATCAAGTCTCCCATTCAGCTGCTCAATATGTGTGCACTGTGGCAATAAAACTTGAACAGGAACAATGTCAGTCTCCTTGTATTCTTACTGATGCACCTATGGTGATGTTAAAATTCCTGTGAACCACTCCAGCTACTACCCTACACTAATACACTATACACTAATAACCACTGTAATAGCTAATCATTTATTTCAAAATGCAGGGACATTTATTACATATTGCATTCAAGCTGTGTATTCCAAAATGCGGCAGATTATTGCAAAATGAAGGTATTATTACGTAATGATGTGAAAATGTATTATATTTTGTCAAGTTATGACATAATGTGTTATTACAGACATTTAAAACTGTAAAGCTGCTGTAAAGCAGATGTCCGACCAACATGTCAAAGAAATGCTCTCATGGTGATGAGGTAAGGTACAGTTAGTTTTTTTTATTTGTCATATACACATTATACAAGACAATGACTTTAGCCTCAATAAAATTATTTTTATCATCAATTTATAACAATATAATCAACTTCAGTCTTCACAATGTAATCGATCATTCATCATTGACAATGACTGACAATCATGACATCTTTAGGTTTAAAAATGGACTAAAAGGAATTTCTGTATTTTTTTTCTCTATTAGTTCAGTCAGTTTTGTGAACACAATTCATTATCACAGTCTAATAATAGTTTTGTTTCACTTGTTTCATGTTCTCAAAATTAAGCTTAAGATCTTTACAAGATCATTAATGTTACAATGTAATTTTTTTCCAGTATGGAAAATAGTTTGAAAAAGTCCAGTATGGAGTATAACATTTTGAGACTTCACCACTAAGCAGGACCTCAATCAATCCAGATCATCTCCTGTGCATTATAAATTACTTATCACACATATTTAGTAATAATTGTACAGAATATCAAGAATTCAACATATGTTATTACAAAAGTTACACCCTAAAAATCTAATACACATAATCCAGCATGATATGTGTACGTTGATAACTTGGAGTCCTCCACGGTATCATCTTGAGAACGTGTTCATTCAAGTCCGTCTTCCACCAGCTCCTCAGCCAGCTGAAACATCTGGCTGCCAAGTAGAGCGCTCCAACACTGAGGAGAATTCTGATGAGGCCGATGCCGCCGCCGCCTCCACCGCCTCCTCCATTCCTTTTATTGGATTCCTCAGCAAAACCTAGAGACAGAAATTCAAGAAGTGGCAAACAACATTAAATCTGGCCTGTCATTATATCCTGTATTACTCAGTGAAACACTGAATTGGTCAACTTAAAAGGCCATAAGCACTAAACTGTTATGCTCAAATGTGGATGAAAGGTGGACAAATGAACCATCTGATTACTGACTGATTACTAGGTCTCATGCTATATTCACTATCCAATCACAGATTTTGCAATTGTATACTTTAATGTCCACTTTTGGGGATTCAAAATTCTATTTTGTTGTGTAGTCTTGTTTATGTGTAAATGATCCCACTGCAGAAATAGAAAGAACTGTGAGACACATACAGGAGCAAATGCTGACTGCACCTTTACCTTTATAAGCCCGCTCCCACTCAGAATGGCAATAACTTTGCCACAAAGCTTGTTGTCTCTTCTTGGCTTTAGGCCTCCTGTATTTAGGTTGCACTTCGACCGCAAGTCCGCTGTTGTATTGGGTTATGTTGACAGTGTAGTACCCTTGCTGGTCAGAGCTGAATGGTTCTATGTTGACATTTAGCTGCTGATTGAAGGCTTCTGAGAAGAATCTTAAGTTGTCACTTTGCTCCATTGTTGTGGATCCACTGTTGGTCTGCACCATGTTATACATTGGCTGAGCAGAGGGCTCTGGGTAGTGTGTCTCATCTATATTGTTATCCTGAACCACCACCATATCTCCATAGTAGCCCATCTGGGTGAGAAAGGTGGTGAGATCTAGCTGTGGGTTCTGCAGGGCTTGGATCAGTTCACAGCTGATTTCATGAGTCCTGTCAGGACTGAACCTCCCAAAGACAGCTGTGTCATGCTCTGTGACATACACCGTCTCTACCACCCTGGTTCTCACCTGGTAACTGATGATGATGCGGTCTATATTGTAATTAACACAGTTACCATTGAATTCATAATTTTCCCTCACATATGTCGGGAGGTTTGCAGAAGATGGGTAGGTTTCTGTGTTCAGGTTGCCAACTTCAAAGTAAGCCATCTGGAGAGAGAGAAAGAGAACTTAATATATGTGAATAAGGCAGTGGTGGAAGAAGTATTCAAATCAAGTAAAAATACCAATACAGCAATGTAAAAATACTCCATTACAAGTAAAAGTCCTGCATGAAAAATCCTACTTAAGTAAAAGTACATAAATATTATGAGCTTTATGTAGTTAAAGTATTGCATTAAAAGTAGTGGTTTGGTCCCGCTGACAGATATATCATTATATTCAGACGGGTGACAAATTAAAGGAAAAACTGGTCCAGGTCTGAATGCTTGACCCCTACAGTGAGGGGATCTGGTGGCTCTGTTATGCAGTGGAGAGACATTTTGTTGGCATGGTTTGGGTCCACTTGTCCCCTTAGAGGGAAGGATCACTGCTAATCAATACAAAGTTGTTCTGAGTGATCACCTTTATCCTATGATGAAACATTTCTATCGTGATGGAAGTGATCTCTTCCAGGATGACAATGCCCCAATTCACAGGACACGAGGGGTCACTGAATGGTTTGATGAGTATGGAAATGATGTGAATCATATGCTATGACCTTCACAGTCACCAGATCTCAAACCCAATTGAACACCTATGGGAGATCTTGGACTGATGTGTTGGACAGCGCTCTCCACCACCACCATCAAAACACTAAATGAGGGAATATCTTTTGGAAGAATGGTGTTCATCCCTCTAGAAGAGTTCCAGAGACTGTTGAATCAATGCCAAGGCTGAGGAAACCCATTGAAATGGAACCATGTTGGAAGTTTAGAGGGAAAATCACGATTTGGTGGAGCTGTTAACAACTCATAGACATCTGAAATGCGACCCTGACTACACACTGCTTTTTGCAAGATGTCAAAAGCCGAAAAAGTTGGAAACCACTGGTTTCATTTAATAATGTGTTTATTTTAAAATTGTTTCATTAATTTGGAGCAAGTGCATTTAGTGCAGCTAAATGACTTAGCAGCAAGATGAAAAAAGAGGAAGGGTAGGGAAGGGAAAGAGAGAAAAAAAGAAAAGTAAATAAACATTACCGATGCGTCATCATCATCCCATCAATATTAAAACTGCCAAGAAACAGGACAATCAATAGTAAAGTGGTAGTTCCCTTTCTAATTTCCTCAAAAACATTGATGGCATAATTGGCATATCTAGTCTAGTTAATGTGGTCGATATGATTTGAAAATTCATTTGTTTTCAGTCAGTGAGTTCATACTTTGAGCTCATAATTTAAAGTTATTGAGACAACACAACATCTTCTGTCACAATATTCAGGCTACTGTAATTTGTTGAAACTTAAAGATCTATGTTATTTAATGTCTGTGTTGGTTAAAGGGCGATTTTAACCTTTGATGGGTAACTGTTAGTGTATATCAGTAAACTGAATAGGTTATTGTGCTCTTGCTCTGTTCTTTGAATAGGTGGAGAGAGCTCTTAACTGTATTATATTGGTACATTAAAAGATATGGTGTGTTGTGCTCTTGCTTTTTTCTTTTTGAAGGTGGAGAGAGAAGCACTGATGCCACAGTAGTAGTAGTAATAGTGTCGTCTCCCTCCTTATTGATATGCACCTTTGGTTTTATTTGAGGTTCATAACAGTACATTGTACTAAGCAGTTGTTGAGTCATTAGTTTATTATTCATATGCACTAAAATTCACCAGAATGCAGGAATTCAAGTCTTTGTAACTAAAATTTTCCTAGTGGTGGACCCCCAGACCCACCCCTTAAAAAGTGGCCTGACTGGGCCTATATTTCATGCTATATTTCCCAGCCATAATGATTTTCCCAGTCCGGTCCTGCTTGTTATATTATCTATTGTGTCATCTTCATCTGAAAAGTAACTATAGCTGTCAAATAAATGTAGTGGAGCAGAAAGTACAATATTTCCCATAATGCATGCACAATACAAGGGCCTGAAACCTTCACAAATAAATGGGATGCAGCCATTAATTCCCAGACATGAAGAAAAAGAGAGAAAGAAAGAAATCAAAGAAAGAAAATGTACCACAAACCTTTCTCTTACTCATGCCCCTCCTGGGCCTGCTCAGTACAGGCAGAAGCCCCTCATTATTACCAAACAGATGGAAGCCGAAGAACCCTCTCTCTGGTTGACAATCTGACACCAGCTGTGGCCACAGAATCTGGTCACTTCACATATTAACTGTACTTGCTTATTTATTATACACATTAATTTGGGTCAATATTACTGTAGTGACATCTTGAAATACTGTACATTATAACGATATTAACAAGTCAGTGTGCTGTGACCTCGTATGGGGTTGAATATAGGCTGCAGATAATCCCCATCAATATTATGGGTGTCTGATGTGGTTATCAATATGTTGAGTAATGCTTGTCAAAACAGTGTCAAAATTACTGATTAATAAGAGAGAAATGGGAAAATCACAAATGTGCTGGTTACTACACAAGCATTAAAGGACAGGTTCACAATTTTTTAACTCTGTCCTAAAACAATTTACAAACTTACATTGAAAGCACATGTGAAGGGGATCTTTTAATAGCCAGTATGAACAGGAGGAATGATTACAGCGAGGAAAACCTCTTTCACTGCTCGCATGGACACCTGACTGTTGTTATAAGACACATCTGAAAAATTGTGAACCTGTCCTTTAAGTCTCTGTAGCAGTTTCAAAGACTGATTTGTTTGATTCTGTTTGATCATTTATCTGTTTACCATAATAATACATAATACATAATACTGTATCAGTGTTCCTGTTGTAAACCACTCAGAACTGGAAAATTTTCAGCAGAGAGAAGCTTGTATATTCCAGCATCACAATATAACACTTGACACATTCTCCTATTTTCTTCTTTTCTTGCAGACATCCTGCTTCAGCCGAATATAACTTTATACTCTGGGCTGCCTAAGTCTGATGACCAGGAAGTGCAGCTCATTTCACTTGGTGGATGGAGGCACTGTTTATTGTTCATATGGGCCCCTGACTGTTGTTTTAAGACAGACTTAAAAAATTGTGAACCTGTCCTTTTAACCAGGCAAACAATCAAATGTGATTCATCCAGTCCGTTATTAGTACCGGATATATTTGCTGTCAAACCAAATATAGTTTTATCTACCTAGAAATCTAGAAATCTTACCTTCATGACGAGCACAGAGTTAATGAGTTCACAGGTCACACAGTGGTTGGCAAACCAAAACAGGAGCTGGAGGCCATGTCGTGGAAAAGGACGGCCAAAACCTGAATTCATGAGGTGCTCTACAGTGCAGAGGTGCCATTGTACCATGGTAGGGCTCAAGCTGACTGAAGAACACACGCACATACAAGCAGACAAGTAAAGGGCTTACACACTGCACATTACACAGTGTCAAAGACACAGTAAAACACCTTTTCAGAGAGAAAACAAAAATTGTACGTTCACAACCACCCACCCACCCACCCACACACACACACACACACACTGTTATACAGTTATTATGACTTATTATTAAGGGAGGTCACGTGAGGACAGTAAATTTCTCCTCGTCTCAACATATTTTCTTGAATTTGAATAACATTAAATTGTGCCAGCATGTACCAGCTAGCTGATAGCCTCATCTTTAAAATGGCCGAGATTAAAATATGAGTCATAAAACCACGAGTTCAAGGAAGTTATTATAGTTACATTTATGAATAGGCTATAATAAAAAGCTGTGACAGTGACAACTGCTGTAAATTAGTGTAAAGATAAAGGATAAGAATTTATCCACTTTTTTACCGTGTTGTAGTCTCTGTTAATGGTATTTCATAGCTACTCTTCGTCGTTATCAACAGAGAGAGAGAGCGACAGACATGTAAACACAAAGAGTCGATTTCGATTTAAGACAAAAACAGCAGCGCCGCCCCCGTTTATGCCCAAATACGTGCTCGTTCACGTCGCTCCGTAACACACGTTCAAGTGAACGTCGTTACTGCGTCATTTGCGCGCCGCCTCGCTCCCGATGCGCTTCTTCTCCAGAAAGATAGATGTTTCGATTTCAGGTGAGTATAATATCCACAAAAACTAATATGCCACTTTCCTGAAGACAATGTCAGACGTTTTGCTTAGAGCGGGTAGCAATTCCAGACTGTGTGTGATTTTTATGGTGAGTGTTGTCTAATGTTTATGCGTCTGCCAAATCCAATGTGGCTGGCGGCCTGTGAAGCCGCCCGCTTTCCTAGTGTCATGAGCCGGAGGGTAATTGAGCGCTCCCTTCCCCTGTTGAAGAGGATGAGCCTATTGTTTCATAAATTAACCACAGTTATGAAAGGTCCGTGTATGCTAGCTATAAACGGTTACCAGACAGTATCTTATTTGTTAGTTTTAGAGCAGCATTTTTCCATCGACGTGGGAACTGCGTAATGTAACGTCAGCATGTAGCATTGTGGCTAACGGGTGGTCTTGCTAGTTACAGAGAAGAAGTCTTCATTTGTATCAATTCCATATATTCATTATTTGAATTTGATTGTTTAAAAGCCAGCTCCTAACTGGTACACTTGACGTTATATCTAGTTTATCTGCTATGCAGTTACGTTTTTCACGGTGAGAAACCACGCTCGGTCATTGTTGACTTGGCTAACTAATATTATAATGTCATAATATAAGATAATTGCCTAATCTTCTAAAGTACTGATAAAGCTATATATATATATGTACATATATTGAAGTCAAACTGAATTCTCACTCACTACTAAAACTAACTTGGCACACTTTGACCTCAGTCGATCAGCCTTGTGCTACTTGTAATTTTATCATGCTAGCTAAGCCAAGTAAGGATAGATATTTTTGGAAAGAAATTATTATATTAACTTAAGAGTTCTCACTCGCTCTACGCCACCAGTTGAGTCTAAAATTGAACCATCGTCTCATCCATTCATTACTATAGTCCATGTGACATTACCAGCAGCAGATTGATGGTTAATTTTCCAAGTTAAACCAAGTAGTCCACTCCATACATTTTTAGTATAATGTGTAGTGAAATCAAGTGTTTGATGCACTGAGCCCAGGGCCATTTTATATTTTAAGAAACACTGAGGCAATATGACTGCAAAGTGGGGTAATGCAGTAACCCGTTAGTTTCTTTATAAACTTGACCCTCTGTATGACTTGCCTTAAATCAGCAGATTTACTAAAGTGGAAAGTTAATAAACTATCAGGCCTTTGGTTCAAAGGATTATTTTTTTTTATATAATTTTTGAGAATTTCTATGGAGACATTAAGTAGAAAAGTTCATGGGGGAGGGGGGTTACTGGTACTCGGGAGAAACTCAGCAGCCAGACATTTCTTCATTCTCTGTAAAGGAGCGGCTGAGATTGACATTAAAATGGGAACAGTTGGTCCACTTTAATGGTCAGTCCACTTTAAGTGAGCATGGTCAGGTTAGGCTAACCCATTGTCACTAACTCCCTTCAGTTTTCCAGAAGTTGGGGAAAACACAGACAAGGTTTTCCTTGGTCTTGAGAATCTGCAGCATTTATTAACTGACACACTGTAGCCTGTACTGTACATTTACTGCCAGACTGACAACTTACTGATAACCTTTTCCTCCGCTCCCCTCACATTTACTGTTGTTTTTCTGCCACTCGCTCAACCACACACTCACTGAGCGTACACATTACGCACTGCCCTATTCCTTAAAGCAGCTACACTACTATGAGTTTCCTCCAACAACACAGAGGTTGACTCACATTTCAGAACAGCACTGCGAAGAGGCCCCCAAATGTTATTGATTTTCAAATCCATTTTTGGCATTAAAACAAGATTTTTTTGGCCCGGTGGATGTTCTCGTTGGCCTGACGTCCCTCCAGGCCTGTACAGTTATAGGGGAAACACTGTACACTAATTACATTGCTTGCCCACCATCATTTTGCTTTTTTTTTTAAAAAAATTTTTAATAGTAGTTAATTCATTTTCGCGTATCAGTGCCCACGTCCATCAAATAAAAAAACTCTAATTTGTAAAATGCATTCTATCAATACTCAGTCGTATGATGGACGCTACAATTACAAACTGTAAGTGCCTGCTCCGTGAGCATCCGGAGCAGCAGCAGAGTCGCAGCACAGAGTAGTTGAGTGAGACGTCTGTCCTCCCTTCTGCTCTCTGCTGTAAACACACGTAGCTGTTAGCAAGCAGCTGCTCCCATGTCTCCCCGGGTCTCAGTGCTTGTTTTCAGCAGCAGTCAGAAGTCGCCAGTTTCCCGCTCACAGTGAGTAAATCCTCACATTTAACGGTGCCGTTTAGAGAAGCTGTGATTAGATGGCATTGGCACATTCCCCTGCAAGGGTATGTGATGCAGCACATCCAATAATTATTTCTTAATAGCAACCTCTCTAGAGCATCTCCAACCACCGTAGATACACTTTAGTATTGATTAACAAAACTCTGGATATTAAATCAATGTATCAATAAAAGATAATCAGCACAGAATATTCACATTATGGAACCCGATTGACCGTTTGCACAGCAGAGAATTCATACCTATCATGGCAGGAAAAGCACAGGTCTAATCAATATAGAGCTGCAACGAGTAGTCGATCAACCGATTAGTTGCCAACTACTAAATTAATCATCAATCATTTTGAGTCATTCTTTAAAAACAAAATGTCCAAATTTTCTGATATCAGCTTCTAAATTTTTTTCTGGTTTGAATGAAAGGTAAACTAAATATTTTTGAGTTGTTAACTGTTGTTCGGGACAAACAAGGGAATCAGAGGATGTCTCCTTTCCTGAATTCATTTCTGGTGTTGCATACATTTTCACAGTTGGATAGATACCAGTCAAATTAATGTAAATAATTTTGCTTTCAACCAAACTTGGTCATGAGAGTCTGATTCTGCAGCCTAATATTACAATTGAAGACTGTATGTTAATGCATGTCAATCAGCAGGGAAAAAAAGATCTTCCCAGTTGATGAAATTCTAGTAATCTGACAAAGAATTGAGAATATATTTCAAATTCTAAAAAAACGTTTTATTTTAATTTCTCATTGTTGAGGTTACAAAACCTTTTATTACTGGTTAGTAGTTATTACTAGTGTTTTTGTAAAAACCTGTCATTTAAAAATATTTATCCTTTTTTTTTCTTGTTCCCAACCCTTCATTACATCTGATAGTAATTCTTATTCATGTCACTATTCACTTTTCCTCTCCCTTTTTCTTGTCTTTCTCCCTCTCACAATTAATGTTTCGACTGTTGTCTTCCCTCCCTTCATCATCTTCTTTACCTCAACTGGTCACTCCTTTACCATGTCTCCATGTCCTGCCTCCTTACACTATTCCTTGTCTCGCCATCTATCGTAATGTCCCTCTGTCTCTCTGCCCTGCTGTCTTTGCAGTCCTTGGATGAAGACTGTACCTTGGAGGAGGAAGACGAGGGACTGATAGAAGAAGAAGATGAAATTGATCAGTTCAACGATGACACCTTTGGAGCTGGGGCCATCGGTGAGTCATGTTTACTTCTAGTAAAACAAAGTGAAGTGATTGTATGGTAACTGTAGGTGTCCTGTATCATTGTTGCTCACCTACCGCTGTGGTTGTGAAAACAACATTGAGACAATTATTCAAAGTTTGCAGCCAAAAGGAGGAAAAAAAACTCATATGGCCTTAGAAAAAGTGTAAGCTTGCAGAATAGATGACTCATTATCACAGAACAAACACCAACACTTTTGGCTCCTTTGCTCTTTCAGATGATGACTGGCAGGAGGAACACAAGCGCCTCGCTGAGCTCGATGAGCGGGACGGGCTGGGAGGGCTGGGGTTGGGAGGAGGGGGGATGGGAGGGGAATCAAATTTAGGAGGAGCTGAGGACTCATCCGCCACCCATCTCCCTCCCGCTGCCGGTAGTCTCCCCCTTCCATCATCCCTCCCTTCACTCAACTTCTCGTCTTCCTCTGGACTGCCTCGACCAGGTTAGTAATGTCATTAGAGAGATGCTGCTACAGAACTGACTCAAGAATACTGTTCATTTCTCTGGTCACTTTCAGCTTTGTGGATTGTCTGATAACATTATTACATTTTTTAAAAGTTCAAAAGTGTAGTTGACAACAGGCCAAATTGATGGAATAAGTGGACAGAATTGCTGGTTGTTTTACTGTAGCTGTTCCCTGTACTGATGATGGTGATGAAATTAAGAACAGCAATAATACACCTGAGGTAAAATCTAAAGTAAAATTGCCGTTTCAGATGTGGAGGATCGAGGAAGAGGAGGTGACTTGGCTGAGTCCCTGGCCAGACTGATCCTGGAGGCCGATCCGGCCATCGCTGGGGTCGGAGCGGCAGAGAGGCCTGGTCCCTCCCCAAGCCTGTCTGCTCTGCAGGGCCTGGACAGACCCAGAGTCCTGCCCCAGCCCTCTCCCATCCCACAATCCACTCAACCACACCAGCATCCTCATCACCCCCATCCCCAGCTGCCTTCTGGGCCCTCCACTTCAGGTGAAGGATCAACAAAAGAATGCAATAAAAACTTTTTTTATATTGATGACATCAGTCATCAGTCAGTTTTTCAAGTAGGAGGCTTGTATCCTCTTTCTGTCTAATGACTAAATTTCATTATAATTCAGTTTGTGGAACATGATGGTGCAAGTGAACTAAGTCATCAGTGTGAAAGTAAACAGAATTGTACCAGTCATTAACATCTGTGACTGCAGTTGGGTGACAGATTGAAATAAAAACCAACATAAATTGTCTTAGCAAGGTGTTGTTCCACCACAAGCCTCTAGTACAACTTTAAGGGCCCTATTTTAACAATCTAAAGTGCACGGTCTGAAGCGCACGGTGCAAGTGCATTTAGGGTGTGCCCAAATCCACTTTTGCTATTTTAACGGCAGAAAAATGGTCAGTGCGCCAGACGCATGGTTCAAAGTGGTTGTCCATAGTCTCCTAATTAATCGTGGGTGTGTTTTCGGCGTAACATGCCATAAACCAATCACATTGTCATCTCCCATTCCCTTTAAGAGCCAGGTGCGCTTGCACCTTGGCGGATTGCTATTATGATGGCCCATTTGCCAAGTAGTAAGAAGGAACGCTTCTCTGCAGAGGCAACAGATCTGATCGTGCGCAAAGTGAAATCACCGGGATTTTAATTGCTGAAAGTATGGAAACCTGGTCACTGTACTCTCAAAAATGTTAAAGAATATTTGTTAAATATTGTTCAAAAATTAAACCATTCATTTTAATCATGTAAAGAATCATTAACACAGTTATCAGGTCTTGATCAGCTCTCCAAGGTTCTGATCCTGTTGCTGGCAGCAGCTAGAAGCTGTGCAGATTTATCTCCTTCTTTAGTTTAATCATTGTTTTCATCTCATTTATTTCCTCATGTGTTCCTCGTGTTCCTCATGTCATCATGTATTGATGCAGCGGGAAAGTTGATCGGTGTCTGATCCGTTGTCGTCCGTCTGTTTAAATTCCTACGTGTATCGACACGATTTGGTCAAATAATTAAACAATTTAATCCGTCATTATTGCGATTAGTTAATTCTGATAAATATTATGACTAAGCATTATGACATGTATTTTTTAAAATATGTTAATGTACACAATATTAATCTTCACATTATAATCCTTTTATTTGTAATCTTTTGCATGTTTGTCCGCTGCTGCGCGTCCATGTGTGTAATAAGCAGAGTGTATGTTGTGCACCCGCCTGTGTGGGTGCATATTACTATAATGATAATGTTCCCTTAACATAACAGTGAAACATTGCGCCATTGACCTCAGACCAGGTTTTTATTGGTCAATAGCGCAATCGCTCTCTGCTGCCTCAAGATAGCAATACGCCAACAATGCGCCTGACCACACCTCATTTTAAGACCAACACGCCCATCGGCGCTCTGAGTGGCGCAAGTGCATTTGCTATTTTGACAACATGGGTGCTGGATGGGAAAATGACAACTGCATCTGTCTTAAACTAACAAAGACTGTGCTTGGTGCCGCTTTGCGCCAGGCGTAAGATAGGCCCTGTTCCTCCTTGTCAAAGATCTCCGCGTCTGTTTAACATACATCAAGTGCTGTTTACTGTTGTGGTGACTGTGAAGGCCATAGTAAATGATTCAAAACATTCTCATGTCATCTAATACCCCATGACCTGTATCAAAGCATTTATTTACTCATTTATTTAGGATTTTCTATTAATTTGTCACCCATCCAAATCTACACACTCACACAGAGAGTGAATCAAATAATTCACCATGCGTTTTGTTTGGTCTGAACAGTGCTGTGTTGTCATTGTTTAGCTTAGGTTGTATCTAGAGCTGCAACTATTTTGATAATCATTTTTTAAAAAAATGCTAAAATTCTCTGGTTCCAGCTTCCTAAATGTTTCTTTAGTCCTCTGATAGTATGCATAGTATGAATATCATTTTTGGACTGTTGGTCGGGACAAAGCATCTTGGGCTTTGGGAAACAGTAATCAACATTTTCACAGTTTTCTGATATTTTATAGATCAAATGACAAATCAATTAATTGATAATGATAATTTTTAGTTGTAGGCCTAATTGTATCTTATTTTGTGGGGGTTACACTGCTATAGAGCGCTTTCAGTTTGTAACACACAAAGGGTCTCTCAGCATATAAGAAGCTGTTGCTGATTTATGAGGAAAAAACACAGATATGACAATGTGGTGTACTCTGCTGTATTGTTCTATGTATTTGCCCTGTTTTACTGAGGTCTGCTGTGTTCTGCTCTGCTCCAGGCCTTCCTCCTGGCCCTCCTCCCTCCTCCATGCTTAGCTACCAACAACAGCAACACTTGCTGCGCAGAGGAACTGCTCCTATGGGCCAGGTTAGTGTTTAAATGGCTGTCTCTGTGTGCTGATCTGTAAACCACAACGCCCTCAAAGCAGTTGGTAAAAATGCAATCACGTTATGTTTATATTATTCCAGATTATACAATGGGACAAGTGGGAGAAGAAGCTTTCTGTTATACTAAGTGTTTGTTTTTTTCCAGGCCAATCAGTGGTGCATTTAATTATTAGGCCACATCAGGTTTTGCTCATGATGTGGAAATGTAAAATAATAAAAGACACAACTGTGCAGTCTTTTCATGCACATATGATTTATATGTTCACAATTTACTAATCAGCAGCTTCTCAGCTTTTACTGGAAAACATTGTACTTATCTAAGGTCTGAAACTCCTCTTTGAATTAGCTTTATAATGACAGGTGGAAGAGAAACAAGTGGAATTAAGATTGAAATGATATCCTGAATTTGGGTTAACGCTTGTATAACTGGCTGGCTGAGCAACCAACATTGATTTAAAGCCCATTTGTGTAGAATTGTTTTGTTTCAGGATCCCTAAATTTAATTTCTCTTCTTGTTCCTTGTAGATGAACTCTCACAGTATCTGGGAGAACAGTATGGGTTTCGGACCAGTGAGTGTCACCCCTGGATTGGTTACACACATGGAGGTGAGGGACACTTGTTGCTTTTGGCTGTTTCTTCCAAACACTGGTCGTCCATGTAGTTGTGTGGCCTATCCTGTGAAGATGCTGTTGAATTAAAGGGAAATTCTGGTATTTTTCAACCTGGGACCTATTTTCCCATCATTTTGGGTCCAAGTGGGGAATTGTTCCAGTACTGAGCGAGAGCGTTTCAGCCAGCAGCTGCAAATAGGGCTGCAATGTAATCCTTAGGGGCAAATGCGCCTGTCAAAGTAAGTCCACTAAAAGTGTTTGTTTTTGCCACTGACAGGCTCAGATTGTTATTATAATTGTCTGACAACAAAAGTAAACACAGCAACTAGCCGCCTGTAGCAGCATTATAACTAACTTTTTAGTTTCCTTACAGTCCAACTGCAGTGAAAGTCAGCCTCATAGATGTAAACAAACAAGCACGTGCAGATGAATATGTGGGGTCTGTTTATAATATCAGCGTCTGTAGAGAAGTAGAGTAGTTATCAGTAAAGTCTCCAGGACAACAGTGTTGACAAGCGCTGTAAATCCATTTGTAATAGTTACACAGCTAAGATTACTCTCATCCGTGTACACTTCAGGATTTTTTTTTCAAATCTGGCATTTTCCAAATCTGGCAGCTACAGTTCTGACTCTGCAGAAAAAAGTTTTTTTCTCTTCACTCTTCAAGAGAGTAGTGACTGTAGGAACAGCAGCAGTTTCTCTGAGGTAACCATTACTGTACTTTGTCCTTCCTGGCAGTTCTGTTGCCTTTCTGCCTTCATGCATGGTTTTTCCTCTTCCATTTGTTTTATCTCCCCTTTGTGTACTCCAGTTCAAATAAATAGGCTTGGCCAGTCAAAGTGAAATGACTCAAGATCTTCCTCATAATAGTCCACGGGATAATCCGTCATTGCACTCAGTTTTTTTTTTAGTTTGCTTACAGTCTAACCGCAGTAAAAGTCAGCCTTATATGTGAAAACATACAGCCATGCGCAGATGAATATGTGGGTGGTTCGCTTAGCCATTAAGCTGCACCGGATATACAGATGGGTGACAAATCAAAGGAAAAACCAACATAAAGTGTCTTAGTAAGGTCTTGGGCCACCACGTGCTGCCATAACAGCTTCAGTACACCTTGGCATTGATTCTACAAGTCTCTGGGACTCTATTAGAGGGATGATCACCATTCTTCAAAAAGATATTACCTCCTTTGGTGTTTTGATGATTGTTGTGGAGAGCACTGTCTAATATGTTGGTTCAAAATCTCCCATAGGTGTTCAATTGGGTTGAGATCTGGTGACTGGGAAGGTCATAGCATGTGATTCACATCATTTTCATACTCATCAAACCATTCAGTGACCCCTCGTGCCCTGTGAATTGGGGCGTTGTCATCCTGGAAGAGACCACTCCCATCAGGATAGAAATGTTTCATCATAGGATGAAGGTGATCACTCAACAACTTTGTATTGATTTGCAGTGACCCTTCCCTCTAAAGGGTAACCTGACATGCCAAATGGTTTGTTACACGGAACCACCGGTGGTTCGGACACAAGCACATAACTTGAAGCCTGACAAGATGGATTCTTGCATGATCTCGTGTTGTGATCTCGCAAATCCAGCAGCCTTGCAAGGTAATCTAAGAGGACAAGTGAACCCAAACCATGCCAGCAAAATGCCCCCCACAGCATAACAGAGCCACTGGATCCCCTCACTGAATGGGTCAAGCATTCAGACCTGTACTTGTTGTTCCTTTTAATTTATCACCCATCTGTAGATCCCTAAGCAGTTAGCCATTATGCTGCTACTAGCAGCTAGTTTCTGTGACAACTTTGTTGTCAGAGACTAATAATAATAATCTGAGCCTGTCAGTGGCAAAAACAAGTACTTTTGGTGGACATACATTACTTTGACAGGTGCAATTCCCCAAGGATTACATTGCAGCCCATTTCACAGCTGCCAGCTGAAGCGCTCTCTGTCAAAACTGGACCAATTCCAAAAATGTTTGTCCCCATCACTTGGACCCCAAATGACGGGAAAATAGGGTCCAGGTTGAAAAAAACGGAATTTCCCTTTTAATGTGTATGACTAATTTTAGGCCACACCCCATGTTACTTTAATTTATCTAAACTATATGGTGCACTAACTGTAACAAAATATTTCTCAAAATTACAGGAAATGGTGGTGATGTGATTTATACAATAGGCTCATTGTGGAAAGGACTTAGCCAAGCTGTTGATCATGGACAAGCCATCTGTGTATTTGTAATTTTTTCATTTACTGTCTTCTTCCTCCTCAGGATAGTCCACTAATGTCTATAATAAAGGAGGTGGGCCTCCCCAAACAACCACCTCAGGGCAGGAATGATGAAGGACGAGATTTGTCAGAGAGGGTCCCACCTCCACGCTCTTCGTCCCCTGTGATTGGCTCCCCTCCGGTGAGGGCAGTGCCTATAGGGACCCCACCCAAACAGCCAATGAGCCACGCCATGAATCATCAGGTGGGCAGCACACAACTCTTCTCTTCTGTGTTTCCTCTCTGATATCTTTCCTCTGTCATTCCCTCTTTTTCATTATTCCTAAAGACCTGACAAACACTCCTATAAACTATAACTATTATCATTGTTATATGTTATAACTGGAATGCTACTTTTGTAGAGGCAGTACATTTTCTACAGTATACACTCTAGGGGCTTTACAGATACAATATTTACAGTAGATGTACTTTTTTAAAGTCTTGAAATGATATGGATGCTATTCAGCCCAGCCAGCCTTCCCACAGAACTTAATTTCTATACTTGCATATGTAGTTGGTCTTTTCAGATAGCCCCCTCATAGTGTGTCCAGCAGTCCTATTCATTTGTTTTAGTTATCATGCTGCATCATGTTGTGATATTACTCAACATGTAGTTACCATTGTCTCTGTTAACCCCGGCCTCTTCTCTGTGTGTACATCTGTATCTGTATGTATGTGTAGATTCACCACCCCACGCCGGTTCATGTGAGAGCCCCGGTCCAGCACAGATACCCTCCTCCTTTCCCTGAGCGTCTGTCACCCAACACCCTCCTCAATATAGCTGTGAGTTTTTCCTCTGCTCCACCTTTCCTCTCCTCCATCCTCCCCCTCAGTTCTTCAGTTTTATATGCACATCAAATCAAGGAACATCCTGGGGGTCTTTAAAGTTTAATGGTATGACACAAGTCATCGAATTAATGTGTCTGTGATTTCACTTGAACTGGACAATGAACAGCTTCAACATTGGGTCTGCAAAGCTATTTTGTTAGTTTTGTGTTATAATTTTTTTTCGCAGTCCCTTAAAGGGGACCTATTATGCTTTTCTATATATATATATATATAATGTTACAATGTCAGATGCTCAGTAGAAGTAATCCCTGTGAGCTAAAAACACCAGCTTCAGACTGCTCTGAACGCTCAATTTCCAACGTTTTTTTCTACTGTTAGCCTGAGCCGATTTCAGCTGGTGATAGATTTCTTTATATGGTCCACACACACAACGCGCCAGTTCACTGCTCCAGTCTGCTAACATTGTGGCGTTTTTCGATTGTTTAGGGGTAGTCACGCCAAGACGTGACCCCATTACACAACACGGCTAAGTAAAATAAGTAGTTTACCTGTTGGAGGTACATCATCATCATCACTGTGGCTGTTCCTGCTTGTACTATTCCTCCCTTCATTATTTTTAACTGATCTGCTGAACAAAGAGCTCCAAATATCTCTATGTTGTTGTTTCGATTGGTTTAGTGTGCTAACAAAGCTCCGCTAATTCAGTGAGAAACATGTTTCACTTCCTGTAAATTATTCACAATAAAAGTCTCCTGTTATTTAGTCATTTAAAAGCTTTAAATTTGAAGCAGGAAAAGCAGGAAATGTTGGGTTTGCATCGGCGGCAACTTGATACGACTGATATGTGCTGCCCTGATAAAAATATAGAGCTTGAAATGAGCATAATAGGTCCCCTTCAATAAAGGACCTTCATTAAAATGTCCTGTCTTTGATATATACAACATTTCTAAAACATTTCTAAAAAATGGTCAAAGCTTTTGCCAAATAGCTGTTCATGTTGTGTTGGGATAGAAGTATTATTTGATACTAGTTTCCATTCTACAAGGGGCTATGTGCTGTACTACGCACACTAACTGGACTGTATTTTGCCTGGGACCAGTAACTTCTGGGAATTTCTGCTGGTTACCTGGCAACTGGTCCTGGTCAACATACATTGCCCCAGTAAAACAGCAAACTGTTGTTTTTTTCTTTTCAGTTTTTATACAGATTAAACAAACAACCTATAATGTTAGTTAGTGAGCTTTAGAGGTGCTTGTAGGTAGGTTTTTTTTAATTTTTGGACAGAGCCAAGCTAGCTGTTTCCCTTGTTTCCAGTCTTTATGCTATGCTAAGTTAGCCAGCTGCTGGTGGTAGCTTCATATTTACGGTACAGATATGATCAATCTTCTAACTCACAGCAAGAAACCAAATGAGTTTATTTCCCAAAATGGCAAACTATTTCTGTAGTAAATAGTAATGTATTTCTGATTAAGGAGAGACAAAGAATCTACCATTTCCGTTTTTCCAGGGATATGAAGTTTCTATTTGCTGTTTTTGTTCAGAACTCTCCACTGTGTCGCGGCCCGTTCCCTCCCGGAGTTGGTCCAGTTCTGTCTCAGATTCAACGGGCCCAGCTGCTCAACTCTCAGGTTAGTAACACACACACACACACACTCACAGTATTTTAAATTTGGTATGGTTCTGATAACAGCCTGTTTCTTAGATACACAGTACAACATTCGTTATAGGTAACACTTTGAGAATAAGATAATTGGAGACTGTAATGATTCTTCCTGGGAACTGTGGTTTGCCGCAGAAGTGACGTCATACAGGAGACTAAAATGATTGTACAGGAAAAATAATATAATTAAGAGACATCATCAAAGCACTAATGACATACACAATATGGAAAAGAAAACATACATTTCAAAAGGAGCAGACATACAAAACAAAGAAAGAAATTCTAGTAAATCTAGTAGCAATTGTAGTGAGAATGAAGAAGGGGGTGTATTTTTTGACTTCAGCACTAGTGGGATGACTACTCTGGACATTTTGAGAAATGCAATTGCTTGTTGTCTTAGCTGTTCTCAGATGAGAAGACTGACATCAATTTTACTTCTGTGTTTTCAGTACAGAGATACTGATAGTATTAGACATGTTCAGCCCAGCTCAACTGAGAGACTGGAAACAGGAGAAAACACTTACCTTTGTCAAAAGAGGGAAAAAAACAAATTCAGAGTGAAGTCATATCTTTTACTGTGTGTAACCTTGAAACCACATTACGAGAGCAGAACTTTACAGGAAAGTGCTTCTGAGAAGAGTAATACTGGCAGAGCAGCTCCAGTCCTTCACTGTTTCACATGAATTGTTCTCTAACACTCAAATCTTGTCTGTCTGTCTCTCACCAGGTGGCCGGTTTTCCCCGTGGTCCAGCGCCTCCTTTGCTACCAGGTGGTGGTGGTTTCAGGCCTTTCTTCGGGGGACCCCCTCCTCCACATGGTCACCGAATGGGCCCGCCGCCCCCTCATGGCCCCCTCAACCACACGCCACCCATCCGGCACAACACCACCCATCTCCACCCCCAGCACCGCCGCATGCTCACTCAGCGCATGCAGAGCCGAGGAGGGTAAGGAAGTGTGTGTGCGCGTGTGCAGACATATATGAACATTAATAGAGCTGCATTGCCACTCAGAACTGTGATGATGGCCGCCCACCTAGAGCCCGCTTCTGCTTGAGATTTCCTCCCATTAAAGGGGAGTTTTTCCTTGCCGCTGTCGCCAAGTACTCGCTCATGGGAGAATGTTTGGTTTCTGTAAATTAAAGAGTACAGTCTAGACCTGGTCTATATGAAAAGTGCACTGAGATGATTTGGTGCTATATAAATAAAACTGACTTGACTCGATCTTTGTCTCTTTACCTCCCTGCAGGGACCGTGGCAGGATTGGAGGGGACCGGCGCAACAGGGACCCCTACAGTAACCTGATGACTCAGAAAGAGAAGGAATGGGTAACCAAGATCCAGATGATGCAACTGCAAAGTACTGACCCTTACCTGGATGACTACTACTATCAGGTTGGTTGTTGATGTAGTTATCTTTATTGTTAGCTGTGTTAAGTGGAAATAATCTGGCTCTTCAATGTGTTTTTCATTGGTGTAGCACACCTCCTAGTCAGTTCAGATAGGGATGTATAGTACCAGTCAAAAGTTTGAACACACCTTCCAATTCCCTTAAATGAGAAAGTGTGTGCAAACTTTTGACTGGTACTGTATGTGAATCTCTGTAAGGAAACTGAGAGCCAAGTACAGATACATATTAGAGCTGCAACTAATCATTATCTATTGATTTTATTTATTAATTGCTTAATCTGTAAAATTTCATAAAGTAGTTAAAAAAACACATTTTCCCCGGAGGCCAGGGTGCCTTAAACTTCCTTGTTTTATCCGACCAAGAGTCCAAGACCCAAAGAAGTTTTATTTAAAATAATATCAGATAAGGAAAGGAAGCAAATTTTTCATTCATTTTGGAGGCTGGAACCAGCATCTGGACTGAAGCTTCATTCAAGCTCTTATAATTGAAATGGAATAACAATAAAAATCTTAAAAATTCTTGAATTCAATTTCCTCAAAAAAAGTTAGTCACAGTAGCTACGACATTCATCCACTTAAAATGGACAAGTGTCAATTTAACTAATATGATCCTGGGTCCAGGTCACATTATTTGACTATATCATGTGGAGTTATTGTTCAACACAGCTGGATCTAGATTTGAATATTAGATACCTATAAATTACTTACTACTTAAATTACTTCTTATATTTAAAAAGTCTTAAATTTAAGTTGTTGCAGAAATCCTGTAATCATTCCTTGAAGAGTTGTGAACTCGGTTTCTGAGCTTACTGTGTGTGTGTGTGTGTACACATGTAGAACTACTATGAAAAGATGGAGAAACGTCAGGAAAGAGAGAGAGACAGCAGCAAGAAGGAACACACCACCAAACTCATCACTCCACAGGTTGCCAAGCTTGAACACACCTATAGACCAGGTAAGAAACAGCAAAACTCACCAGAATATTATCTGCTCTCCAAAATATGTGATCAAACACACACTACTGGAGACTTCTACTGAATGTCAACTCGTGTTTGTCAACAGTTCAGTTTGCAGGCTCTCTGGGTAAGCTGACGGTCTCCAGTGTCAACAACCCCCGCAAGATGATTGATGCGGTGGTGACAACTCGCACAGATGACGAGGCATGTTTGCATTTTTCATTGTTTTACACAATGTTCTCTTTTTAACCCCTCAATGAAAAGTTCAGTCTGTCTATATTCATGGTAACCTCCTGACTTTGGTGATCTTGGGTCTTTTCCGCTAGCGCCACCATGAGGTTGACATTTTTGGCTCTTTGTGAAATGTCTTGAAACAATCTGATAAATTGCTGTGACATTTTGTATAGTTACTCATGCCTCTAGAGGATGAATGCTAATGACTTTGATGACCCTCTGACTTTTCATCTAGAGCCATCATCAGGTCAACATTTCAGTTTGTTCAATACTTTGGTTTATGATCACATAAATGTATACACAGGCTTATGCATTCCCAATGCCACTATCAGCATGTGGTCGTTATATGTTGTGTCCACTAGAGGGCATTCCAACATTACCAATAAACAGGTGATAGCTTTCTTGCTCTCAATACGTGACGTTATTTGGGTCAAGATGCACTTCAAGCCCGAATGAAGGTGCGAGTGTGAGTTCTGTGTCCAAACCCCAAAACGCAGCACTGATCATTGGGCTCAAGTCTTTTACTGTGGGCCCGCTTTTCTAAAACGTTTTTCATTTGTTGACAGAAATCCAAAAACTTTCCACACATCACTTCTTAAATGGTCAGAAGTGGTGATCTCTGTGGGTGCATCGCTTTCTACCATTTCTGATATGTAATGTAAGACGTTGACGTTAGCACATTGAATGTGAGATCGTGATTCATTCAGAATCAGAAAACTTCATTGTTCATCAGACATGACAAAAGTGTTTTGTTTTCACATGCGGGTAGGCCAAGACGAGAAGGGCAAAATTTGCTAACGTTAGCCAACGCATTTAATAAAAAATATATAAAAAAAACAAAAAACACACACACACATTCAAATAGTAGTTTCAGCATTTGATAAGTATCTTTTTCTTTTTTTACTATTCAAATTATAGTCAACTCCCAAAATTTGTCCAACAGCCCTACTAAACATCAGCTTAGCATGTTAGCATACTGACATGCTGTGCTAAAGTACAGCCTCACAGAGCTACTGTCATGGCTGTGGACTCTTAGTCTTTCACTCCCACTCCCTGTATCATAGATTCTAAGAAGTTCACTTAATAGTGAACAGTAACATTTGTGGCATCCAGCAGATCAGACTTGGCAGAAATAAGTATGTTTTAATTAGTGTATAATCACCTGAAAATAAGAATCGTTGTGTTTTCGTTACCTTAGAATGAGCCCTTTATATCTACATAGGGGGCGTGTCCTCTTCTAGGGAGCCCACCATGTTTCACCACCATGTTTCTACAATAGCCCAGAACGGACAAACCAAGCACTGACTCTAGAGATCATTCATGCTTGAGTACTCCTACAAACTTGGAAGGGGAGGGATATTTAGTTGGTTGAAATCTACAACCTCACCACTAGATGCCACTAAATCCTTCACACTGGACTTTAATAATCATCATCATTTGTAACCAATTTTTAGCATTGTGGGATTTTTAGCAGATAGTAGTGTACATGCCACAGACACTACTTTTTTCTGTTACATTGTGTAATTTTTGAGGGCATTAGATAGTGGATAAATTTACACACTCAAAAGTCTGTCTCTCAAATAAAATGGTGGAGGGCAAATATTTTGTACCATATAGTAAACAGGGAATGACTCACACTCACTCACTAGACACAACCAGTCTTTCTCATTAAAATGAATGGGAAAGCGTCCAAACTTTTGACTGCTACTGTACCAGTAAGGATGATTTCTGGTAGTTTGTTTATTTCTGATTGCCTGGCTTTGGTCATGTGGTCAGTGTCATCATTTTTGTTGTGGTTCTAAAGACTAATACAGGCATAAAGCATTTTCATCTTCAGTCTGCTTTTTCTTGAATATTTCCTCATTAATTTATTCTGGAGCTTTTCTCCTGTCCATTATTAAGTCCTGTTGGTCAGTTTGCCTGACTGTCTGTCTGCCTGTCTGTCTCCAGGAGAAGAGAGAGAAGCAGGTTTGGAATAAGAGGAGACAGATCCTGTACACTGTGGAAAAGGTAGGATGAGGATGGCTGTGTATGTCCAACAAATCTTCCACATGTTCAACCAAACTGTAGGAACCACTCCTGGATCCTAAAAACACCTCTGTGACCCTATTCAGATGTACAGTTTGCTGCTGGAGGTTCAAGACTTTGAGAAACGTTTTGTCCATGCACCAGAGGAGGACAGGGAAGCTTTGCTGGAGCAGCACAAAACCAACACCATGCAGCTGTGCAGCTCTCTGCAGGAGAAGGAGTGGGACGACAGGTAGGAAGAAGGGATAGATTAAATGAATGAATAGAGAAACACCTGGGCTGCACATGGCAATCCTACAACTTTTACACACAGTAATTCTGTTTCTCTTCCTCTCATAAGAGTGAGTGATGAGCAGTGTGTGATGATCATGTCGGTGAGGAAGGGCAAGCGGCTCATTTCTAGGCTCCTCCCCTTCCTGCCCTCACCCCAGGCCGCCGCCGTTGTCATGGCGATTGCCCGCAACCTTCCCGCTCTGGCAAAGAAGGACAAGCAAGACCAGGTAACCATCTCAACAACCACGCCACATCATTTTCACACCTAAATACAGGCTGTTCCACTGAAACCTACCCAAGTCCAGCTGTGAGGACTGTGTTCCTACATACATACACTTACATTTATCCATCCTTACTACGTGGGAGCAGGGGGGGTGTCCTGGTCAAAGGCAGTGTCAGTAGTATCCCTAACATATGTAAAATACATAAACATGTGACAGTCCCACCACCCCCACCATCGTTTTGCTTCCTTTTTTTTTTTTTTTTTTTTTTTTTTTTTTTTTTATAGAAATAAAACCCATTTAGTTCATTTTCGAGCATCAGTGCCCACATTCAAATAAAATACTAAGTGTGTTATCAATACTCAGTTGGACAACGGACAATTATAAAACTGCTCCATTACGATCCACAGCAGCAGAGTACCAGCACGGAGTAGTAGAGTGAGACGTTAAAACACACTCTCTCTCAACCATGCACTGAGCTATTCCTGAAAGGAGCTACGCTACTTGTATAACACATTTTAGTTTACAAAACATCTTAAAATACTTGAGCTCTAATTAAGATAAATGTTGATGAGGATTGTGTGTAGCCTTGGCAGAGTGGATGCAGTTTGCACAATGTTCATTACAACATTCATTAATATAGATATTAATTAACTAGTTCTGCATTTATTCTACATATTCAGAGGTGGTAAGCTAGCTACATCCTGATGCATCTTCTCTTGGGATCACTTTTGTTTGTAGATAATAGTAGTAGTAATAATAGTAGATAACAGTAACCTCAATCATTCAATATATGCAGTTGCTGTGGGAAACCGTGCCTCTGCTCAGCTTTTTTTCCCTAAATGCTCATGTTTTATTTCACAAAAGTGTATTCATTTTTATATAGCTAGTGTAGGTGGAGCTTTGGCAGACATCACAGCAACCTGCTCACCTTGCAAGTTGTTAACCAGCCGTTGCCTTCCATGTTCTGTCTCTGCCCTCCTGTTTAGGTGCTGTGCTGGTTAGTGGAGCCGGTGTCTACAGTGATCCAGTCATTGTCGAGCTCTGCCCTCACAGACTTGCTCCAGGAGCTTCAGGGCAACGAGGGCCAACTGGCCACAGTACTGCACAACAAGGTACACACTCACACTCACACTCACACACACACACACGATGCAGCCTGAGGAAAACATACAGGAACTCATTAACTCATTATCTGTCTTGTTCCTCTGTGCCATAGAGCTCCATTGTTGTCCAAAAATGATTTAATACATCAATGAGTCACACTGTTGCACTGGCTGACATGTTCATTTATTACCATGAAACACACACTGTTGAGTGTATGTTCTACACACACTGTCCTGCTGACTGAATACTCACTAGTGCCCAGCAAATGTTTTATTTACACCTGTTTGAGTATTGTTTGCTAAAAAGTGCAGTTTCCAGCTGTTTGATGAAATAACTGAGCTTTTTTAAAAATGAAACAAGGGGATTTTTTTGACAGTAAGAAAAATGTCCAACTAAGCATCAAACACACACATCTCCGCTTGTTTCCGTGTAGTTCGGTGTGACACTGCTGTATCTGATCTTGAGTGAAGGAGAGAGGATGCAAAGCTCTGACCCCAACTGTCAACTCATGGACGACAATCGATGGTGAGCCGCTGTGTGTTTTTGCGTGTCAGTGATGAAAAAAGGTTTAGTTCCCCCCTCTTTGAATCTCTTTTTTTTTCCCATTTCTGTTGTGTTGTACCCACACCATCCAACCTTTTCTCCCCATCCAGGACTGAGTTGGTGTTTTCAGTGACGAGGGAGCTTCTCAGTGTTCCCTCCTCTTCCCTCTCTCCTCCCCTCTTCACACCTCCCAACCTGCTCTCCCTCTTCTCACGCTACGTTGATCGGCAGAGGTTGGAGCTGTTACAGGACAAGCTACAGTGAGTCGCATCAACACACGCACAACAAGTAGCATGTTACGTTTCGCTTGTATTTGGTTCTTATACATATACAGATGATGTCATAGACCAATCAGGAGCTGCTTGAGTAAAAATGTTACAAATTCAGTGTGAAAATAAAACTGATATATTTGTGTTTGTCCTTCTCAGGATCTCTGCTTTGTCCAGGTAGAAGTTACTACAGACATCAACACAACCCCCCCTCCCCACGATGCAGACCTTTCTTTTTGTGTGTGCGCCAGAAGAGTGAATGGTGTGTGTGTGTGTGTGTGTGTGTGTGTGTGTGTGTGTGTGTGTGTGTGTGTGTGTGTGTGTGTGTGTGTGTGTGTGTGTGTGTGTGTGTGTGTGTGTGTGTGTGTGTGTGGTCTTGAGGTGAGTCCACAGTGGATCATTTTAATCCAGCAGAATCTCTAGTCACTTTTGTTTTCTTTGTGTTTAGTCTGTGGTGTGCGTGCGTGCCTGATCGACAGTGACACAGAGAGCGAATGAGAAACGGAGTTCGAATGACGATAAAAATGAAATCTGCATTTTTAAATATCTTGTTTACGATTTAAGCCTGTGATGAACCTTGAAATTAAAAAGTATTTCTATTATATAAAATTGACGACTGTTCTTTCTACACATCTTCCATATTTTGAATGTTTCAGTCAAGTCTCACACTGCTAGAACCAAAACATGTAAAACAAGTAGAAAACACATCATGCTTTTTTGAAATCTGTCTTAAAACAACAGTCAGGGGCCCATATGAACAGTAAACAGTGCCTCCATCCACCAAGTTAAAGGAGCTGCACTTCCTGGTCATCAGACTTAGGCAGCACAGAGTAAAAAATTATATTCAGCTGAAGCAGATTACTGTCTTATTTAATTTTGTAGCAATCCTGTAATAACAGTATAATATTAAGAACATAAACTACATCACTTACATTCACATGATAGCATACAGGAACCCACAAATTGGTGATACCTTGTTGCTAAACACATAGTCAACATGTATTATAGTTTGCAATACAAAGTTCATGAAAAATAAACCAAAAATCTTAGTGACTGAAACAAAAGCTTCACATTAAGGTAGAAAGGGATAACACGGTTACTCCTGTTATTGCTTTGTTGGAGGTTCAAGTACAGTTAGTCCTGAATAAAAGAAGAGTACAGCCTAATCTCACTTCCTGCTTGTAACAATCATCATTTCTCACCCATTTTCCTCCCACTGTCTGCAGTTAATCAATACAATCTATTCTAATAACTAAACACTAATATAATGTAGATTGTAGGAGTCTTTCTACGTCTTAGAAGAAGACCATCCAGGTTTCAACATTCCTGCTTCACGTCCTCATTTCTTGCCTGGTGTCCCCTGTTGGCCTGAAAAGACACAGCACGAGTAGTTATTTTTACATTTGCCTCAACTGTAACAGTTAGTTTGAGTAAGCAAGGAAAACATCATATACATGAATGCACAAATGGCCAAATGACTACAACAATTAGATACAGTTTAAACACAAAAAAATCATCAAGCATAGGAGGGGAGGAATTGTTATCAGTCTGCTTTTGAACAATGTTAATGTAGGAACACATTTAATGCACTTTGGCAAGTTACTCTCAGAAGTAAAACCAAACCAAAACACACTTCAAAAACATTTCTAATTTAAGCATTGGAATAACCAGAGGGCACAAGCCAGATAAGAGGTCAGTATCTATGTTCATACTAGTGCCTGTTAATGTCTCACCTGTGCAGGCCACCTCAACATATGAGGAGGAAAGCCATTGTTTTGCAGCTCCACAATCCATCAGCGCAGACTCAGATCCATCACAGTCGGAGAAAAAACGCCACATAATTTCCTTATTGAGGAGATTGACGCTTTTGGTTGAAACAGCAGCACCACAACCCAACTGTCTACACACCATAGAAGCATGCTTCAGGTCCCAGACTGTGGACTCTGCACTCAGCAGTCTCAGCTCACCCTTGTAGTTCACCAGCAGCTTTCCAGCACAGGGACTGCTGTAGTCCTCTCTGATCACTCCATCATCCAACATCACATCTATAAAGTCTAGTCAGGAGTTAGCAGGAAAAGTGCAGATAAGTTTACACAAGTAAGAATCACATCTAGCACATCATTTGTTGTTATATTGTTTTATAATACAGCTCAATGATTTACAAGGAAAATAAAAATCCAATTCACCTACCTGTGACAGTGATAGAGAGGCTCTGGCTCTGAGAGGAGTAGTTATGATTGAAAATAAAGTTGTGATAAACACAGCTGTAGTTCCCCTGAGACTCCTCTGCTGCAGTAAACGTAAAGAGGGCAGAGTGATTGACAGCTGGCTGGGTCTGGCTGTGGGTTTGGTTGAGACTGTTGAAGATAAGGCTGAAGTGACCTCCAGGGTATTGTGGCTGTGTGGAGCAGTTGATGGTGAAGCTGTAGCCGATGATGAGCTGCACTTCCTGGTCATCAGACTTAGGCAGCACAGAGTAAAAAGTTATATTCGGCTGAAGCAGGATGTCTGCAAGAAAAGAAGAAAATAGGAGAATGCAGGAATACACAAGCTTCTCTCTGCTGGAAATCTTCCAGCTTCTAGTGGTTTACAACAGGAGCATTGATACAGTATTAAGTCTGGTAAAACAGATAAATGATCTGACAGAATCGAACAAGTGTGTCTTAAAACAACAGTCAGGTGTCCATATAAACAGCGAAAGAAGTTTTCCTCGCTGTGATCATTCTTCCTGTTCATACTGGATATTAAAAGATCCCCTTCAAATTCGCTTTGAATGTAAGTGATGGAGGCCAAAATCCACAGTATGTCCACACAGTCATTTTGTGCAAAAATGCATTTAAAAGTTGATGTGAAGCTTATATGAGGCTTCAGCAGTCTGAGTTAGTCATATCAAGTGGATATCTGACACATTTACAGTCTCTTTAGCATCAAATTCCCTCTTTGTGTTTCCTCGGACAGTGTTTCCCTGTTGAGCTGCGGTGGAAGTATAGTAACAAAAGGAGGAACTTTGACGCTAAAAAGACTGTGACGTTGAAAGATATCTACTTGATTTGACTCATTTGGATGCTGAAGCTTCATATTAGCTTCAGATAAATTTTTAAATACATTTTTGCACATAAGGAGGACTATGGATTGTGCATAGGGAACTTCTAATGGTCAGCATAAACAGGAGGAACGATTATAGCAAGAAAAACATGTATCAGTATTTGGGCACCTGACTTGTTTAACATAGACTTGGAACATGGACTTGCGTCCATAGACTCATGGAGGTGTAATTAAAGACATCCATTGTCTGTAACTCAAATCCTCAGCTAAATGTAAAGACAACACTGCTTCTATTCTCACCTGCGCAGACCACTTCAACAGTAGAAGAGGAAGACCACTCCATCACCGTCCCACAATCCATCAGTGCATGCTCAGAGCCGTCACAATCAGAATAAAAGCGCCATGCAGGCAGAAATTCAGTCGAGTTGTCGACTTTGCTGGTTGAAACAGCCGAGCCGCAGCTGAGCTGACTGCACACCACAGCTGCTTCCTTCAGACTCCAGGACTGCCGGTAACTCACCGGTCTCCACTCCTTCTGATGCTTCACCTCCAGCCTGCCAGCACAGTGGCTGAATCCATCCACCAGCCTCACATCATGGAGCTCTGCAATTAAAACATCAGTCACAAGCCAAGTTTCAGATAAAACTGCATAACTGCGTGTAGTAGTAGTAGTTGTTGTCTATTATGTAATGCACATAAAGGTCCTCAGGAACACAGTTAAACCTACCTGCTTCTACAGCTAGCAGTAATGAACCTGAATGTAACTGCACACAGAGATCTTGCCTTTGTAGTTACATTTTTCTTCACAGAAGGTTCTATTCATGTTATTTCTATGAGACAATATGTTTGTCATTTAGGTTCATACCCAACATCAATAGACCAACAGTTTGCGCCATGCATCAGATTTTGCACTGTGTGAGAAAAAAATGTTAAATCATACAAAATAAATAAAAAGACTTCCCCTCAGCAGTCGGGGGATGTCCATGAAAAATGTCCTGATTAAAGATCTTCCTAGTGAGCTGCTATTCAGACATACTCACAGGGAATCCAGATCTATACATAGTTTGACTTTGTTCAGCATTGATCTCAGCACTCTACATGCTGACTTAGTTAAAACCCCAACACTCTCCTTCAGTGTCAGATGCTCATCAAAATAAAGCCTACATACTTATATTGGCTAGAATAAGACAGCAGACAGTAGATATTGTCTTGATTCTCATTCTTACTACTAAGAAACTGGATACTTAATAAACTGGATACTTTGCTGCACTTATTAACTCAGGTTTACCTTTCACAGTGAGATAGAGGGTCTTCGGTTCAGAGAAAACGTCTGAATTGAAATCATAGTTGTAATCGCACTGGTAGGTCCCTCGGTGTGCATCCTCTGCAGCAGGGAAGAAGAACCTGGCGGTACCATCAACAGCTGGCTGGGTCCACTCAGTAGGGTGGTCACTGCCAACTCTAAATTTTAGGCGGATGGAGAGTATTTTCAAAACTGTACTAGTGGAACAAGAGATGGCAAAGCGTTGGCCCTTAAAAAGCTGAGGGTCTTCATCAAAAACATGCTGCGGGGTGTATATGGTTATAAAAGGCTTCACTGGACGTTCTGCAAAGACAAAAAGAGAGTTAAGGGATTACTCACATTTTTTGCATGTTAGCCAATATGCATTAATATATTAGATCCATAGCTGGAAAAAAAAATCCATTGCATGTGGTCTGTCAGAGGAGGAGATATGCCGAGTCTCTAATCTATCTCTAGGGGCATTTGAATGCATTATGTCAAATAATATATCCAAAGCATCAAACTTTGGATACATTTGTATTGTTTTGTACCTATGCAGGTCATGTAAGTCCTCCACATTCCACATTCCTGTTCTGTGGCATTGAGTGTGTCTGTGGAACAGTCCAGAAGATGCTTCTCTTTGCCTCCACAATTAAAGACCGGGCTCGGGGTGTGTTCTGTATTTTGAAGAAGGTTGCTGTAATCCCTCGAATAGAATTCAAGTAGAAACCCACAGCCAAGCTCACTACAGGTAACTTGTGCATCTTCTGGGGTGAAGGATGACTCACACACTGATGCCCATGATGGACCAGACTTCACCTCCAGCCTGCCTGAGCATCTTTTAGGGCCTCCCACAAGTCTCACAGTTTCTAGAGAGAGAGAGAGTTGTTTAAAAAGAATACTTTATATTAACAGCTTGTGGACCTGAGGGCTGGTGAAGCTGAAGACAAACTCAATCTGAATCTCAGTCTGCATAGATACATACATACTGGTGTTTTATAAATTACCTGCACAAGTCACAGTCATTGATATGGTTGAACCACTCGCATGCCAGGATTTACAAAATGAAGAATCAATTCGACTGTCATGACAGTCACTTGACAGCTCCCACACATGCTGACTTTTTTGCAGATGATGCTCCACTGTTGAGATTACACTTCCACAGCCCAGTTGCTCACAAACCTCAGCGGAGTGTTGTGGTTTCCAGAAATACCGTAAATCACTCAGGGGCCTCCATTCTCCGTCATGCTTTCCTTCCAGTGTGCCTGCACAGAGGCTTTCTCCCCCCACCAGTCTCACATCATGAGGATCTGGACAGAGAGAAGAGAGTCAGTGCACACCTGCCAAAAGGAAGTTTCACACTGTTTCATGCAGTCTGTGTATTGTTTGCATTAAAAAAAAAACGTTGGTCTTGGTGTGAGTATGTGGTCTCCCCACACATGCTGTCCCCTCCCAAATTCCTAGTGTTTTTTATCAGTCACCATGTCAGTAGCTGTTGTGGGGTTTATCTATAAATATTCATATTATCACTGAAATTCACCTTTTTCTGAATAATACTCAAGCTTTTGATTGGCATACATTTATGGCTGCTGTCAAAATATAGGGAATAGTTGCTAAAGTGCTACCTGAGTGTACAAAATAGTAAGATTGCTATCAGAGATCAGAGACACTGGTGACCACAGTAGAAAGTGTGAATATATTCTGCTGAAAACAAGACAGATATGAGGTCACTATTTTCATGAGGTAAAACCAATTTTATGTATTGTGCCATGTTACTAGTAGAACTGCCTTTAGTTTTACTCCATTAGTCATATAAAAGGATTTGTAGATTGGTCCTAACTGGATCTTGGTCAACTAAGAATATTTTTATATATAGAATATTTTTTCACAAATAGGGTATTAAAAAATAATTCTTCATTAGTTAACCCACAGAGGGACAGTAAAGCTGCAGTGACTACTAGTTGACTACTCATTTCTTTAAAGCTGCGTTCATAGTTTTTTGTTTGGTTTCTTTGGCCACTTGGGGGCAGCGCAACAAGCTGTAAACACAATACTGACATATTATGATCTTATAAAGTCATTGGTGAACATGTTAGCACAGTTGCTTCTTTACATATCCAGTTGATTTGGGGCAACAGTATCATTCAGTCATGGTTCTGGCCACCTGATGAATGTAAATCCAATATTCACTTTCCTTTTAGCTCTGTTTTTGGTTTCCACTGGCTCCTGAGAGAAATATCTGGCTTTAAAGCTACTAAATGTTCCACTATGTTCACCAGCTAGTCGCTAACAGTGTCTGTTATACGGCTGACTCCAGTGCTCCAGCACTGCTAAAGCCTGCGGAGTTGTCATGTCAAGCACTGTTTAGTGCAATGAACTGTTGCTGTGCTTAGTGTGATTATACTGGGTATCAATGTAAAATTCAGTACTTATTATTTAATGTATACTGTAAATTATACTGTAAATATGTCAAATGGAAAAGGAGGTGATTTTTCTCACAATGCATACAATAAACATAACACAATGGTTCACTAGCTCACATTAGGTCTGAAAAAACAAAACTGATAGATGTGTACAGTACTGGTGCATGAAATTCCAGAAGCTGGTTTGCAGTTGCTGCGGGTTGAGCTGGCACAGTCCTGGAGACGAGACTCGTTGCCTTTACACTGGAACTTTTTTGATAAGACCGGCTTTACTTCCCTCACAAACGACCACCTAATGAGCACTGGAGGCCCACAGCCAAACTCCCTGCAGACCACCTTTTCAGCCTCAGAGTCAAAGCCATCCTCACACACTGGGGCCCAACCCTGATCAGACTTCACCTCCACACTGCCAGAACAAACATGCGATCCACCCACAAGCCTCACAGACTCTGCAAACAACCACAGAGACAGAGAGACGTTTAATTTAAGAGAACCTTTAAAATGGACATATGAGTTTTGTTCGTGCATCCTGTTCTCTCCAGAAGTTTGTTTAAAAAGGTGTTGCTTGGTTGGGTTGTATAAATATGGGGGAAAGTTACAATTTCATGCAACTTTTCTGCAGCTAAAACAGGACTATGAAGGATTTGGGTAAATATTTGATGTGGAAACTTGATTGGGAAAATAGTTAAACTGTTCTAAAACTGATATTTGTAATTTGACATGAAAATACAATTTGATGCCAAAAGTTTCTCTGTGTTACCTGAGCAGATCACCTCCAGGCTGGAGGCCGTCATGTTTTTGCCCTGCACTCTTCTGCGTGTTGTGGAGTCGTTGCACTCTCTCAGGGTTGACTCAGTGCCACGGCAGCTGAAATTTACTTCCCATGCTGGTTCCTGGTTAGTGTTGTTGTTATTGTTTGTTATGGAGACTACAGAGCCACAACCCATCTGCATGCACGCCACTTGTGCATACCTGACTTTAGTCATGGCTTCAGCCCTTTTGTCCTTGACATTCAATGTTCTCCACTCCTCATGGTGCTTCATTTCCAGCCTGCCGGAGCAGCGGCTGTCTCCTCCGACCAGCCGAGCATCATGAGGCGCTGAACAGGGAAAGAAGGCAGTAAAGACTCAGACACCCTTCTCTTAGAAATCTGATCCTGAATTAAGAAAAGTCCATGAGAATCAGAAAACATCTGAAAAATATTGGAATTATAGCAAAAAGTGTAATTTATTAATCATAGAAGATTGCAACCACTGCATTTTGTTTCACAATTGCATTTAACAAAGGAGCAGTGCAGTTCCCATAACTCATACACAACCTGCTGATCTGTTTCTGTTTCATACTTGTCATGGTGTCCATGTGTGTGTCCAAGCTGCATCAGGTCATCAAATGGAAATATTCTAGATGTCTTAGGTGTCATTTTTATGCTCATTTACCTAAAATTCTGCCAGGCATATTTTGTGTCTTTAAAAACTTTGGGATGTTGACCAGAATTTTTTATTATTATTTTATTTAATTCTGTGGGAATGAATTATCTTGCCCTTGACTTCAGCAGACTGTTTTTAGTCTTACACAAAGATAAAATGAGTCTGTCTCATTAAAACAACAAATCAACACTTATAAGAAACCACATGGATGTAGAGTATTACGTCCGTACTGTTTACTCTGTGTACGGTAATCCATTCAATTTTCACACTTAATGGTTTTGTTACTGTCAATAAGCAGTATTTTAGCACAGTTACTCACCATTGGACAGACTTGGATGTTTTTCTTCTGGTTTTAGACTGGAGGTCTCTGTCGTTAGCAGAACAAAACAACAAAATCCTACTAATGACCATTTGAAAACCAAACTCCGATGGCTTGACAGCATTTTTAATTCTGCTCTGATTTCATGTAAACCTGAATCTAAACCTACACTTCAGTTTGAGTTTAGGTAGTTTGCTCAGTGAACACAGCGGGGCTGTACTCTGCACTCTTTATGCACAACACTCTAGTTTGCATAGTCATACCTGCAGCTTACAGCCGGTTGCCTCACCAACATGACCAACAGTCATATTGACCTTTTCACTATGTAGGAGCCTGCAACCCTAAAGCTTAACAGTGGCTGTGAAAGTGGCTCTAACCTTAATCAAAATAATATATTTGCTTGTACATGCATGAGTCCAGTCTTATTGCTCTGTCTTTGAGCCCAACTGATTCCTGTTTGCATGCTTACATTTGTAGTGAACAGCAACACTCTTGAGGATATTGTGAAGGGAAATCCCACTTTAACTCTGCTTGCCAACATATAGGATGTAGACTTTGTGTTTACTATATGCAATGATGAGATATGATGTAAACGAAAACAGCAAGGAATCTATTTGAGTGTCTTGTCTAATTAATACACATAAGGGGGCTGTTTTTAAGACTCAATATTCACACTGAACATGCTGACAGTGTGCTCCAATAGCTCATCACTTTGTCAAGATAACTTTCTTTTATTTTGGAGCAGTATGACTGTCAAGATTAAAATGAAATCGTACAATCATTCAGTGGAAATGTTTTTATATGTCTTTCACTGACAAAATTACTGCTGCCCACAACTCATTAGAAAGTGTTAGTATTGTTTTTATATTTATATAGTTTTCCACCTTGTGTGTAACTTAGAATTTGTTTAACTTTTTCTTTGTTTCTCTTAGTTTGCTAATTTATTCATTTAATGTCAATTATTCTTTTTTAGTCTCAATGGCTTAGTCTCAGTGTTATACAATGAATTACCCTGTGTATGAAATGTAAAAAATTGTCATTGGAAATTATTCATTATTCAGTGTATTTTCATACCTTTGCAAAAACTCTGGTTTGTATGTAGAACATGGAAAACATGCAAATGCTACATGATGGTGACAGTTGGTCGCTATTGTCTTGATGTGTTTGATTTTCACAGCATGGTGGTGATATTTCTACTGTATGTTTTCTATCTTATACAACATGTCTCACGTCTCTTCAGACATGAGACATACTGAGGATTTAGTCACTCGTATCTGTAAACTCTGTAGTTTTTCATTTAGGAAGTACATGACATTGGCTTTACTTTACCTTGCACAGGTCTTGTAGATTTTAAAAAACGTGAACGTGTCCTTTAACTGTAATTGTCTTAAGTACCATCACTAAAGAACTTGCATCGCGATTACTGAAGTTGCCAAAACGACTATCGCCCGAACAGGGACTTGAACCCTGGACCCTCAGATTAAAAGTCTGATGCTCTACCGACTGAGCTATCCGGGCTCTGGAAAACTTCATTTAGATCATCTTTTTTGTAGAAATATATTCTTATAATAGGTTTTTTTTTTAAAAGTATTTATATAATGATCAAGGTTCTCTGATAACCAGATGTCAGTGTAAAACGCTTCGTCAGGCACACATAAGCAGCTGTGCAGGGAAGCTGAAACCATCGATAAGATAACTTATGTCATCCTAACTAAATACTACAGCGCTGCGGATCAGCTGAGTATACAGTATATTTTATATTCTAACGGTATCTGTCAACTTGTTTCTTACAATAAAGACAAACGTAACGCGAGTTTTCGTTTCCTATGATAATGACGGGATGTTTTGCCTTGACCACGCCCCTAACTGATGTCATCGGCCAAGTTCTCCTTTTTCTTCTTCTTCTTTGCAGGAGTTTTCCAGATCTGCCTTTAGGTAAAACCTAAATCTATGGGTAAAACGGGAAAAACACAAAACACCAATAAAACGTAATCTAATTATTTTGGCGATTGTTTAAAAAAGAAATGTAATTAGAAAATATTGGCACATCAAGTTTGTATTAATCATATTTTTTACTTCAAAGTTGCTCATTTTTTTTATTGTTTGCCATGCTGGAATTACAAATATGCAAGAAGCATTTTCACTACAGCCCCGCTTCCACTACCCGCATCAATAGGCAGTGGGTGTGCCCAGCTCTGTCTATGAACCGCCTCGTGAGGCGAGCTGGTTTTAAAAACCCACGTTGTCAGTGAAAGGATTCGAACTGATTTTACCTTGTCCAGGACTGACATTCATATTGGTGTAGTCACGTGCCTCTGGCAAAACACCTTCACTAGCTGGAATAAGAGAGAGGGGGAGGGAGAAAGAATTTTTTAAAAATCTATTTCTATAGAAATCTATTGAAAACTTCGCATATCATCTGTCTTCTACAGTCCCTTAAAGTTATAGACATGCTGCTTTACTTCATTAAGGATATTATTCATACAAATTCCCACTTCTAATGTAATTTCATTGACCCACTCTCTGGAAAAGCTTGTAGTAAACCCTGCAAGAAAGAAAAAAAGATACAAATTGTGACTAGTGAAAATGTAATTTTGGATATGTACAATTTAGTTTGTATAGCACAAATGCCTCAGACAAAACAGAGGTGTTTGGAGAGAATATCCTGCAGTTTGGGAAATACAAGGGGAAGTCTTTCTGCTGGCTCCTTGAGAATGACATCAGGTATGCCATCTACCTGCTCAAGAGTCATGAAAAGGAAGAAGTTGCAGGAGCTATCAAGCTGGTTGCGACAGCAGCAGCAGCATCAGAGGATGACCAGCTGGTCGGTTTTGGCTCACCTGTGGAGAGATCTGGGACAGCAGGGATGATGGCTATGCAGCCTTTAAACTGAAGAAAGGCCAGTGACTAAGATGCACAAGCTACAACAATACCTGTAAAAGAAGCAGCACCTAGCCTCTGACCCTCCTCCTCCACCTCACAAGCTCCTGCTGAAGCCATGGGTGGGTCTCGTTTTCCTTTTTCTTTTTGGTGAAAAAGGTACATAGATACATGCAGATACATGCTGTCATGGGAGCCAACGTGTTTTAGTACACCAAAGGGGGAAAAGTTAAATCATTTCAGTGGTGATATTATTCATACTAGCCTAAGTACAATGAAGACATATTTTTAGAACAATATAATTATTGCTATTAAATGTATTTTCTACTCAGTCTCTATTTTATTTTGATTCTTTTATGTGTCTTACAGCTACTACCACAGACTTCTGGAACAAAAACATCCTGCATCGCCTGAATTGTTCTCTCACACTGAAGCATCATTTAAACCCTTCCTTCTCATGTTGACCATGTTCTGGTCGTGTTCTCACCACGTTTGTGTTTGGTGCTCTACTTATTGTGCTAGTGACTATGAATTGATACCCATCATGATGAGGGTAAGTATCAATCTTTATTTTCTTGTATGGATGAAATTAAAACAAATTCCAGCTGCTTCAGTTACAAACACTTGAATGCATGTTAACAGTGTGCTATGTTGCTTCTCCTGCTTAGGCTATATTGTAATGACTGTGACAACTGACTACTAATCCCTTCAAAATAAATGCATGTGTGTGAATGAAATATAATTGTCATATATTAGAAACATTTCAATACACGGTTATAAACATTTGTTTAGGTATTGTTTCACTACATAAGACTAGAATGAGCAGCTGAAGTAAGAAATGGATTATTTTTGCCTTTACTAACACCAGTTTTTGTATATTGCCAAAATATAAATAAAATATAAATAATTGACAAGACTTTTTCTGCATCTGCTACACTGTCCACACCAACTGAACTGAAGGGTGCGTAAGTAGATGGTTAATGCCTCATATTTCTGTTCATCCACTTAAAGTCGTATTCACTCTGGTTATTTCCGTTACACCTAAACAATTAATTGATTGCTTTTTGATCCACTTCCCTCCTTGCAGCCCCAGCTCTGCCATCTGTTAACAGCCCCGTGCCCCTTCTCCGGGACCTGATGTTTCTCATGACAGAAACAGAAACAGCTGTCACAGTATCAAGTGTGTTTATTTTAACTGTATTTGCATCACAAAAATAGCTATGTAGTGTGTTGTTGTTAATCCTTTAAAGGGAAACTTTCAACCTGGACCCTATTTTCCCAACCTTTTATGACTAAGTGACTAATGAGGACGACAGTTTTTGATATTGGTCCAGTATTCAGCAAGAGAGCTTCAACCGAAAGCTGCAAAATGGCAATGTACTCCTTTGGGGGGATGGCACCCCGTCAACATGCATCCACTGAGTGTGTGTTTTTGCCACTGACAGGCTCAGATTGTTATTATAAGTGTCTGACAACATTATGGGAAGGACCATATAGAGAAATAAAACTTTTTTCTTTATCTTTCACTTGATCCAGTCTGTTTGTTATTGATGTCACTCTGAAATGTGAAATCACTCTGCGAGAATTGTTGTCAAAACAGGGAAATATTCAGCCATGACTTTGAAAATCTTTTAGATAAAACTAAGCTAGACTTTCTGTACTCCAACACAACAAACTCCTCTTGGCACTCCTCTCTCCAACTCTGTCATGCCTGAATTTTCAGCTGATTTCAACAACAACTCAATTCTCAGGACAATTTGGAGTCATTTTTTAAGAACAAAAAAAGACTAAATACTCTGATTTCAGCTTCTCATATGTGAATATTGTCTGGAGAACGCCATCAGTCCAACAGTCCTCAGCAGCTGCAACATAAACACACTCAGGAGGACTGTCTGAGAGAGAAGGCAGAGGAGGAAGAGGAGGAGAAAATAGAGCTAACAACAGGGCAGCATTGTATACATATATAGGCTATATATATATGTGTATGTGTGTGTGTATACTTAAGTAGAAATAAAACAAAATAACCAATGAAATTAACAATGAACATATACAACAGACTCTAAATAAGCAACATAAACAGAAGAACAGGAAGAAGCAACATGCCTGTGTAATCCTGCCCCAAATCAAACGATACGTGACAAAAGTGCGACTCCGGTGGGACTCGAACCCACAACCTTTGAATCACCTCTCAAGTGCTTGACTAGAAGTCCAATGCGCTATCCATTGCGCCACGGAGCCACCTGTTGACAACAACCGTATAAGCAGATTTAACTTCTCACAGTCTAACAGTTAGCGTTCATTATTCCCTTTGTAACTTCCTAAGTACTTAGCATAAAGTAATGTAAAGCAGTACACGGTGTACAATTGAAAGAAACCTTTTACTGGTACTTCGACAAGTATACTAGCAGTAACGGGACGGACAAAGGTAAGGAGTCGACATATCAGCTCTCAGAGCGCCGTCCTGGTCGGGACTGGCGTTAATAATATTACATTCACTGTCCTGAAAACCCGCAGGCACAACAATTCAGGGCATGGACGCGTATCCTCTTATATGTTTAGAGTAATTAACGTTAGCGGTTTTGGAGAAGGCCGCTAGCCTCTCTTCCACTACGCTCTGTGACTGGATTCTCATATAAGGCATCGGTCTTACACTCTGTATAATAAGTTCTGCTAAGAAGTTGAGTTTTATTTCTGTTTGTGTCCGTATTCAAGGCAGCACAGTGGACCGTAATCGTATTTGTCCCAACAGTCTCCACGGCACAGTACGAACCTGATCAGACTTCCTGTTTGGCTCCGTGAGCCTTCAAAATAACAGAGCAACATTTTTCAAAGCAACAACTGCATCAGGATAAATTAATAAATCACTGCAACAATTATATAACGTGAATTACCACTATAGGTAGCATCTGATAACTATAGAGGTTGCATACTGAACCACAACCACACAAAACATACTCTTAATTGAACATTTCTTTGAGATGGCTACATAATCTTACAACACGTTTGCATGAACATTATAGGAACTCTAGTGGATTTTACACCTGCATAGTAAAATTGACAATCTGGAAATATGTGGACACACTGTTTAACAGTTACTTTTGCTACCCAGTGTGTTAAACACTATAGTTATTTTTTGACTCAAATGTCTCCATTTGATTTGACATACATGTATCTTTAACTTGACTAGATGTATGTGTCTAAACACTGGCCAAACAAATTAACAGCTGTTAAAAAAAGAGGAGCTTTAAGTTACATAAGTGGACTGATTCAGCATCCAGTGACACAAAAAATATTGAATTTGTTGCACTGATTTTTAAACCCTTCATTTGTTCTTTGTAGCTGACGGTAGATTGGTAGTCAAGGATTCAATGTCTGAGCGCAGCACAAATTGTGGAAACAGAAAAAAGAAATACTTATACAAGACTGACAGCAGCTTCAGATGCTTGAGAGTCAAAGGCTCCAAGGTTACTGTGGTGAATCGATGAGGGCCATAGGATGGTTTCTGCATTTATACGCGATCTTTAGGCCCCTTTACAGGGTCCCTGTGTCAGAATCTTGTTTAATATTTCGTTGATTTTTATGTTTGAGTGTTGTGGGTTTGTAACGATGTTGCTTTTACGCTGAAAAAAAACGGAAGAAGCTGTTCTGGATAATGGCACGTGGCTAAGGCGGCACTACAGAGGAGTCCTGTTTGCGAGTTTTCACCATGGATGTAGAATAAGAGCTCCAATGATACATCCATGGTTTTCACAGAAGAGTCTGATTGCAGCCGCGGCGGGACTTCTGGTGGTGTTTTATATCGCTACCATGCACCATTTTACAGTTAATATGGAAATATTTATTCAAGTAGTCATTGATTTATTTTGATTCACTATTATCAGTGTGTTCATGGTGAATATCATTTTGATAACATAAACCATAGAAAGAAATTAACGAAAAATGTGTCCAAATGTGTTTCAAACACTCATACAGTAAAGTTGTGTTGTGTAAAATGTAGATGACTGCTCTGACTGGAATAAAAGGCGGTCTGACCATGAAACAGTTATGTCATTTACCATTTAAAGACATTATCATTGTTTTTATTTTACTTAACCTTCATTTAACCTGGAAAGCCTCATTGAGATGACAGATAATCTGTTTCTGCAGTGTCCCAGAGTGGCAATGATCATTACTATTAATTAATTATCATTATTAAATATTATGTTCTTTTTTCATATATACATTTCCTTAATTTTGTCATTTTTGATGAACATTTAACAGTCTGTGTAAAGATCACTGAATGTTATTCCCACAACTAGTCAAGGCAGACAATAGATAGATTCAAGACATTTATTGAACTCATAATTCAACACATTTGATCAAATCAAACATATATATATATATATATATGTTGATGCTGTTGATGAATACACAAATAAATACAGACATGGCTGGTTATAGTCTTGTCAGAGCTGGTGCTGAGGCTGCAGTCTGACCAGAGGAGGGATGTATGGAGGTCTGAGGTGAAGGAAGATGAGCAGAAGAGTCTGGAGGGACAGAAGTCAATACGCCTGAATGTGATATAATGAACATAAATTGTCTGTTTTTGAACCAACAGCAGTAGAAGTTTCATTCTTCACCATGTTGCACTGAAGGACTGAAGATGAGAGCAGTTCAAGGAGACACAGGAGCTTTTACTAGACTAAATAAAAAAACACAGACAAGCAAAATAAACATAAGTAAAAACAACTTACACAAAATAACATCGCACTATGAAATAAACACAAGTGCATATTTACTTGACAAGCAGCATCAGGTCCATTGATTTAGATCTCCTGATGATGTCACAGAGTTATAAACGTATCCATTCGCTGTGATCAGGCTGGGTGTCTGCTGACTGTCGGCACAACCCAGTGACATTACTGGCACTCATCAGCTGTGGAAAAAGTATGATGCTGAACTGAAACTATGCACTGACCCAGTGTGCTGTCTTCATCCTGGAGCCATCAGACCTGGAGGGTTAGAGGCCTGAGTGAAGGCCGCTCGCTGAGGGTCAGAGGTGATGATGAGGAAGCTGAGCAGGTATCTGTTGTTTGTGTAGCTCAGCTGCAGCTACTTCATCCTGCTGTCTGTGACTCTGCTCTTACCAAGAAAAAATATAAAATTTATACATTCACAAACATATCTATCAGTGCTGCTGCTCCACATGCTCCTCATAGTTGTTCAGCAGCTAAATGAACCTGAACTGCACTGATTTCAGACAGAGAAAGAAACTAAAGAAATCTGGATTTACTGAACGTGCTGCCTTTTCTCAGAACACAGGAGACAGACAGGATGAAGGGTAGGGTGTAAGCATGAGGGAAATGAAATGAAAATATGACATTTCAGTGTAAAAGGTCAATAACTTAGTGAAATCTCAGTGTGCATGTGTATTTGAAAACAGGAAAAACTAACTCTTCTGAGTCTAGATCATTTTCTGACAGCTCAGACAACAAGATGCAGAATTCCCACAAAGCATTATTCTGTCTGATATAATTAGACAGATAAACTGATTCAGATAAACAAAGCCACGCCAGGGTTTGTCTGATCAACAATAACACAGGTGTGCACAATGTAACTCAGTAAATAAACAAGTCATATTTGAAGTGTTAGTTATATAAATGTCAGTCACAAATACGAGAGACAGAGCAATACATTTATTTGTTGTTGGTCGTTATTATTAATATCAATTAATATTACCAATGTTATCCACATATATTCTGGATAAACTTTTCAGTGAAGTTAGTCATGAAGTTTGAATCACTGCTTCTGCTTCTTCACTTCTCGCGGAGTCAACCAGCAGAAATACAGACACTCTGCCAAAATGGCTACAGAGCGCACACTAGTGGACAAAAATATTACATCAGTAGTGGTTTAGCAGGACCATAGAGGAGGATCCGGCAAGGTTTGAGGGATGCTTAGTGCGGGAAAAATTACAACTTTATAGTGGGGATGTGCAGAGATCCCAGTACTTGTATTTGTATCTGTATTTGTTGAGGCAGCAAAATTATTTGTATCTGTATTTGTATTCCAATAAGAATAAGAGTGGAAAGAGGCTTAAAAATCCTGTTTTTGTTTTTATTACACTTTTAATTTTAGAAAATTATTATGATTACTGAGCTAAAACTTTACTCATCGCCTCATTGCAGCCAGACCTATCTATTTGTACAGCCATAACACAGAGACAGCACATCGTGTAATGTGTAGGGAGGAACTTCAAAGGCAATTATTGCTTTGCACTTTTCATTTATTGCCTATTTTTTTACAACCTAATTTGTGGAAAGGAGAAGGGGAACAACAGGTTATGGAGAGTCTTTAAGAGAACTTGTGTGTTGCTTGTGTCAGTAGCTCAGCTTTATCTCTGGGGAACACCCCCAACAAATAATTTTTAAAATATTTGTATGAAACAAATATTCATATAAAACCTACTATTTGTGCTTTGCCGAATAATGTATTTGTATTCGGGCAAACCCCTACTTTGTACTATATAAATACAGACAATTACTCTGTTGTTGGGGATGTTGGTGATCTCAATTTATAACACACATTCATAACTCCATCTCTCCCTGCGCTGATATTAAATAAGTTAAATTATATCCAAATGAAATTACAGTAGTTGTATCCTGTGGGACACATGGCCCACCAGGCAGTCACCCTTCTGACTGTGAACTTTATAGTTCAAGAGGCATTAGGAGCAAACACAAAGACTATTTACTTCAACCACTAGAGGGAGGCAGGGAGATTGCAGTCTAATAGAGTCCTGTTGAGAAAGAGCAGTGAAGTGATGCTGCAAACTCAAACTGTCAAACAGGTCAGAGGAGAGTCTGTACAGTCAGTCAGACTGTACAGACAAAGGGAGACAAGAGAGTTTGTTAGATTGATCCAGTCACTGATCAGATCATTGATTATGGGAATGCTGAGGACATCAGTGGCCATTCTTCTTCACCTGGCTGCCTCTCTGGCGGTAAGATACTCCATAATTAATAATATATTATACCATGTCATGGGATTTTGAATCATACCATGTTCCAGTTTTGTGTTATGTGTGCTGGTTTAGAAATATCTGTCTCTGAGATTTCTGCCTTCACGCCAACAGAAAAGAGGTGATAGGATTTTTTTTTTCTTTTAAAAATGCCATTTTCAAAACAACAGTTCTTCTCCAAGAATCTGTGTTCCTGTTACATTGGATAATCCACAGACCTCACTGTGAACAGCTTTTATACAACAGCTTGTTTGTCGGCTGTAGAGCTGCACCGTTGCAGTTTATGTCCAGTTGTAACATGTTTCTTGTCTGTCTTTAGTCACTGTAGTTATACATATTTCTAGGTTGTTGACTGGTTGTTGACTGTCTCGGTCCAGGCTCCTGTGCCATGTGAGGAGAAGGTGGTTCGTCTGGAAGCAGAGATCCAGGGCCTGATGAATGTGATCAACGACCAGCATCGCTACATCAAGGAGCTCCACAAGAGCCAGGCCCAGCAGCTGGAGAACATACCCAACTCACACCTGGGCCCTGACAACCTCTACAAAGGTAGGTACTGACCTCTAAGAGAGATACGGTATGTGTCTGTTGGCTTCCACTGCACCCAACCAATTGTTTACCTGTCTGATTTGAGTATTTAACGACATATATATATATATATAATGTGTGTGTGTGTGTGTGTGTGTGTGTGTGTGTGTGCAGACTGCTCCGAGGTGTTTGCAGATGGTAACGTGGCTAGTGGTCTGTATGTGATTCGGCCAGATGGCTCTCCCACCGCACTGAGCGTCTACTGTGACATGAACAATGGAGGTGGTTGGACCGTCTTTCAGCGGAGAAGAGACGGCAAGGAGAGCTTTGACAGGTGTGTGGAGTTAAAGTTACTCTCTGAATGCATCAAGAAAATTTGACACTGCCAGTAAATGTACTATGTGTGTGTGCAGATCGTGGGTGGAGTACAAGCATGGATTTGGAGACCTCTACTCTCCTGATGGAGAATTCTGGCTTGGCAATGAACCGTTACACTTTATCACCTCACAAGGTGTGTGTGTACCTGCATGTGTGTGGGTGGTTTGTCAGACATTACAGGATGGTTGTCCGTATAACTCTGTGTCTTCTAGGAAACTACGACCTGCGGATCGACATGGAGGACTTTGAGGGTAATCAGCGCTATGCAGAGTACAAGAACTTCAAAGTGGATGATGAAAAGGTAAAAAAGATTAAAAAGAGAAACATTAACAATTGATCACTTCTGACCATCTATCTTCATTTATCATATCATCTCCCAGCTCTATCTATTCACTGCACTCCTTCTCTACTCTGTAGGCATCTCTTTAACCTCACCCTCTCTTCTTTTCCCATAACAGTTGGGTCTTATTTAGACTAAGCATGTTCTTTGTTTTTCATGACTTTTACTGTGGAAACAGCTCTGTGCTTGGTCTCCCTGCCAGCTGTTCTCCATCTCTTCCCTTTCATTCTCCTCTCTTCTCCTTTTCTTCTCTCTCATATTTAAATTATTAAATGAGTTTCCTCCTTTTCATCCCTTCACATAACTTATTGCTTCACCTAATTTATTATTCATTCACCTCAATCTGACTCCATGTCTTTTTTCTTAAACCCTCTTGCCTTCTTGAGCTTAGATTATTTTGTTACACATTTTTATGACTTTATAGAAACTGTTTGCTTTCACTCCCATTTCCATTCAAAGGACCAGTACCAGTTACATTTGGGAGAATACACAGGGAATGCAGGGGATGCTCTGTCTGATGACCCCTCCTCTGCTGGGCAGAAATGGATCGGTCCAGGCTTGGGGTCGAGCGGGGTCAATTTCAGCACCTACGACCAGCTGAATGACGACGCCAAGTGTATCAAACACAGCAAGTCAGGCTGGTGGTTCAGCAGGTACAGATACTTTAGTTTAGTACTTTAGTCCTGCTGTGGTGCTTCAGTTATGCCGTGAAGAAGAAAGTGTTACAAATAAACAGAGCAAAACAAGGGAGCAAAGTTTAAAATAGCTATATATTTATATATGTATATATGTATGTGTGTGTTTCATCTTTTTCCTTTTCCTCTCTTGTTATTTCCTCATGGCAGGTGTGCTTCAGGGAACCTCAATGGTCATTACTACAAAGGACCGTACCAAGCGATGACTGATGACGGGGTGGTGTGGTACACATGGCACGGTTGGTGGTACTCCATCAAATCTGTGATCATGATGGTACGAGCTGCTGACCTCGAGCATCCGCCGCCGGTCATCGCCCCGTTGCCAGGGCAACTCGACCCAAGCAAAGCAGCAGGCAACATCATTGATGGTCCTCATGGCCGATAGGTTGATAGCAACAGTTGTTCCTTGCTTTACATACAGTAATCAACATCAGTCACAAGTGTTACAGGGTAAAAACTTGGTAAACTCTTTCCTGTATTCCTGTTTGACTTTTTACACTTTTTGCATCATTGTATTTTTTTTATGAAAATTGAAAATAAAACAATGTTGCTGTAATCTTATGTCATATTGTATTTATTCTGTGTCCAAAATAAAACAGAACATGGTTCACTGAGGCATTTTGGGCACATCTGAGGTTTTTTGAGGACAAACGACAGACAAAGTGAAAACAGAGGCCAGTGTGTGTCAGTTTTCACTGTGGAAATGACTGCAACCATCACTGGCAGGTTTTGTGGTAATTTAACATGTGACCCAAAGCAAAGACACATTAACTCACCAGTTCAGCTTCTTTGCCTTGTTTGTTTGGGCACGAGGTGATTTTAGAGGATGTGGGGTCGGATTCCTTTGTTAATCAGGGATTTAAGGGAAAAAGTAAAATGGGGGTGGGAGTGGGTACACGGTCCTGTCCAGCACCCTCCTCATTAAATAAACTGCATATGGCTCTGAGAGGGTGTGTGTGTGCCTGAACTGGCCCGCTCAGACTTAACATCCAAGGGTGATTACATTCCACATAGTAGATTAAGGTAGCGGTTGTGAGGAGCTTACACGGAGGAACACATATTCATTGGATCAAAGGTTCAGGTCACTTCCTCAGATGAACAAAGTGAATATTTGTTCCTGTTGGCCCTCGTTAAGGACATGAAGTTCATTCACTTCTTCCAGAGGTCCAAAGCAGAACAGTGATTGAGCTTCACTCTTTGGGGAAAAAAATGTCCTCTTTAAAAAGGGAGAAGGCGAAACAATCCACATAAATCCACCAACAAATACCCGTCATTTTATGATTTGCCAAACCCAAACAACTTTGAGTCTGTTTCCACAAGTACATACGCCACGAAGCCAAGGTTTTTTCTCATCCACCTCTTCAGAAAGAGAACAGGATGAGCTGAATTTAAACTATACAACATAACAAAAGAAAATGGTAAGGATAGTCATAACGAGAGTGAGGCGTTATATACAGACCCTGAGGTGTGCCTGTTATTTAGGTTTTCTTCAGAAAAAGAAGAAAGGTTTGTTGGAGAACCAGGCGTTTGGTAGACAGAGACTGATAGAGAGCAAGGCCAGTCCCACGCTCAGACGTTAAGTGCATCTGTGCCACTGTAATGTCTTTTCACTTTCAAAACAAGTGTCTTTAACGCTAATTATTCAAAATGTACAAGTTCATCATGGGATTCATATCCAACAACACTGTATTTGGAATAGCTTCGATCCTTGCGAGGCTTGAAAAAGGTGATGATGAGGAGAATCGGGAGGTCAGAGGAGAGGAAGGGGGTTGTTGTTTGTTGTGTGTGTGGGTTATCTGGGTGATAAGGGTGCGGTAGTGGGGAAGGAGGCAGAGTTCCGTGGGGAGCTGAAGGGTGAGGTGGGTGAGAGGCGGCGGGGACTAGCCAGCAGGTCACCGTTGTGCAGCTTCCACAGCAGCTCCTCGTTCTCCATGGACAGACGCTTGTTGACCTTGGACTCTTTCTGCAGCGTCTGCTGGAGTTTGGCTTGTTCACTGGACAGCTGCCTGTAGGGGGACACAGAGAGCTGTAGTGGCTAACAGAGTCATGGTTCATGTAGATAAAAGACCATATGAAAGGATTAAACTGGACTTGGATTGAAACGGTTGTAATAACTGCTTCATACTACTAATGTGTTAAACTCTTTTTTGAAAGCTTTTCTGAAAAGATCAGAATATCTCAAACCAGCCTGGGAAGCAACTGACAGAGCTGAGTTGACCATCTGTGCTCCAAAATGTTCTCTGTCTATTGACAAATGTCCAGTTTCCACTAGTTAGATGACACACTGATCACAAAAACTTCCTTCATGTGGCTGTCTCCTGTTGTGTAAAAGCTTAAATCCCACTATTTTATCTCAGATATTATGAGTTGCGGCAAATGTGAGACAAAATTCTGATGCAAGATAAAACCATTCAGTCCGCACACAAACGATTGACCTTTTGTTCACTGTGGAAGGGCTAAAAATCCACAGACAGTGAGTTAAAACTCCACATACATCACAGGTGACTATTTGACTATTTAAATATGTGGTACTAATGCATAAACTGTGTCAGTCACTGTGTTGTCCTAGACGGTAAAACACTGTTACAGGTTGGATGGAAAAATTAAGCTAAAGATGGAGACACTGGATAACTAACAGCAGTGGTAGAAAACACACACACATACACACACACAGAGCAGCAGGAGTACGCACTTAGAGAGAGCAGCGTGTTTGTCCATTCTGGCCTTGTAGTCCTCGTTCTCCTGTTGAACCTTCTTCAGACACTCCTCCAGTTTCACATTAGTCTCCGACTGCAACACACACACACAAGATTTGTCAGCTACCAGCATCAACTATCTAAAGAAGGTCAATATGTCTGAACTGTATGTTATGTGCTCATATTCAATATCTTCAAACTGGAACATTTTTATGCCAAACAATGGAAAAAAAGAGAGAGAAAAATGTACTCAGGATTTTTCCCAGTATTTGACTCAAGAGAGAAGAAAAACCCCATCATGGGTAACTAACTCTCCAAATAATCATATGTGATCCAGATAGATTGATGCCCACCAGTTTGTCCATCTCCATGATCTTCTTCTCCTTCTGGTGCAGCTGGTTGTTCTTGATCTCCAGCACCACCTTCAGACTCTCCAGCTCCTGCTCCAGATACACAGTGTGGGAGTCCTTCTGCAAACACACAAACAAACACAGGTTAGAACAGGCTAATGCGCTCAGATAAAGTGACTCACTATGGCGGCACAGACAAAGATACAGAAGACAACAACAATACTGAGCCAAGTCATGACAGATTAAAAGATGAAGCATCCATATTGACAGAGCAACAGACTGAGATGAGTGCTGTTAATGACGCGAGTCACTGCATGAGTCACTGGTCTTTTGTCTTAATGGACACAACATATACATGTATGTTATCTACATCATCTTCATGGCGTTTTATCCGCAGTGGTCAGGTGTTAGAAGTAGTAACAGTAATCATGCTCATCATGTCATTCTTGTGGACACAGAGACAGAGAGGAGGAAGTTTGAGTGTGTGATGCTCTTCCTGACCAGCAGAGGGAAGTCATGTGTAGCAGAGAAACAGATTCAGTGTTAACACTACTATGATGAGGAATGCTCTTCAGCTCACACACTGCTGGTTGTACTTCATTCAAGTCTTGCATGCAGAGTAAGAACGCTGCTTGATGGCTTGACTTGAGAAGTCTGTTGTGCAATTAACCTGACATCTTGAAAACAGGTTTGATCTGTCTTTGTTTCTTCTGTGTACAACAACATCCCATCTATTTCATCTAGTTGACATTCCTCTCATCGTTATCTGCGTTCAAACTTCTCCAAAGTCTTTGTCATCTGTCTGAGCAAACAGTGTCATGTGACAGCCAGCTGAATGTTGTGTATTACAGCTGTAACAAACTTTACCAGATTCTTGTCTGATAGTATCCGCTTCCTCCTCTCCTCCTCTGCTTTCAGCTTCTCATTCAGATCCTCCTTCTCTGCTGACAGATCAGATATTTTCTCCTGGTGGGGGGGAGAGACGTGTGGAAAGGAGGAGGACACAGACAAAAGTCATGAAGTGAACATTCAGCTTTACAAAGCGACACAGTCACTTTAGAGTCAAAAACAGTAGGAGGTCAACTAATTAAACTGCTGTTTCTGTAGTGCAGAGCTGTGAGGGATTTATCAGTGCAAACATACTGCAGGATTAAAACACTTCCCCTGTGAGTGGCAGGTAGAAAATTGTAGACATGCTGCTCATGTCATCTATCATAGCTTTGTCACATTTTTTGGAGTGGATGTTATGCTTCTAACATTACAAACTGGACAACTCAATTTTTAGTTAAGCAGCACACAAAAATTACAATTTTCCAATGATAAATCATCAGCTGTGCTCCAGAATTTCCACATTTTTTCCTAGAAACCAACCAGAAAAGATATTTGTGGTTAGCAAGCAACTCTTCTATCTTTTCTAACCAAACTGGAAAAGTCTGGTTAGATTCCTGCAGCAGCTGGTGTGTGTTGTTGAGGTGTCTGTGAGCAAAACACGAAACCTCTAACTACTCTGACACTAAGTCCCCATGGATAAAGATCACCCGCTCTTATCAGCTACATACATATAGGGTACATTCTTTTGAAACTTAGTGTAAGTATTAAAACATGGACAACACTTACAGAAAGAGAAGTTTCAGTCTCCTTCAGTGTTTTCTCCAGGTTCTCTAGGTCTGTCTGCTGGATCCTCTTTAGCTCTGAAATGTACAAACAAATGCACAAACACATATGTATCAACTGATTGAACAACATTACATAAATTATTGACTAATAATGAAAATATTCATTCAGTAAATGAAAGTAATTCATTCTTTAATTAGAAAAGTCCTCAGTTTTGACTGTTTAAAGTGCTGAGATGTGAAAGCTGTGTATTTGTCCTGAACACACCTTGTATAGAGGTCTCATACTGCTGCTTGAGAGACTCCATCTTCTGGCTGTGACTCACTTCCTGGTTCTTCCTTTCTAATTCCTGTCGGCTCCTCAGCTCCTCCACCTTCAGGACAAAAATACAGATCAGTGTCCCACTAAGAAATCACCAAATACTGAAGTCCGATCCAGTAAAGGTTCATCTCTGATCATGAAGCAGCTCCAGCATAGACGTGTGATTGCTGACCATCAAGTAACCTGAGTCTCACATTCATGCTGAAGGATTTTTAATTGCAATCAACTGCATCAGAGATGTAACCATGGTGATGGTTATAGATCTCTGTCAGAGATTTTTTTTATGAGCAGCTGTGTGCTGAATCCAATCAGGGTGTGAGATCAGGGCAATACTAAACCAGAGCTTTGACAGTCACACCAAGCCCCTATGAACCAATCAGAGTTCAGTCTGAGGAGGGGGAAATGTCAGATATTTCCATTCATGTCAGTACTCTGCAACCTCTTGCCATCATTTTAGATAACGTTCAAAATTTAGAGAGCTGATCAAGAGAAACTTTTAAATACAGACCACATGTCAAACTGCTTGTAGATTAATTAATCAATCTATTAAATGTAATAATACACCTGTCATGTTTCACTCTGTAATTATTTCATAATAAAAATTTTATGAGAGAGATGCAGGCCAAAGAACATTTTACGAGACTAACAGGCAACTACTTGTGCCTGTGTATGCACAACAGGTGTGACTGTGTGTGTGTGTGTGTGTGTGTGTGTGTGTGTGTGTGTTCTGACCTGCTGTTCCATCAACATGCGACATTTATCAGCCTCCTCCTGGTACGTCTGGTGGACTTTGTCCCACTCTGTTTGGTAAAAACTCCTCAATCTGACCGGCACAAACAGAAACATACAATTAGAAATAAAATCCAGAAAGCAGGAGAATCAGTGCAGGCTTACATTTCCACATCCTTCATTAGATTTTTTAAGAGTTTTCTGTGCCATTTCAAACCATCTCCTGCATTCGATGTGTCCGTATGAACCTCTTTATAACTCACAGAGAATATTTCAAAACAGTAACACTATGTGAGGCTGAGTGTTTCACTCATGCACACGTTAGTAGAGGTGAATTCCACACCTGTCCTCCAGCTGCACCAGCTCCTCCTTGTGCTGCTCCTCTAGCCTCTTCAAGGCCTCCTCCAAGCTGACGCGCACCTCCTCCTTCTCCTTCTGCAGACGCTCGCAGCTCTGAGACGACTCAACTGCACAGAGATGAGAAGAGCAGGAGACGATAGTTAGTTTGTACTTTTGTACTGAGAACACTTGTTAGTACCTGGACTGAAGACATTTGGAATGAACTATTATTTAATCGAGAAACTACATGAAGAGTATAATCTAGTTTTGTGAAACTCTTTACAGCAAGATTTAATGGAGAAAAGTTTCAACATGATCAGTGATGGAAAACTAAACTCACTGACTGATATTATTATTAGAGCACAGAGCTGCAAAAAGCCTTTCCAACAATCTAAATCTCTTGGATCAAGTGCCGTCTTCTAAACAATGACATAATCTTCCTCATTTTACAATAGTTTCATGGTTGACAATGATGAGAGAAAATCTTGATTAATTGCAGTCAACTATTCCAAATGTGTCAGGGTTTGACCTGCAGCTAGAGATTGTCGGAAAAAAAAAAAGAATAAATGAGAATGAGAATCAGCTATTTATTACACAACACAGTTAGAAAAACCTCAAAGGGCAGATGTGAAGCAATCATGGCCAGATGTGGAGCAATCATGGAGCTACCATTTTGATCATTTACAGTTTTACCATAAATCATTTTACCATGAGTGCCACCAATGCAATCATCATAACATTATGTCAGTCCAGTCTGTAAGGAGAAGGGACATGTCTGGAACAGTCACTGTCTCAACAGGTAAATGAACAACAGATTTTCTGTGTGTGTGTGTGTGTGTGTGTGTGTTCCTCAGCATTCCCTGACAACCACATTCCAGTTTAATTACTCTTACGGCAGACGAGCGATCCAACCCCTTAACATCTGCAAGTCAGCTCAGAAGTATGCAGCAGGATTCATTCCTCTCATGACTAATTTAAACTCTCACAAGCACATGCATGCTCCCCTCTGTCTCCACCTTCAATCACATGCTACGTTAATTTAAGTCGATTTCAAAATCAAACATATTTTGGGAAACATCCAGATAAAGAGTTAAGCACCTGGACTAGAAAAGATCTCTGCAATTCACTGACTTTTACACCACTGCAAGTCGCACTCACTAAACCCTCTTCCCCCTTGCCATGCTAGTTTTTTGGGACTGTGGTTATCTTGACCATTGCACAGTTCACAGACTGTGAAACAGAGATGTATCACTCAGTGAAGTGTGTAACATGGAGCAGCAGAACCATCATCATATACCAGGGACATGTTGATGCCATCACTTAAACGTAAATGAATCAAAAAGCACCTTGTACACACGTTGACTGTGCCTGTAATAGAACTATTCTACCTTATGTAACTATATAGTAACAACTGGCTGCTGCTGGGACAGTTGCTGTTCCCCTTTGAATGGAGCTCTATAGAGCGAGTGTGAGCGCCTGTCACCGTGGTGATGGAGACACAAAAGCCAGCGACAGCTGAGAGCAGCTTAGACACAAGCTTGTTCTTTATCATACACCGGAAAACATAGACTGTGTGTGTGTGTGTGTGTGTGTGTGTGTGTGTGTGTGTGTGTGTGTGTGTGTGTGTATGTGTGTGTGTGTGTGACAGCAGGTGCTTGGCAAGTGGTAAAGTAAAATCATGACATCATTTCTGGACCCCTCTTCATCTCTCCAGTCTGAAAATGTCTGCCTGGGTGGGGGGTTTACTGCTTTTCATACAGAATGAAAGCATGAGAGACACAGTGAACGCAGGTAATGTCACTGGAACAAAGAAAACAGATCACCATCAAGGAAATGCTCCTGACTTGCCAGACTCTCACCTTTACTGTTGGCTGCAGACACAAAAGTTTTTGTTTTAACTTGTTAAACGACACTGTCCAATCGTGGGACACTTTAGCCTTGGTGGTGCTATTTTCAGTATCCCTTATACTCATTCTGACTTTTTGGTTGTAAAACTTTAATCTTTTAAATGACACCAGGCTTATGACTGTAATCAAAAGGGTTGAAGAACAGTAACCTTTTTATTTTGGGTTCATTATTTTCTTCTTGTGCATGAAAATTGGGTGCATGGTAAGAGGTTAATTAACACATCTTTCACAGCTTTCTCCCTCCTATTGACAGCAAACCATAAAACTGTCAAACACTCAGCCAAAGGGGAATTCTGCACATAGTTCATGGACAGGTTCAAGCGCCCCAAGATCAATAGATCAAAGAATGAGGAGACTTCAACCTGTTTGGCTGAAACCTTCCTGAGTATAAACCTCTCTCACACACTGCTTCTGAAGCAATCTCTGCTTTTATTCTGATCATTACAGAGTAAACTACATGTCATTTCAGGGTGACCAAGACCTGTATTGTAGGAGAGTAAGCAGGAATGCTGCTCTGACCTGATGCTAATAGTTGCAGCGGTTTCGGTACAGTAACTGCACTGTAAAACTTCACAGTAAAAAACTATTAAACCACCTAACATTACCCAACAAGACAGGAACAGGTCGTTCCTGTCTGTTTGACTTGGAGAGTATGAAGGTTTAACAGACAGCTGTGTGTGTGTGTGTGTGTGTGTGTGTGTGTGTGTGTGTGTGTTGACAGCAGGGGTCTATACATTGCTGAGATTCCTCAGCTCTGTGTGTAAAGAGATGGGCCAAAAGTCAAACACGCAGTAAAAGAAAAGATTATAGTCAGTGTTGCTCAGAATGATGTACAGAGGGAAAGTGGAAAAAGAGAGGGTGTTTTTACAAAGAAAGTGATGGTGAATGAGATGTTCTGCTGTGTCTCTCTGTGTGTGTGTGTGTGTGTGTGTGTGTGTATGTGCTGTAGGCAGGCAGTTTGTGTGTGTATACGTGGAAGCCAAATTTAAGATGGCATTCGGAGCAAACGCGTGTCTGTGTGTGTGTGTTCAAATACTCGAATAAGCTTAAGTTACATTCATGGTTATTTTTAATATGCCAATGGATGTGTGTGTGTGTGTGTGAGTGTGTGTATAAATGCATGCTTTCACGTACACATACACACAAACACACAAACACACACTATGTATCTAGTGAGTGTGTATGTAGTTTGTATGGTGCATTAGCGTGACTGTAGGTGTGTGTGTGTGTGTGGGCTGTATCAGCCAAACTAGCAGAGGTGCTATTGACATGACACACACTCCCAGCTATCCAAGTCCATACATACCAGTATCAGTAAGTATTTAGGACACAAACTGTAATGTTAATTCCGGCGGATGTCAGATAATGTGACCTAAATGTTTTGTGTTCAGATCCATGAATAGAAAGCTTTATTCTAAGAGACACATACAGTGTGTCAGGATGTGTTGATGTTACTGGACTACAGGCAGTTTGTGAGCAGATGAAAGTAAGTCAATCTGAAAGAACCACTGGCATTAAGCATATTAATAAAATACATCATGCATGTCTGAAGTGTCCGCTTTCACTTACACACACACACACTACACTCCTCCTCGCCTGCCTGTTTTCCCTTCTTTCTTTGTAAACACATGGTTTGTAACCATTATGGTTGAACTTGTGCATTGTCACAATGACAGTTAAATGGCAGGCTGTCAGATGCTGCAGCACTACTGAGTAAAAACACCTCAAACACACGCGTACACTAGACACGGAAATTGTTCCTTAATTATTTTCTGAACTCACCCAGCTGGTTCCAGGTCTGCATTATGTGGAAGGATCATCTCTTGTTATTGAAGATTACTCATCTTCTGAACTTACATGAAAACTCCACTGAACTTCTTTGACTCTAGATTGTTCTAATGGGCAGTGGTTGACTGTGTGGATTAAGGAAGGCCTTTGTGTGCGACTATTAATACAAGTACTAGTAGACTGCTAGTTCTTAAATGTGCTTAAAATATCAATAAGAATAATAAAAAAAACTCTCATTTGACCACTTCAGTGCCCACTTCCTGTTTTGTGACATCAAGCTACTCTGTTTGTGCAGCAGGGGCCCATTTCACCAAGTTTGCAACATGCAAGCTGCAACTTGCAAAATGACATCATTTCCTCTGGTGTTCATTTTCAAATGTTTAAATAATCAAAAGAAACACCATACTTGCAACTTATGCATGGGCATGCAAGACGACTGCAGGACTCAAATGTATCTGCTATTTGTGAGTATTTGTTAAATGGGGCACTGGCCCCATTTGTGACCTGCATGTTAGCAGTGCTCTCGAATCTCTTCGGTGAAACGGGCCCCAGATTTCCCAGTGGCAAACACACACACACACACACACAAAAACACATTGTCAAATGAAATGCTACAGGCTGTCAGTTTAAAATTGTTTATAGCAATCACACTAATGTCTCAAATTTTAAACCCTGACAATTTCTTAATGTTAATATATAATCTGCTGGTCTTCATGTAAACATAACAACCTGATAAAAACACAGGTGCAGTGTGCAGATGCCAAATATGTTGACAGGTGGCTGTGCAGAGGCTTCTCCTACGCTGAGCCTTTCTAGAGAACGAGGAGCAGCTGCACCTCACTATTATAAACTGAAATAACGCCCTTTTGGAGGGCGGTTGACCTGTCCTTGATAAGCTTCGTATGCATGTGTCATATGCAAATGCGCGAGAGAGAAAGAAAATGCGTAGGAGAATGAACAAGCACTTGAGCGTGAGGGTGTGTGGATGTGTAGAAAAAATCCCTCTCTTACCCAGCTCGTCTCGGAGGTTTGCCAGTTCCAGTGACAACTCCTTCTTCTGCTTTAAGGTCTCCTCGCGCTAGAAAGAGAGAAGAAGAGACTCTATTCAGAATCAGACGAGCAAATTGATAAATGCACACTGAGGCTGTATTCAAAATCCCCCCCCCCCCCCCCGTTCAATGGTGGTTACTTCTCAGTTAGTGACCAGGAACATGTTTGGACAACACTACAAAATGGCAAAGACATACATAATGACAATATATAAAGGATGATTTTCAGATACACCCAGAGACATTTGTCATTCTGTGTTTCAAAGTTTGTACCGATCACATATAGGTGGTTGCGATCACTGGCTTTATAGTTAACTGCAGGGAAGTTTTGTAAAGGTCAGCTGAAGCAAGGTTGTGACCATGATTGCAATAATACAGAGAGAGGAGACAGTACTTTCCTACATTTTAGAGTAAGCTTGTTAATATAGGGCGACAGGATAGGGTCTTATACTGCTCACAACAGCAACTGTAACTGAAAAATCTCCCCATGACAATAAAACTTGAAAAACTCCACTGTAATTGTAAATGTATAATTTTTATATATACACACACACATATAACTTTTATTTTTTGCCACATATAATTTTTCAATCATGTATACATTTATAACCAGACACAAGCCTCTTCTATATTTTCTATTAATTTCACTCTCTACCACACACATAGATTACAAAGCTGCCTACACCAGACTCACACACCTACACAACTGTAAACACGTGGACTAGTGCACACTTCAACTTGAGCGTACCAAAGTGCACTGCTGCACTCCAAAACACAACATTATGCTCCTATAGTTCCCCGTCTGAATGAATTACTGCATAACATTTACTCTTTCTAACACGTCTACACTCAAGAAAACATGCATAAGTGACAGTAGTTTAACAGCAGAAGTAGTGGAATTTACAATGGAAACCGCATGCCTGTGCTCCTGCCTTCTTGCTTTCAAAGACACACACACACACACACACACACACACACACACACACACACACACACACACACACACACACACAGAGCCATAAAGTCCATCTGTTGTCTGAGGGGTCAGTTAAGTGAAAGAGCAGATAGAGACGAGAGACAACAATGAGAATGAGTAGCACAAAGACAGCTTGTGAAAATGAGCGAATGTTTCTAGCAGTGAAAACTAACTGCAGATATATGAGAGATTATTGGACTTGTAGAAAGATGTTGGTGAGAAAAAAAATAAGTCAGTCAAAATGAAAGAGTTCAGGCCCGCTGTGGCCTTGGTGAACTATTTCATAACTTAAAAGGTTTGGACTGAAAAAAATCAGCGGTTAATACAATGAGTGTGTCAAACTAAATGGAAAATAAATTCCGCTAAATTCCTGTAAAGTGACCCGTTTGTAAAATTCCTTCCTTAATCCCCGACTTCTCCGGAGAGTTGATCAGAGTTCCCTGACAGAAAGACCAACAGCAGTGAAGAGAAAGAAAAGAGCGGCACATGTAAAGACAGAAACATCTACAGCGGTGAACACACACACACACACACACACACACACACACACACACACACACACACACACACACACACACACACACACACACACACACACACACACACACACACACACACACCTTGCGTTTCTTCTTGCGGCGATGAGGGGGGGCCTTATGATGGACTTTGCTGGCTTTGCTGGCTTTGCTGGCTTTGCTGGCTGTGGAGCCCATGTCGCGGTGAACGAAGACACACTCATACGCACACAAACACACTCTCACACTCTCTCTCTCACACACACACACACACACTTCAAAATGTGCTTTTCCCTTGTTTTTTTTCAGTCCTTCCTCTCCCTCATTCTCTCGCTCTAACACCAGTGGACGACACAAACTGCAAAAAAACTCCTCCTGAATGAGACGCTCTCTCTCTCTCTCTCTCTCTCTCTCTCTCTCTCTCTCTCTCTCTCTCTCTCTCCCTCTCTCTCTCTGTGTGTGTGTAACTGATGGCTCACTCGGCCACTTACACTCCTCCCACTCTCTACCTGTTAACCACAGAGCTCCCTGTCCTCCCTCCTCCCTCCATCTGTTTCTCCTCCTCCTGCCTGGATACTGTAAGATGGAGGAATGCGAGTTATTCCTGCACCTCCTTCCTCTCTTTATATCTTTATTCTTATCTGTCATTTACACACAACACACACGCCTCTCTTGTCTTTACGCATATCTTTTCTAACTTTCTACTTCTATGTGTGTTTATGATGTTTAAGTTTACACAGGCTGTTCTTTTCCAATATGCACAAGCTGAAATTTCACAGTGCAGAAAAGAGCAAAAGCTGGAACATATTTCTTAAATTCAGGGTAGTATTTGTCTCTCTTGTTCTTTTTTTTTTTCATGTTCTCAAAGTACGCCACAAAATTACCAACACTCAAAAAGAGGATTTGCCTTTTTTTTTTTACCATAACTCTCAGTATGTCCAGTTTGGTTTCAAAATAAAAGCTACTAAACTTAACAGACAGAAATGGAAATTAAAAGAAAACTTCCATTCATAAAAATACAAGCTATTAAATTAAAAAAGACACTTCCAGCTTTGAGGGGAACTTTTTTTTTTAATTACACTCCCTTTTTGCTGCCATTTATAGTCACCGAGATCTGAAACACTCACAAAGTGCACAAAATAGACAGAGAAGTTGTATTTAATGTCATACTAGTATGGGTGGAGTATCCTGATAACCCCACCCACCCAAACTAAAGCCCCAACCCCTTTCACTACACCATACAGCCCCCCCCCTCCCGCCCCACAGCCTGGCCTCAGGGGAAGGTAGCTCAGCGTCAAGTGTTCAGTTTATATTCAGCAGTCACCTATTCAAGTGTGGAGAACAGATTAGATAGCGCTGGTATTCAAGCTTGAGATAAAGTGCACATTATCTCAGACACACAAATCACAGAGTTCCAGGACTGCTGCATTCCTCCACCACCTCCCTCTCCTCTGTCCATCACTCCCTTTCTCCCCTCCACCTTCCACCAGGCTGTCCATCTAATCAATAACCCAGTCAGGAGGGCTGCTGCACTGTAAACCTCTGACAGCTCTCCCCATGTCCCACTTTCACAATACTCTGCTGGAAAACTGCCACGGAAATGGAGCATTTATCCTAATACACAAAACCATTCTAATCAGGGGCTGATTCAAAAAGCTTAACCTGAAAGTTATGCAACAGTTACACACACACACACACACACACACACACACACACACACTCACTCATGTACGTGTGCAGGGTTGTTACTGCTGATAACAGGTTATTCTACAGATAATGAGCTACTTTCTCTCAGAGAGAGACATGCGGGCAGATAACAGCTGTCCTGTGCTTCTCACACACTCACTGAAGACAAGTGAGTGTGTGTGTGTGTATATGCCTGAGGTCAAGTACATTTTATTACCTTGAAAAAAAGAATATAACATAAGTCACTTGTTAGTGTTGTTTGCATGTTGTATGTAATCAGTGAAGGGTCACCTTGACCCTGTTTACACTTGGTCTCTTTTGTAGTATAAATGCTAATGCATTCTGATGCATCCCTGACAAGGACGTAAGGAAAATACATCATCAATGCAGTGCGTGGTGGTTGTTTTGGTGACAGCACGCCAACGCCAAATGACTTTGTCCTGCCAATATCAACAGTTGGAATAGTCTGTACATGCATATAAGTTATTGAAACATTTCTGCTTTCTTAGCTAGCCCCTGCAAAACAGATCTGGCGCTTATCTGGTGACAAGCGGGGCCCTTTGACCTTCTAGCGGAAGTGATGTAGGTAAGAGTAAGAAGATGAAAGTTCAAAGTGACAGCAGATCTGTTCAAAGTGTAAGGTTCATACATATGTAAAACAGTGGAAAGGGTTTTGCAGAGGCCTACTGAATGTGAGCCCAGCTGACTGATGGCTGTTGAGGCAGAACCAAAGAGAGTATTTATCTGCAAACATTTTTTATTTCACATGGCATTATGCTCTGCAAACATAAAATCACTAGCCCCAGTAGTCAAACAGCAAATATTTACAGAGCAGCCTATCCATGTCCGGGACTCTGTGATTAACACATCCTGGTCCCTGGCTGAGCCAATCAGCAGCCTTCAACCTGTGATGAAGCAGCCCAATACAGTATAAACTGACTTCAGCCATGTTTAACCCCCTAACAAAACTGTACAAGGTCTTCTGGAGGTGACGACACTCCAATATCATTTATTGGAATTATTTACTCTTTAAAATATTTTCACTCAGACCCAACATCCCCCGAGGAGTTTCTTAATGTGTTTATGGCATACCAAAGGAAAGAGTGTGTTTATACCAGGAAGGAATAGGAGTGTTTTATTCAAAAACATTCAACTTATACCTTGAAAAAACAATAGAAGTGTCGGGGCTACAGAGCTGCTGAGCCTGACTGAAGTCAGTCACACATGAAAGAGCTTGTTGAGGAAACCTCTCGAGATGTGTGCTACAGACACATACTACATACATCTTAATAGGGTAACATCAGCTGTTGTAAACAACCCCATCACAGCTGACAACAGGCACTAATGCTAGGTAGAGCTAACCACAATCACATAGCTATTACACACAACACACACAACACTCTCAAATTAAGAGCAACCTCTCTCACACACACACATACACACACACACTCACAGATCTGTCAGCACATCAGTGCCAGCAGCAGGATGTTTCCATGGCATCATGTGTTGTTGTTGTTAATAGCAACTGGGTGTGGACTCAGACAAGCCTCTCCCTGCTGTCTCGATGCTTCCTACTAAAAACAGCCATTACTCTACTCCTCCTCTACAAGCATCTCAACCAGCACCTTAAATAGCAACACTGCCATATCACCAACAACTGCTGACTGATGCTTTAATTATAGGCTGCGGGTGCTTTGCTCTAATTTGCCGAAGGGGAAGGAAGGTGTGCAGATAACCGATCGTTTCCCCTAATGTACCTCCTTAAAGCTTCGCTAGACCATACTGTATTTACATGTACAAACACGTCCATCCTATCTGCCTTTAAAGTGGCGTGGTGCCCCAGCAGAAGAAAGGGACCCATCCCCATCAACTGAAACACACCCACAGACAGTATTATTATTTGTGGGGGGATCGCTCAGTAACAGGAGGTATGGGTTAGAAGAGGCTACTTCCAAAATGTTCTCACCAAGCTTGATACAGCCACACCAGACAGAAAGAGACACCATATTCTATGCAGGATTTCTGGTAAGGCTGTTGTGACCACAGACGTCCTATGAGAATTTACTGTGTGTAAACTATGGCTAAACATATATGAAGCCATTTGACTTGTGTTGAAGTCGTGTATAATATGGAAGATTTTATTTCAAAATTCAAAACTTGAGAAGAATCCTCTCAATTAACATGAGCAAACTTTTAGCTCCCTAACTAGGCTTAGAAACCAATGTTAGCTTCTGCTGGATCTGCTGAATGTTTGGTTGTGGCACTCGAATCCCAAAATTTCCTCCCAGTTCACTTTTGATATTTTGAAGGTCAACAAAGGTCACAGTTGAAATTCAAAGCAATACACAAGCATTGATATTGAGATTTAGGAAATCAGAGAATATATCTGTGTGCACACCAGATACAGCAGAGCTAGCTAACAAGCTAACTGCAAACTGCTGTTCACATGAAGTCACTGTTACACCATTATATCTGTCCTGACCTTATTGGTTCGTTTCATTTAAAAAGGAATCACTGCCTGGTCACATTTGCATTGTGGTCAGTATGCAAACCTAGCAGTGTGGGCTGATTCATGCATGACCTGTCTTGCAGCCAAACAGTATTTACTGTACTTCAAGCTTCTCAACCCTAAATAACGAAACAATATCACCGACAGCAGTACTGGACAATTACCATATTCATTTTTCCAACAGCTAAACAGTGTGCTCTTTGCCTGCATTTTAGTATAATTTTTCAGTTTGGTAACCATAGAAAAAACTGAAGTACCTCAGTGAAGAGATGTTGGATGACTGTAGCCAGAGCCTCCACTCTCTTATTCCCCTGGACAAGCAGCTTCCTCAGCTGGTTGATGGCCTGGTTCTTCTTCTCTGCCTGCTCTTTGCTCTGGTTCTGTTTAGCCGTGAGTGTCCCGTCTGCAACGACAGCTCCGACCACGCCAGGCTTGGATGCGCTCTGTAGTCGGGATGCTGTTTTGGGGCTGGACCGTGACCCGGTTCTTGCTTTGAACCCGAGCCCAGAGGCTCCAGTGGTGCCTGCCCCATTGTTGGCAGTATCAACAGCAGGCACTGGGAGAACTGATGTCGCTGGTGCATTTGCATTTACAACATCCGGTGCCTAGCAGGAAATAACACCACATACATTCACTATGCAGACGCTTTTCAAAAGATTTGAATTTTGGGTTTAACTGTCAGTATAAAATATTCTAAGCTATGCAGGTCAACACACCAGCAGTCAGAAAGGAAGAGTGGAGAGTCTGTTCAGTAATGATAAGGAGACAGTAAACACTGATGTTGTGTCTTACCCATGATGGAGCTGAATTAGCATCTTAAAGCTAAAAAACTAAAAGAAGAGGACATACCAGGTCTGGTGGAGGTTGCTGCTGGTTCTGGTTGTTTCCTCCTGCAGGTGCTGATAGCTGTGAGCTGCTGTTGCAGTTTGTGGATCTTGCCGGTGCCTCCCGGGGCTTGTTTTTGTCCACTGCAAGAGAACAGCGTCCACTTAGTGTGTGGGTAGCGGGTACAACATTCAACATGGTGTCCACACACTCCCCACACACAAAAAATACACTCATCCCATTAACAAATTGTAAAGTACACACAACAGCAGGGTCACGACATGAAACTACACTTGTTCATCCTCTGAATAAAATAACAAACAGAAGCAATGTGAGTAAAAAGAAGAAACAGAAGAAAGGATGTGAACACAAACACACACAATATCAGTCAGTTTGGGGTCTGGACTCAACCATCACAACATCCAAAACACAGAAAACACACACACATACACACTCGCTCTCATCTGGTAAATGAGAATACGCCCTACTGACTGTTCTATGCTGAGACAGATGCATCATGGGATTTCTGTGGTAATGATGGCCAGTCTGTGTGTGTGTGTGTGTGTGTGTGTGTGTGTGATAGGTCCTTGGTGTGCATTAAGGAGTGCATTACCAGAGACAGAGCAATTAGAGAGAGAGAGAGAAAGTGAGCGAGACAGAGAACACACATCCTCTGCTTCACTGTTGTTTCTTCCAGTTCGTCTTTCCCTGCAGTCCATCTCATTACACTGCATCTCTCTCTCCCTCCCTCTCTCTCTCTCTCTCTACACTACCTTTCCCTCCATTCTTACATCTTTTATATGTTGGCTCCACAGGCTCCAGAGTGGTTCCCTGACTAGAAATAAAGCTCACTGTACTTCATAAATATTCGTAAATAAACCTTAACACAGTCATCAGCACCACTACCACCACTGTCACTTATCACAGATTTGACAGATGTCACTGACTGAAAATCAACAAAAATCACATCTCAGTTCATTTGGAGCTCCAAGGACATCTGACAGGCTCTGCTCAACCACTGACAGTGGGGCCTCCAGACAAAAAGTGAGGTGCAAAAAGCCTGTAAATAATTCAGAATTAACAATGGATTTTTGTATGAAGTCGAACAGTTTTTGCAGGTTGTGCAGAAGTGCAGTCACTGGACAAGTAAAGCAGTGCAGCCTGCAGGACCATGAGTGCTGTGTTGTCATCTGCTATATGATGCTTTGAAGATGCAGATTATTTCTGAGGCATCGCTCTAATGAGTTGAAATTCTCATTCTCTAATTTTACTTTCATCAAGAGTCAAATTCAGTCTGTCTCAAACCAGAAGCTCATCTATGGCGATGTGAGATTTCATCACAATGCACAGCACTGGAGAGGGTCAAGTCACAATCGGTCCTCATTCATACCATTTGAAAACCTCATCCAAATTGTAATTCACATTTCCTGAACTGGAACTGTAGCTAGCACTAATGCTCAGACCTGCTCAACAAGGGTTACGCAGTGGCTTCCTCACAGATACTGCCACCTACTGGCAGACACCAAGCAGAACATGCTGCTTTCTATCAGCCTGTTGATCAACCAGAGTGAAGAACAAGAAAGGACGAAAATAATTAAAATGGATCGGACCGCTGTGCACCTCAGTGTGAGAGGAGAAAATCATTAGTGCGCACTGACATTTGAGCAACAGCTGAATTGAATGCTGTCAAACACTGACTCACTTTAATCAATGAGTCATCCTCAGCAGCATCTAATGACAGAAGCAAACACCCTGATCGCTCCACGGTACAACCTGCTGCTGCTGTCAGTCCTACACTGAAGGGCCGCAGGAGACAAGACGCTTCCTCAGAGTGTTTGTACAAAATGCTTCATCAGTTCAGTTTGAAAACAACCCCCTGGTTTGCTGGATCAGCTACTGATTCATCACTTAAACAGCGCGCTAGGTTCAGTTTATCCTGATGGATATTCAGATCTGACATGACATGACATGACACTTGGCCAAAAGTCACTTGACACCTGGACAGAAACATAGACCTAACTTGAGTTCACACAAATCTCATCCAGGCTCATTAAGATAATCTGTAAACAGACTCCAGTATGACCAGTTATGAACACTGATATGTGACAATGATTACAGCAAGTTGGTGAGCGTGAGAGATATAACACACTGTCACTGTATTTCCTCCTCTAATTAAAGAAATTAAAAAACTGACGGTGTACACGTGTGCACACACACACACACACAGAGCTATGCTTTCATGTTCATTTTGCGCTTGCATTCCTTGTGTCTTCAATTAAAAGTTGCAGAAAAAAAGGAAGCTGAATGAAATTAATTTAATGTCCATTCTACACTTCGGGCTAAATTACTGTTAAGGAGAAACATGTGTGTCAACCAATGCAAATTCCATTTTTAAGCATGGGAATTAGCTGTTGAGGACACTCAGGGAGGCTACATGTTCACTTCAACCAAGATGATAAAAATGTAATTTCCCATTTGATTTGTATTCTATTTCAAAACTCAATTCTGTTAAATAACTGCGAGGGAGTTGCTGCTGCTAATTGACAGCAACCAGCAACACATCTCATCTGGAGTGTTTGTCTGGTGTTGAAAATGTGCAGGTAAAATAACAGCTTGTTGTTGTTGTTGTTGCTCATGGTCTGTTTGAGTGTTGGGTGATGCAGGTGTGTACCTGGAGTCTGCCAGGCAGTCATGCAGAGCTGCTGAGCCCAGACTGAGAGAGAAACAAGACTGTTAGCATGCACGTCACGTTAGAGGAGTAAAGGAGAGAGTCTCCTTCAGTACACAGTGAGATGACCTGCGTAACATATGATACCTTAAGAGACTGTATCATTGTGGGCCTCATAGTTAATGCTGGCTGTATATTCAGCAGTCCAATAATTGAATGTAGAGACCATCTGAAATAGTTTAAATTATTCATAAGAATGAAAACATTTCATATATTTCTTATTTGTTATGCAGTGTATGGCAGCTGTTTTTATTTTCAGCTCTACATCACTTATGATAAGTATCATTATTACGTCAGTCATCCTGTGTACCAATCTCATGATCACTCAATAGGAATCCTGCTGTATACTGAATCATTGAGGGAAAACCAGTCAGGGGTTGGTTGGTTGGTTGAGTGAAGGAATAAAAGGTCATGTGGAGGAGGAGTGGGGGCTTTGACTCAAGAGGTTGAAAAAGCAAAGCGAATGAGCCGTTTCTTCATCAGAGCATCCTGAAACAGTCCACAGAGCTTCCTGAACAAGCTTCCTTCACTTTTCATGTGTGTAATAATGTAAACCACACATAAGAATAATACATGTTGTGTGATGAGGACACAGATACCAAAAATCCTGAATCTGTAAAACCTGCCTCCCAAAAGTAGAATAGGCTCTTGGCAACATCAAGGTTTAATTAGATTAAGAAATTTTGTGGGTCCATCTTTAATAAGCCCCGTCATTAACGCAGCCTCAGACAAATCCTCTGTCAACAGAGCCGGTGCAGGCCGAAAAACTGTGAGCTTACTGTACCCGCCATGTGGTGCTGGCCAAATCAAACACCGCCGCTTCAGAGACAGATTAGCGCTGGATTACTCGGTATGTGTGTTTGCAGGACAAAAAAGTGTGTCAGCCTCACAGAGAGAGCAGGAAAAACAGGGACAGCAACACATACGCTCCAGGTAGTTGTGGCGATCCTAATCTCCTTAACCTGCTGCATTCAGATTACTCAAATGACAAAAATATAATCTAATCTGAAGGATCTGAAAAAGAAGATTCCAATAGAGGCTGGATTAGATTAGGTTCTGTCTGTGGAGAAGGTGATTTCAAACTGATTTACAGAGCTTAAATTGGCATCCTATAAATCAATCACAGGCATCTAGAACTACACTAAAACTGTTATAAGTAAGATGATAAAAAAAAACTAAATATGTAAGCATGCAGATGTTTATAAGGAGGGACAGTGTGTTTCTGTGCCCTCTAGTGGTTGGGCTCATACTAGACAAGACCATTTTAATAACAATCTCAAATTCATTCCAGCACACTTCTTGTAATCTTTGCAGAAATCTTTTATATTATTTTGTTTGTACATTTGGAACTACACAAAGCCATACAAAAGGCTGCAGACAAACACTGTTCTGAAACTACACAATATAATCTGACAGTGACTCCAACAACAGCAGGAAGACCTGTGAATAAACATGCACTGATTTGTGGGTTTATGATGAGATGTAAGGAGAGGAGAGAGTCTTTACTGTACCAAATATGTCTAGTGATGGTGGCTGCTTGAGGAACTGTGCAACTGTGCAACTGATGAAGACCAAATCAAACTGACAGCAGGACTGGCAATCAAGAGTTTGTCATGATTAGATTGATAGATTTCATTGTCTCTACGCTACGAGATTCAGTTACAGATTGTTCCCACGTGTTGCCTTGGGAACAATCGTGCAGAGCAGTCACTGTTCACAAGTGTGTGTCCACTATATGACCCTGTTTACATGCAAACTAGACCATCTGGTTACCTAGCAACAACCTGTGATCATTTTTGTCACCCGGTCACTCGTGTCATCCAGCATGATCACAGAGAGACAGACTGCTTGACGTTTTTACTCTCGGTGCACGCTGGTCTCAGTAGAACTGTGAGAAAACTGTTTTTCTCAGTTCCACAAAAAGATGTTGAATAGAGTAGAAACAGAAAAAGCTCAGTAGGGGCAGAGACATATAAACTGTGTGACAATAGTTCATCCAAATATATTTATGCATATTAGCATGTACTGAATTTTTAAAAAGCTGCACTATATTATCTGCATAATAAACTGTTACATGTCTAACATCACTAGTGGTGCAGTAAGGTCTTTCAATTGATTTTTTACATTTTTGACCACCATGGAATGGAAAACATTACCAGAATCCAAACAACACTATTCACTAACTAACACTGTTGGAGAAACAACTAATTAGCATTTTATTTTTGGCAACATTTCAAAGGTTTGCTTCAAATTGACTTGGCAGTTGGATAGAAATGCAGCCAATGGCTCTGCATGACCTTATGTATGGGTAACACTGCTGTGGAGAATATCTAACCAGTCAGGCTGGGATTGTAAGGCTACAACCAAACTCTGGATGGTTATCATCATATAGGTGAGCCAAACCACTTCAGTGGCAAGACATCCCACTGAGAAAAACTGAAGTATATTTAAAATTCACAAACCACATGCTGAGTAAAAAAAAAAAGGACTGAAATAGAAATTCTGTATGAAAATGATACCCTGCTCCTCATTAAAGAGGTTCAACAACCACAGTGACATTAATGCACAGATAATTTAAACCACTTCAACCGCTGGCTGTTTTTGAGTGAAACATAAAGCATTTTTGGTCCCAGAGGCAGACACTGTGTTAAACAACTGTTACTCATTTTATATGAGGTTTCTAGATCAAATGCAGCTCCAGATGTGGACGAAAAAGATAAACTGCACATTATTGCCCCTGATATTCTTCAAAGAGAACATCTCTACCTAGTTTTACAATTAGAGAACACTGCAGCTGAAATCTACTGTAGACCTCTGCTGAGCCTGGAAAATATTCCAGTCCAGCAGATACATCCTCTAATACCCTCATCTGCCACCACATTAGGAAAAAAAAAGCAACCTCCACATCAGATTAAAGCTTGCACGATTGGACAGCCTTAGCTGAACCACTGTGCAGTGTGCACACGTGTCTCTGCAGAGTGTGTGCGCACACGCACATGTGGTGACTAAAGCCTGCTCTAACCTACATTTGAGGGCGATGGCAGGCAGCAGCGGGGAAGTGGGTCTGTGGAGCTCAGACTGAGAAAACATACTGCAGCCAAACACGTGCTGCTGGGATCAGATGGGCTGGTAAGAATACACACAGCGCAACTCAGAAAGAAACAGCGTGATGGTGATGCGGTTGAGCAGGAATATTTACCAAAGAACAGGGAAGAACATGTTCTTATGAGCAAAAACTTCAAATTAGAAAATACTGGCTGCAGAACATGAGCTGATTAGTAGATAATTTGCTGCTGAGCATGAAAAAACATGCAGACAATTTTCCAGCAGAGAGTAAATGGATCAAGACGATTTGCCAAGATGATGAAGGAATTAGTGTGCAATTTAGCCAAGACACATGAAAGAAATTTATGTGTCAGAGTAAGCCTAGTGGCCTAATGATACTGGCAAACATACAAGTCAAAACCATGTGAAGCTGATGAAGTTAAACTGGGCAAATCTGCCATTAGCTTCTTTGCTCCCTGTAAACAAAGCAAAAATGCATAAATGTTCAACTCTCTGGTGTCTTTGGAGGATTATCTAATCTCTGCCCATTTACAGCTGCTCCTCTTTTAATCAATTTCATATGCACATCCCACATGTGATTACTTTGTATTCTGTATTTTCACTAAACAGAATTCTGATTAGAAACGCCTGGCAGTGGATCATGTTTTTGACTCTGACATGACCACGTGCACGCTTTAAAAAAAAAAGAGCAGCTTTATTGATTTAGTCAAATATTTTGCTCTAGTTGACTTACCACTGCCTTATTTTCTGTTCAGCTGAGATTACAGAAGAGATTTAAAACAGTCAAAGCAATGCTAACACTGAGCACTGTTGTGTCTTGTTAGCTTGGCAGGCTAAGTTCAATGACAGTTGTTCACAATGACATCCTCTCTGTCTCACTGATTTTTCTTATCACATAGCACTAATGCCACAAACAACTGTTCACAGGATGCTCTGCAGCTCCTTTTTTTTTACATTATAACAGAAGAAACACCATTAACAGTGAGTAAAGATTCTCTGCCATGTTAGTCAGAAGACACAAGCCTTCCACAAATAGAGAGCACCCTTTTAATGGTTGAATAAGTAAAAGCCAGATGCGTCCTTGGCTATTTCTGGTTTGTGTATGTGTGTGTGAGTCACGTGGTTGGTGCCCCTCTAGGCGTGGGTATCGCAGCTAAAAGGAGCCGGTAGTCATGGCTATTCATCACGCCACTGCTGAAGCACTCGTGCAGAAAGCTTCCACACACACACACGCACGCACAGACTCATGTGCACACACACACACTAGTGTTAAGATATCTGACGGCCCTATTGTAACCCTATACATCCATGGCGGCTGTGGTAGCCGGCGTACACAACACTGAAAGCCCCACAGCGGAGGAGAGACGGAGGCAACAATGGCTGCCAACGCCATGCGGGAAACAGAAGGAGTTGAGGGAGGAGGGGGGGGGGGGAGAGGGTGAAGTGGCCTTTGAGGCTGATCTGGAGTCAGGTTTGGTATGCCATGACTAGAGATTAAACAAAAAAAAAAAAAAAAAGGCTGATCGCTACAAAATAATCAAAGGCAACTTCACCCGTCAGACAAGCGGAAAAAGAGGTAGACGGAGCATAAAGGAAGAAGTAATATGGAAAAAGGTGATTGGCAGACAATATACATAAAATAAATGTTTTATTATGGTAAGGCAGCTGGGTGTTTTTTTGGGTATACCTGCTAATGATGCTACATTAGCTTCAAGACATTTGAAAATCATTTAGTACGGGAAGCTAATGAAGGGGAAGTAGCAAACATTATGCTAGTCTTCAACTAGTAAACATTATGCTAGCTGAAGACTAGCAAAGCACTCTAGCTGCTTTGCTAGGGTGTGGTAGCATCCCATTTAAACCCAACCCCGCCATGTGTATCTACGGTGGATGAAAGAAAAAGGTGCTGGATATCAGTTTCAGGCCTGAAACTCCATAACAGCACATGGCAAAGAGGAGGGGGGGGGTGATGAGAAATGGATGGACAGATGGATGGATGGATGGATGAGCAGGTTAGTGTAGAAGTGTGAAAAATCAGAACTTTTTTCTGATTTCTAAAAGGGGTCACAGATGGTTTGGAGGTTCATGACACACTGCAGTGATCAATGAATTGCTGGATGGTGAGATGATGGGCCAACATGGAGGACAGCGGCGTCTCAAAACCTGCGTGGAAGACCACAGTGTTCTTCCTGCATCCCGACAGCAGCTGAAGATTTCGGAAAAGTCCTTTGGCCGTCAGCTTCACATGGAAGTTGGACAGCGATAATCTGGGAGACCATAACATCCTCTCTGCTTGTCCGCCAGTACTGACAATGTTCTTCAGTGGACGAAAAAGTCTTTGCTGTAAGACTTGGTTTCGGTCTGGTGTTAGGAGTCTGGATTGTCTTTTTGTGTAAGAGATCAAGTACGACTTTCAGCACTTTGTCTGCTCTTCTGGACTCTCAAAAAGTCCTCAGCTGCTGGAAATATTAACCTGGATCTTTCTGGTGTTGCCAGTTCCCGATGTTGCCCGTCTCTCCAGCGTACTGTTGTCACCTGTTTCAGGAAATTATTTCTTTTTGTTATTATAAAGCTATTTCCAATATATTCATGTCCGCAGGATCTCCCAGTGTAATTTTGTACTTGAATAGGATGAGATGCACGTCAAAATCTTCCTCTTTTCTTCTTTAAGTCTAGAAATGAGTGAAAATTATTCCACAGGAGAAAGAAAGAAAAGAGCTTGTAGAGAGATTGTTACTGCCATGTGGAGGTCAGGAAAAAGAATCAGATTTTGAATTTAAAGTGTAAACCTTTGACTTGGTTCAAAAGAAAACAGAAGCATTAAAAAACCAAGAGTGAAAAAAAGGGGGATTCCGTTAAGCTGCTAGTTCTCCATCGATTCAGAGTCGCAGAGTCACCACGGCAAAAACAAAAAAAAAAATCAAACAAACAGGAGAAATTGTTGCTGTAGCCCAGCCAATAAAAGAAGAAGAGAAAATGGCGCCAAAAAGCTGTGTGCTTCACTGTCGTCCAGGTGGTAGTGAATCATCCGGCGATAAAAGATGGAGAGAGAGAACGAGAAGGAATGAGAGAGGTAGTACTCGTGTGTGTGTGTGAGGGAGGGAGGGAGGAGAGAAAATCCTCAACGCTGCTGATGATTAGTAGTCCGTCTCTGCTGTTACACGCAAAACACACACTGATCTGTCCCACTGACACACACCACAAAGGTGTGTGTGTGTGTACTGTCACAGAAATGTGGCTCACAACACACACAAATACGCTTGATGGCTGGACAAAGACAAGCATCTACACACTCCCTCTATTTTACTGCTGTTTCTAAAGCTCTGTGAACCCAGCACACACACACACACACACACATACACAGAGAGGGAGGGATGCTGCAGGGGAGGAGGGGGAGGGGGAGTGGGTGGGATTTGAATAATCTCTCCACCACTCGCTCACTCTTTTCCTCCCCTCCTTGCTTCCTCGCTCGCTCCCTCCATCATTATTTTCTCTGGTCTCTCGCCCTCTCTAGGTTTCCGTTTGAATGAGAGAGCAACAGAGATGATGCATGTCAAGGTTAGATGTGATGAAAGGACCACGATGAAACAGAAACGCTGGAGAGACCAAGAAGGTGGGAGGAGCCCCTGCCTCTCTCTCTCTCTCCCTCTCTCTCTCTCACACACACAAACACACACACACACACACACACACACACACACATCTTCTCTCTTCATCTCTCAGTGGCAGGTGCCATATTAAGGCTATTCATGAAAAACCCAGACGCCTCGTGAAAAGACGCCTTTGTTTTACACCAACACACTTGCACTACACATGCAGCTCAGCTGTTTATTCACATTGAAAATTTAGTTGGGTTTTCAAAATGACAGTTATAAGCTGAAAGTCGAGGATAAAGTTTATAATCACCTTATAATGCTTTCAGATTGTTTTTGTTTGTTTTTGGACTGTCATTTGTCTTTTACTCTCCATATTTGCTGTAAATTAACAGGTAGTTACTTTTTTTTGCCCTTCACAACACTAACTTTATTGGGTCAACCTAGTTAAAACTAATGCCAGCTCTGAAATAAATACTCCTACATTTATGAAATGTTTTTGCAGAAATTACTTTCTACAAAAGAGAGATGCTAATTCAACTTATGCTGATTTTGGAGACTATAGTTTGTGGTGCTATTGAATTGTATTGCATACACTGAGAGGTTTCTAATATTTTGCCCACCCTATTTATATCAGGGTATATGAGGGTAGATAAAATATTAGAAACACCTCTCAGTATAACAATACAATTGAACACGAACTTCAGCATCAGAAATGACCATGAAGGATATAATGATCAGTATTTGCAGGAACTGTTTCAGAGGTGTTATTTCTAACTTCATGAAGGTAGGATATTCAGGGCTGTTTTATTAGACTGTATTAGTTTTAGCTACATGGACCTAAAACTGGCAACTGAGTGTATATTGAAGTTGTTACCAAGGATAGCCTGAAACAATCTGGTACACATGAAAACAATAAATCATACGATTACATTACTCTTAAAAGGTGCAGTTTGTAGTGTGTAGGAGAACCTACGGTGGCCATGAAGCTTGTGAGAAACATGAAAGGCCCTCTCTAGTGTCAGTGTTTGGTTTGTCTGTTCTGGGCTACTGTAGAAACATGGCGGCGCGACATAGCAGGCTCCGCCCCCTATGTAGATATAAAGTGCTCATTCTAAGCTAATGAAAACACAACGATTCTTATTTTCACAGGATTATACACTAATTAAAACATACTTATGAATATTATATTCCATTTCTGCCGAGTCCATTCCGGTAGATGCCACTAAATTCTACACACTGCGCCTTTAAGAGGAGAAAGCCTAACTTACAAAAAGTCTAAGTGGCCACTTGATGCAGTATGAAGAGCAGTAGAGTAACACTTGCCAAGAGCTTCCTCAATGTTCTTCTTCCAACAGACATTTAAAGTAGCAGCTTGTTTTCAGAGAGTGTTTTCTGAAGATCTGCAAGAGAACTGCAATGATCGAAATGAAAATAAACTTAACTGACTATGTTATTATCACCTGGGTATCCACAGATCTTATTCAAATACACTATGACACAATGAATTTCCATATTTGATATTGGGACTCTAAACAACATGTGCTTATTTCAAACTTGGCTCAGTAAAACCATCACATCATTATTGGATTACTATCACATGGTGTACTTTCCAGAAACAAGGTGGTCACTCAGACAAGACAGTTGGTCACTTACAGCTGCAGCTTGTAGCTTTGCACACTGGCAGCCCCACATGGCAGCAAGAGGTAAATGTAGCGCGGAGCCAGTAATCTTGTTTAGTTTGACTCGACTGGTGGGTATGACACGCTTTTCTTTACTGCAGCTCTACTCTGTGATTGAAGTTGATAAGATGGTTGCATTTTTACACTAAAATCTTGCCTGCAGCAGCTTTAATTGGCTTAAATCTCACCCTGTACAGTGCATACAATACAAATGAAAGAAATGACTCTACAACTTCAAATCAGACTTCAAAAATTACAAAATTACAACTCAGCCATGACACATAAATAGTCCCCTGAGAGCACAAGACATGGACAATAAAACCTGAGCGCTATGTGTGTGTGTGTGTGTGTGTGTGTGTGTGTGTGTGTGTGTAAGCCAGAATCAATAAAGTCCATGTTCAATAGAGACAAAAAGAGCTAAAGACAGCCACTGAGAGCTTTAAAAGCCCGCGCTGCTAACCACTGTCGCCTGAGGGCTGCTGTGGTGTGTGTGAATGAGAGAGAGAGAGGTGTATGAATCAAATGCATGTGTGGGGCTGCCTTCTTCTGTGTGTGTGTGTGTGTGTGTGTGTGTGTGTGTGTGTGTGTGTGTGTGTGGCGGTTAAGCCATCACGAGGGTGACAGCATGTCTGTGACTAGCGGCTCCCCACAGGCCACAGAGGGACTTCCAGGACCGGCCACAGAGGGGAGGCAGCCAGGCGCCCGGGCCCAGACCAGAGCCACCACATTTGGGAAGGCTGCAACCACAGGCCCCGGCTTCACAAGGCCCGCATGGAGGAAACCAGCAGTACTTACAGGCTCTATAACGACCAGCGCATTTCACACACCAACATTAAGACATCGTCTGTAATGTCACATATTTTATGTCTGCTACTTGCATTACTTGTTGAAACACTGTCTTGATATCAAATAAAATTTGCTTCTAGAGCTGCTTTAACATTTGAAATGACACGACATCAAAAGTATGAAATGTTGAACTTGGTCATTTCCTGCACATTACTGTGGGTCAAATGTCCACTTGGGAAATTCAAACAGTAAACAAGTGTTTTCGGCACACTTAAGATTTAATCCAATTTAAGTATTGCTGAGATGCAAACCTGGTTCCACTCTAAATTCAAAGATCAAGTGTGTGTGTGTGTGTGTGTGTGTGTGTGTGTGTGTGTGTGTCTGTGTGTGTGTGTCTGTGTGTGTGTGTCATGATCGGTAATTACAGAGACTGCAGAGGGATGATGATTATGTTTGTATAAGCTTCCAGGGTGTGAGTTGTAGTCAGTTAGTCCAAATGTGTGTGCAGAACAATAAACATCCAGCAGTGTGGTTGAGGATTAATAGCACAATCTCAAGTGATCTCAATTTTGCTCATTCAAACTGATACACACACACACACACACACACACACACACACACAGATTAAAAGGTGTTAAAAAGTTGTGACGGCACAGCTAGTGACTGCTCACACCAGACTTGTCTTGCATATGGTCAACCAAATAAAAATGGTTGCTAACAAATGAGTCAGACACCGTGGTGAAACTGTTAACCCTAAAGCTTTTCAACACTTGCATGTCAAGGACATGAGTTGCCGTCTTTTCATGTGAGCTTCAGGACTGATAGTCCATAATGTGAAACTAGCACACACCCTCAAGCAAATATGTTACAATTATTTTACAGTGTTGCTTTAAAATAAACCTCTAATATCAGGCGGACTAATTACATATTTATTGCAGAATTGATCAATAAAGGTCATCTATGAGAAGCCCTTAGCCAGAAGATGAAGGCATCGGATTTCTAAGAGCCATATCATTTGAACTCTTATATGAGGTCACAGCCAAAGCCAGTGCTAGTGCCAAATGAACAGAGGGCAGACAGTTAACAGCAACATGTTCACATTTGGTACAGAACATAGAGCTGTTCTGTCAAAACACAGAATAACAGAAAAAATAAGTTAACAGCTAACTGGTGACCTCCTTTCAACACTTTCATGGTGCACATCAACACAGACACAAAACACGCACAGTAGCTGTGATATCTGGATGTTTGCCATTGTAGCTACTGCCAAACCTCCTGGGATTAATGCGGTTTAGACACACCTGCAGCCTTTTACACACAAACATCTCTCCTTGCCAACACAAACAGGTAACAGGACTCACAAACCCTTACAAACAGCCTCTCACGCTTCCTCACCTGAGTTGTTCAGTCGACTGAGTCTCGCTGAGCCGCTTCTTTGCAAGGGATACTGGGACGCCTGCTTTATCAGCCCCTGATTGGCAGCAGAAGTTGTCTTTGCTGCTGTTTGATTGGCGGCTGCTGTCTTGGCTGTGATGTGGCTGGTGACCGACGGGGCCTTCAAACCTGTGGAGAGGATGCAGAAGAAGTCAAAGCCCATGGCAGACGCTTGTGTTTCCCTCACAGGGCCGGACGCTGGTGCGCGAACGTTGACCTGTCGCAGTTAAGGCAGCTGGAATTGTGAAAGTAAGTCCACCTCAGTCACCCTGAGATATCAACAACTAAGATAGAAGCTGGATTACGACCAGGAAGTTGTTCTATCTTCAACCGTCTTCTTTTTGTTTTCCTTCAATCCTCACTCTTTAAATGTTAAACAGCTAACTGCTCAGCTGGAGTTATAATTTCTCTCACTCCCTCTCGGTTCTTTCTGTTCCCTGTGTAATAGGATCACATTATCCAATCCCTGACCCAGACGGGATAGACCGCTGAAACAGCTGTCTATTTGTTTGACGTTTCTCTCCTGTTGTGTGAAGAAAAGGGACTGAAGTAGTGTGTGTTACAAAGCCTTTACCTGCTGACTAGTATTTATTATAAGTAGAGGGGAAGTTGCAGAGTCGTTTGCACCTTTAACGCAGTCACACTCTCTTTCTCAGATTCAAAAATACACACATTTACTATACAAAGCATGCAAGAAAAACTACTTCAAACAAATCTATTCTTAATAGTTTTCATGGATTTTTAAGTCAATCTTAACTATATATATTCATTAAAAATACAGCAAAAATGTGAAAATGGGTTTTAATTGACATTTTCTTTAGAAATATGCATCTACACTGCATCCATCCTACAAAACCATTAGTACTTGGGTTCAGCTGTTCATTTACTTGTCTTGTTGATGATGTTATTCTGCCAAATAAAAGATATTTTCTTCTTTTTCCACTTCTCCCGTTGCTTTATTGGTTATTAGTTCTGCTCGGTGTGTTTTTAAAACAAACTGCAAACTTGCGGTATCGACAACGTCGCCCCGAATGGCAGGAAGTAAAATCTGCTGACAGTTAAATGTTGAAAAAGAGAACAACAACTTTTCTCAATGGAGTAACTGAAACACACAGAGTCCTTTGATGAACATGAAACAGTCTCTGTCTAAAATAAAAAAATGAATGTACAGCCCTGACATCAAAAACCCCATCTGATTCTCACTGAACAAGTAAAAACAATCATGGCTGATGAACGACCTGCTAATGAGAGTGAAACTGTGTCGCTGATTCATCTGCTAATGATCATGACAAAGAACTTTCCTCTTTCAATGCAACAACTAAGAGTGCTGATTACACTGTTCAATTACGTTGTGCATCAGACACATATTTGACTTTCATTAAACTGATCCGGTCCAGTCAGTATCACCACTCTCACATGTGACGCAGTTAATACATTTGTTTGGTATGAAAGGATTTGGGTACAGACACACTCTCACCTGTAGCCGTGGTCCTGGCTTGCAGTGACAGAGCTCTGCTCCGCATTGCAGGAGGCTTCGGAGCAGCAGTGACACCGTTGCTGTTAGCGCTAACTGCGTCACCGGGAGTACTGGTGGAGGGGGGAGCTGTGGCGCTTGAGCTGGTGAGCTTTGCCGCGCTCTGGCTGCCCGCGGGAAGAGTGATTCGGCTGGGCCGCTCGTCTGGCTTGGTCCCTGTTGGTGCTGGAGCTCCGAGAGATGATGGAGGGACTGAAGGAGAGAAGAAACGGGAGATATTAAAACACTAAGAATCATTTGTATGAATGGTAGGACAAAAAGTGGAAATGGAACGTTTTATGAACAGAGGAAACAAAATTCAGCAGACTCTGTAATCATGAACAAACCTTTACATTATTATCAAGCCCAAACTTCTCCCTAACTTACTTTACTGTTTACTGAACGGTAAACTGTGGTGATGTGTGTGGGAGTACGGACAGCAGTACTACACAGCAATATCAACCCCCACAGGGAATTTCTTTAATTAGGAAGAGATAAGATTAGGGGGCTGATTATGAAGCTCTTTAACGGCTGCCCTGCAACTTATCTGGTGGTAGTTTCGCCCCATTTGTACCAATGAGACCATAGGAATGAAAGCATGGGGGTTTTATCAGATGTCTGTGTGTGAGGTGTGTGTTTGTGTTGTTGTTGTTACTGTTGGGGCAGGGTGTTGAGCTGGTGTTGGGTGTTGAGTCATGACTACAGACATCAGTCATGTTAATCAGAGATTTTTGGGTAACATCAACATCACTACAGCTCACTTACTGTATCTCTTTTATCAAGTCAGATGAACCAGATAGAGTGTAAAAGCAATCGAAACATGTGACAGCATACATGTGGTTTTACACAGACCTCGGCAGTTTTCAGCTAACAAACAGCAGAAAGGAGTAAGTTCTGTTGTTGTGTGCTTTGGCAGCCTTCCTTGCAAGATTATTTTTACTTCTTTTTATTCTCTGCAATTATAAAAACTGATCCAGACTTGCAGAAACACAACAACAATGTTCATGTGGCACTGCATGACACAGAGGAGCAGATGAAGCCTGTGGAGAAGCCACAGAGGAAAATGTCATTTGTGTGAATATGTTCTATGTAAATCTGACCCTTTCCATACCAAAAAATAAAATACTGCTTAGTGTTTGCTGCCTGATTTTTTACTGTATTTAAGCCATAACTGGACACTAATACTGTATTTTCTACTGAAACCTATGTTAATAATTACACACAATATCCTTTGTCATCAACTGTTTAATCAATCTATGATCAACCAAACTGTTTTATATCAAAAGGTGGATGAAACTGGAGTCAACCTTTTTCTCAGAGACACAAAGTTGACTCACTAACCGTAAAATGAGAATCATTACTTTATGTGTTTATAAAATGGCAAAACACATACAAATCTAACTGTGTGGTGGTGTACTACACTGATGCTCCTCTCTGACGCAACTAAATACAGAACCTTCATATTACCATGGGAACTAGGCATCTCAAATGTAATCCGGTTACCATAACGACCGAGTGATCTCTAACCAGCACTGTAATGTGATGTGTGAGAAGGAGAGGAGAAAACCTGTGAGGCTGAAGTCTCAATTTTCTCTACATTTAACAAATGTTAAATGTTTCTGTGTGCCAAGTTATCTTAACTCAAGGTTCACTTACTAGCTTTTTTTCTGAGCCTTTGACTGCATCTCACAGACTTTAGTCAATGGTTCTTTTTTTGGGGGGGGGGGGTGAGGGGGGTTAGTAAGGGTTGGTTGAAACTATAAACAGCAAAGCAGAAAGGTCAAATGAGAAAATTGTGGAGATCTTTGCCACAGTGGAATGCAACAGAAGAAAAGCATTGAAAGGAACATTTTCCAATTCCTAAATATATACAAGCACATTTTAGAAATACTAAAACATGGGACTGTTAAAAAAAAAAAAAAAATCTCAGTACTTCTTTGTTGCACACTTTTGAAACATAACTTGCCACTTTTATTCATTTTTTCCACAGACCTTGCCTGGACTGTAGAGTGTAGAGTCATACTGGTGCTGGTTTCATTAGCTCTTATTTCTGTGCTTATAGTCTTCTAATACAAGTTAGACAGCGGCACAAAACTTACTTATCTTAATCTTAACCTTAAAAAGGTTAGCCACCAAAACATCTCCAGGCTCTCAAACAACTTACAGCTGTGTTGTCATGGTTACAGTAAAAGCAAATTCTGATTAATGAGCAGAGAATGGATGGATTTTTAATAATATTTTCCATTAAAATGTCCTTACAGCTTTTGTAATCACAGTGATTATCTGCTGGAGTGAACAGAGTTGAAAGCTGTAGTCCAAACAACCATGAATAATTTACCCAAAATACATAGCAAATTAGTCCTACTCAGGACAGTTTGCCACCCATGAACTCTTCTTCTATCTGAAGTTTGTCAGACCCACAGTCAAAGTCAAGAGCAGAAACTGGTCTAGTGTCTGTTGGTTTAAAACACTCTGCTTCTTCTACTAAAGATGTCTCTCTTTATGACTGAATCATTGGTGTTTTAACTGCCTGGCCTGTCTCACATTTTACACAATAGAGCGATTTCAAAAGGCTTGACTCACTGTAACATGTTTTCTTTATCCTTTGAAGGCAGACTTTAAGATTCCAGCCCTATGAGCTGACATTCAGAGCACCAAAAACCAGGTCTAACAGGTTGAGAAATAATCCCTCCCTCACACTGCCATGATGAGTCAGACTGTCCATATACAATTGATGGGTAATGATGTTGACGTGGATGATTGGCTTGGATGGTGTAGAAGGATGTTCCTATTGTTTAACCTGAGCTTGCGTGGTTTGTTTTTACATATTTTCATAAGATGTTTCATGTATTTTATTATGTTGTATCTGCGTTATGCTTAGTGTGTGTTTGGCTGCGAGACATGTTTCCCCTTTGGGAACAATAAAATTAGAGTTCAACATCATTGCACAGTGGTGAATCTGGAAACAGGCTCTATCTCTTTGGATCTGAAGGACTGAGACTAAAACCTGACACAGTAAGTCGCCAAACATCGTCTACATTTGGCTTTTATCTCCAGAATTAAGAAAATACACCAAACAATAAAAAGAGTCCAGGAATGTCGAGTACATCAGATATTAAGAGTTAGTGTAAGGTGGATTTGCCCTTGAAAGAATAGCGCTGCAGACAACGCACGTACACACACACACACCCCCACAGGACAAGCCGATGATGTACAATTATTTATCTTAACTGAATCTTAACTTAATCATGCACAAGCACATAAAACATATCCGAACTGTTCACTAGATAAAAAATGATAGCTACACTTAAAACACTAAAGCTCCGTCTTCGTCCTGAGTGTGCATAACACATACATACAGACCGTCTGTGCTCTGAATCCTGACCAGATGTGCTCTTTGACCTCCACAGAGGAAAGAGGGAATATTACTGTGCACATACATTCTCTCTTTCTCTCCCTCTCTCTCTCACACACACACACTCACTCACTCACTCCCAGAATCCCTGGGGCGAGCGGTGGTGATGACGGTGTGATCAGTGAGGGAGGAACTGATCGTATATTTCACTCTAACAGCCTGTTTGTACAAGAGTGTCAGTACACTTTTAGCTGCTGATTGTATATATTATAGGTGAGTGTGTGTGTGTATATAGTCCCATTTACACATGCGACCCTGAACTTATCTAGATATTACCCTGAGGAGCTGTATGTGAGAGCGAAAAATGTCCGAATCAGTTGGAAAGGACATTAAACAGACTTTAACCTGCCAGCTGCCTAGTATAAATTCCATGTAATGTCCGGCTGAGCCCATGTGTGAATACAGCAGGTCACTGTCCGAAGAATTCACAGCAAGCGAGTGTTGATGATGTTTCTATCAAACGACTGGCGTGAAACCAACCGGAAGAATACAAACATTCAAGCCTGTATATTGCTTTCCGCTTTTCCGTTAATATTGCGGATACGTTGAAGTACATGTAGTATTGATTCGTCCTTAGCCTCATCTGCCGTCTTCGATGTGTTGTAAACAAAACACTGATTTCATAGCATACTTTCTGAGTCGTGTCCTGCCTCCTGCACGCTCTACCCAGGCGCCACCCATCGCCTAAACCAAACAGAATATTTCCAGTAGGTGAGAACGCGTCTGACACGGACAATCTCCCGATGTGTGCTACTTGTGGGAAAGAGCAACTCCGGACAATGACTGATTCTCTTGCTAGTGAGTGAGAGAGAGAGAGAGAGTGTGTGTGTGTGTGTGTGTGTGTGTGAGAAACTCAAACTGTTAGTGGAAAGAGAAGGAAGTTAAGTCAGCACTGAGAGGGAAACCACACCAAAGAAAACTACCTCTGGAGATACAATGTGTGTACATTTCAGATGAGTTTTCTTACCCACCCGCACACGCACCCGCACACGCGCACACACACACACACACACACACACACACCCACACACACACACACACACACCATCGTCACCTTTGCTTGTGGCTCCATTGTTCTCGTTGCTTCCCAGAGACGAGGAGCTGAGGCTTGTGGGTAATCCTTTAACAGGAAGCTTTGACGCAGCGGGTGCAGCAGGTCGTCCCGCAGACCCTGATGGTGGCTGCTGATTGGCTGTCGATTTGGAGTTGGATGTTGCGGGGCCCGGGGCAGCCAATGCAGATGCTCGCTCTGTGGTGGTGCGAGGTTTAGGGATACCTGAAAGAGAGAGAGAGATAGAAAACCATGAATTGGCGTTATTCATCATTACAGGCCCAACACAGATTAACCATGAATTGGTGAGGATTATGGGTACTTTAGTTGTTAAGAAAATGTATGAGTGTGACAATTAAATGATTATTGTTCAACACAGATAGAAAACATCCACAATCATCAATGACAGCAGTCATAATATTAGGCCTTGGTCCTATTATATCTCTATAACAATTGTTTAAAAAAAAAAAAGAAAAAAAAAAAAAGCTGAATCTAGCCTTTCAGATGTGTCATTCATATTTCAAGGCAAACAAGACAACTTTAACCCAGCAAAATGCTAAATTTCCATCTATAACTCAAAGTCTTCAAAAAAATACTGAATGGGTCTTTTGTGGGTATCCAGAGAACTTAAGCAGCAGCAGAGACTGAAGTTCTTATGGAAATGTACAACACAACGTCTCAAACTCTCATCATTTTTGTGGACTGAATCACACATTCTTTCCTAAGAGCAAAGGAGAATTAATTCCCCCTGAGAGCCATGATGCCTTCCTCTTCACACCAAACCAGGGACATGAGATGCTAGGAAGTGAGTGAGAGAGTGTGTGTGTGTGTGTGTGTGTGTGTGTGTGTGTGTGTGTGTGTGTGTGAGAGTGAGAGAGAGAGAGTGTGTGTATGTATGTCAGTGAACGAGCCAGTGGGTTTGAGTGGGTGAGGTAAGGACAAAAGACTGCGACAAAAGAAAAAGGCAGAAAGAGACGAACAAAAGCGCGACAAACAAGACAAGAGATCTCTACTTCACTGTTAATAGATGAGAAAATAGTCAGTAAAATAATTCATGTGTCCATGATGCAGATCCACAATCTCCCACCTCTGAAGTGTGTTCAACTTTCTGACTTAAAGAAAAAGGATTTCGGTGTCTTCAAATTTCATTCGGGAATCATTCAGTATTCTGGGATAAACCTTATGAGCAGACACTGTGACACGTTACAGTTTAAGGACTAACTATCTTCACATAGGAACAGGACTTCAACAGTCGTCTGCAGTGACAGGACCCTAAATCACAGCTCTTCTATCTGAAGCATGAGAATAAATCTCATCTAATATTAGACATTTAGACTCTCCGTGCCTATTCTCAAAGTTGACGTGAGGCTGAAACTGTCCCTGCGCCTATTTAAACACACGGGCCTATGGACATACTGATGACTATACTGTATAAGGTGAGATATACAGTAAGTCATCCTCCCTCTCTTTGGATTTCAAGGGAGTCTCACTGTGTTGCAGAATCATTTTCTCCTAAATGGCACATTTACACATATTGATATTTTGTGCATATGCTGTAAATTCATTTAATTCATATATTTGTATTCAATACAGTCGCTTTTGTATGTTTAAAACTAAAACTGCTCTACTATTTCTATCTTATTTTTGTTGCTGCGCTATAACAACCTCATTTATCCACAGAGATTATTAAAGTTTCATTCAAAACTTCACAGACTTTCTCACAAACATTGGTCTTGTCTGGCAAAGATGGAGAGAGAGAGGGAGAGAGAGAGAGAGAGAGAGAGAGAAAGCCTCACAAAGAATTGCAAAAAAAAAAGGGTTGTTATAAAGAGAGGGAAAAGGGTTTACATGTGTTCACCACAATTACATTACCTCACATTAACAGACACACACACACACACAGAGTCTCTGTTGATGAAGGTAGAGCAGCAGTAAAACTTGTACTGCGACTGAAGCCAGCAGGAAACATCTGGCTTCGTTTGGTTTCAGTTCTGATGAAACGCCAGCCAGAGGAAAGCAGCTGGATTCTGTTACCTAAGAAATCAATGTTTGTTAAGAGCTGGCTCACTATAGATCTGCCTCGTGCTTACTGTTGATACACAAAAACACACATGTACACATAAAAAAAACACACTATTCAGGTCCTTTAAGTGACCTAATTAAATTAACCTCATTTTAACCATAAACTCAAGACCAAACTCTAACTTAGCACCTGAGTCTAAAGAATCAGCAGCTGAGCGACATTACAATGCGAGAAACCGAACATTTCTGCTTATTGTTTGTCTCCTGAGTTTATTTTTGAAACAGCGTAGCTCGTAAATGCTTCTAAACGGCCTCAAATGTCAGTTGCCCGAGCCGACGCAGGCACATAAACACAATAACGAGATTTTGATAATTCAAGTATGTCCTGCTCTCAACTGCATGACCCTGGCATACTTATGTAACTTCCACAAAAATATAAAAGGGAGCTAAATATTCACTGTGATGCTGCTACCATTATTGGTACAAACAACTATTTCATTCAACATTACAACACCAAGTTATCAATTCTATCATATTCAGAGAAGACTGTCATATTCCCATTATTCTGTGGTCTGTGGATCATAATAATTGGTTTGAGAATTCATTGGAGCAAATGCAAACTGCTTCGACATAAATACTGGTTATGTGCAGAGAGCCCAGTATTTGTATCTGTATTTGTTGAGGCAGCTAAATTATTTGTATTTGTATTCAAATAAAAGTCGAAAGATGCTTAAAAATCCTGTTATTATGCTTTTAAATTTAGAAAATTAAAGTCTTACAATAAGTCTTCATGAATAAACAACCTAGCAGGTGGATGCGTCTCCCCTTGTTGAGACCTGCTGATAGATGTAACAACAGAGCAGAGGAAGAAAGACTGAGACAGCGATGTAACCGACCTACGTGCTGGTATTTGACATGGGTGTTTTTTTCTTCCCGAAAACAAATCATTTTTAAAATATTTGTATTAAACAAATATTCGTAAAAAACCCACTATTTGCGCTTTGCCGAATAACGTATTTGTATTCGGGCACACCCCTAGTAAATACTCCTGCTCTGAGGATATCAGCCCCCTGCTTTCTAACAATATCATGTGCAACATGACTAGTGCTGCGTGTTGTTGTCACTCAACAGTTCACTGTTGTGGAGTACCTAACCACACTCAAACTCAAAAGTGAAAGCATGAATCAGCACAGTGAACAGGAGACACAACTATAAGGGTTAGGGTCCATGTGGTCAAACGGCAAACACCGAACTGTTCAAGTTAACTGCAAAGCGCGCATCTGCATCTCATCACTTGACAGATAAGTAAACCAACGAGATAATCTACTGTATTGGAAAGGGTTGTACTGCTAAAGCGAGACCTGACCCCAAACTGACCCCCTGATAAATGTGGGCTGGTCAGGTTGCCATCATTTTGGAGACTTTTCTTTATCTTACAAGGAGATTTAACTGTAAAGAGATTAAACCTGGAATGGAAAATATTTGTAAGTAATCTGGTCAGGACCAAATTCAAAATGGCCAAATGCTGAGACACACACACACACACACACACACACACACACACACACACACACATATATTCAAAAGAATCCATTGATGGCGATCTTAGTCTGAGGTCAAGAGGCATCCGTTTGTTCCTGTGTATCAGCAAAGAGGACAGACCGTCTTTTGTCCATCAGAATGTGACCTTTATGAGGAGAAAGATCTGGTTTGACACACACACATACATTTCACCCACAGACACACACAATATGCACATAAGTATTTTCCGCTATGTAAATGACACACTGCAGCTCAGTGATTATGAAAAACAAGGGTCAAGTTACACATGCACACACACACACACACACAAACACACAAACACAAGAGTGGAATTACAAGCCACTTGACACCAGACAGTGGACACCATGTTTAAGTTGAGTGTCTCAACAGTGTCTCATCACCAGCAGCACACACACACACACACACACACACACACATACACACACACAGAGTTAAGGCAACAATATCAGGATGTGACTGACATGACGCGAACAGTCCTCCCCATTTCACCATTCAATTCAAATCACTTTGCTGGTACACACACACACAATGCGACAGACAGGAAACAAACAGCAGCCTGAAATTCCCTGGAGAAAAAAAAAAGAGAAAAAGAGGAGAAAAACAAAAAGAGAGGATGACGGAGAAAAAGGGAAAAAAGCATGAAAGAGAAAAATGTTACCCATGTGTTCTTTAACTTCCTCTGAAGACAAACAGGGAAGTCGAGGGTACAATTAGTCTGCATACACACAAACACACACACACACACAAACAGAGTCCTAGTGTCCAGTTATAGTTGGTGAACTGCAGTATAAATGCAGACAGAGATTAAAGATAAAGATTTAAAGACAGAGAGTTCTGCTCTTATGCAACACTGCAGTTAAAACGCACATGAGCAGGAGGCGAACTTAATTCACCAGCTGCGCACACACACACACACACACACACTTACAGCAGACATTAACAGAACATGCCTGTCCGTCAGCAACTTGCTCACTGTATGTGACAAAGTGTGGAAATCGCACAACGGTGTGTGTGTGTTAGGGCCTGCCAAACAGTGTGTATGTGTGGTGTGGTGGTATGTGGAAGGCATTTTAACTCACAGCCCTGCCGTGTCAGCCTGCTCATTTCCTGAGTCTGCTGCAGAGACGAACCAGAATTTTTCTTCCATTACACACACACACACACATACACATACACACACACACCGACTGACACATGAGTCTGCATGCCTGGAAGGTAGAGAGAGAGTCTTCACATAGAAAAGCTGAGAAGTGTGTTGATGAGAAGTGCACGTGCAGCATGCTGTTGTGTGTTTATGTTTTAGGTTTCATGAAGTAAATGTGTGTGTGTACTGAAATAGTTCATGTTTGTGTGTCTCTACATAAAGACATGTTGACTCACCCTGGCTCTGATTTAGGCTCTGTCTCACTCTCGTTGGAGATCCACCCCCGGTGCTCTGTCCACCCTCTCCCAACTTGGAGACATCAGTCTGGGCTTGCC